>NW_022279593.1:395000-995000 GCF_009193385.2 Nasonia vitripennis | reverse complement strand
TTCTACGCCGTAATTTACTTAAGTCGAGGCTGTTGTCTAAAAACGTTAAAATAAGAATATACAGGACAATAATACTGCCGGTGGTTCTGTACGGCTGCGAAACGTGGGCTCTCACTAAGCAGGCGGACAACGTTTTAGGGTATTTGAAAATAAAGTCTTGCGATAAATATACGGGCCGAAGAAAGATGAGAAAACCGGGGAATGGAGGAGACTACACAATGATGAGTTACACAATCTGTACGCGTCACCAAATATTAACAGAATAATAAAATCGCGCAGATTCTGATGGGTAGGGCACGTAGCGAGAATGGGAGACGATGGTAACGCGACCTCTAGGTAGACCTAGACGTAGATGGGAGGACAACGTAAAAGCGGATCTAGTAGAAATAGGACGGGTGGGTGTCGATCGGAGAGGTGCATCTTGGGTGGGGTTGACACAAGATAGGGCAGCGTGGAAGGCTTGCGTAGATGAGGAGATGAACTTTCGAGTTCTAAATGCCACGTGAAAAAAAAAAAAAAATAATTTTAGTCCTGCAATTCAGGTCGTCTGCTTATTATACCTTTTACAGCTTTGCAAACAAACCGCTCCTTAGACCAAAATAATGATTAAAATTTTGCACTAACAATAATATAAAAGTAGTGCAACCGCCTATAATGTAGCAGAAGCTAAATATTATCGTCATAGAAATTTGTTTCAGAGACTAGCCAAGTATTCAAGCTAGTATGATTTTCATTTTTGTTTAATTTAAGTAAAAACTTGAAAGAAGAAAAAAATATGCTGTGACGGCCAAGTGCACGTCAAATGTCTAACGGCTAATTATGTACTAAATGTAATAAGATTATTGTTTCAGCAAGCTGCCAACGAGCGCCGAAACGAGCGAGAACGTTAAACGAGGCAAGATAGAGACAGAGAGAGAGTGAGAGCATAGGTAGCGCGGTTGCCGCCTGGCCGCACAGCGTTGGCGAGATATGACAACGATGTGCCGACGGCCGGGAGAACCGCGACTAGAGTTAGTCTCGCTGCGCTATCCACACGAGTAGCTCGCGCTACTGTACACGCGGATTTGTTGTGAGTCCTGCGAGCATCCTGAGAGCGAACGATATTCGTCCGTGCGTTACCGACGAGCTGCTACGACGCCCGTCCGAACTGTACATCTCCACGTCCGAGACTTGACCACGTCCGTTGCGTCAAGTACTACTGCCACTACCGAGTTGTAAGTACCTGCACTCTCACTCTCTCACGTCGACAGGGTAATATCTCTCGTCTCTCTTTATCGTTCGTCGAAGTGTGCGGCGTTTGCACCACCGTGTATAGTTACAGTTGAATATACATTTCCTTATCTAAACTTCTCGTGTGTTATTTCCTACGACCCGACCTACGCCGCCTCCGCGGGCTCGTGTAAAAACACGTGCATGATCTGAGTCGGCCGAGCCGTGCCTTCTGCACGCCCGACGTTAATTTACAATAAACAGGACCCTTCTGGCCCTGGTTATAACACGGCAGGAAAGTATTAAACGAGTGTTATAATGCTTTTAAAATAAATTATGTTATAAATTGATATGAATTCAAATATACATTCTTGAAGGTAAGTTTCATAATATAAATAAAGAAATATAATGTTTATAAATATTATTCAAGCTAAAAATTTTAAAGTGAACGAGATAATAATATATTTTTTAACTTATAGTACATTAAATATTGAAAGATATTAAAAGCATCATTTTATTTTGAAAGTATTCGTTCTTTATTTTTTATATTGTTTCATATCGTTTGAAATATAAGTAGTACATTATTTCACACATAAAAAAGCTTTTGTCCCAGACACCATTGCGAAAAATTAGAAAAACGTCTCGTAAAATTATTTTTTGCATACGTTGTTCTTGCTGTTTATTAAATTTTTAATTTATCATTTTTCGACAATAATTGCACAAATTAAAAATTTTGTTTGTTAAAAATGTTAAGTGTATTTATGACCATTACGTTTTTTTCACCGTAATTTTTGTTATAGTTTTTCTAAATTTTTCACTTTTATTATTTTTACATTGATGATATCAGAAGTTTTGCAGTTGTAATAAAAGATAATATATAATATAATATTATAATACTTTTGCCCACTTTTGCCTTATTTTACTATAATTTGATAATATGGAGAGGAGTTATAGTGGAGAGGAGAATATCTATAATATTATAATAGTTTTACTAAATTTATCAAAGTTAGACAATATTTGAACAAATGTAAAAATTTCTTTGTAACAAATGTATTACAAGCGTATTTAAACTTTTTGCTTATACTATTATATTAAAGTGGAGTATCAGCAAATTTTAAAACATTTATTTAATAATATTAATTTCTGAAATTTTGTACGCATATTTGATCTCAAACAGGTGATACTTTCGTAAATTTTTGATAAAAATTAGATAAGATATAGCAAATAATTTATTTTAAACCCGTAAAATTCATCTTACTTACTAAAGTTCCTTGCACACTTGACTTAGACAAAAGAATAAAAATATACGTTGTACAATTTTAGATCATTAAAACAAGAGTAACTTTATCACAAACGAATACTTACAGTAGATTGTTTCAATATTTAATGTTACTAAAAATTAATACTTCATTTTCATTTAATGTAAACCAAAAAATAAAGAAACATTCATTAATGTATGTAAGCGATGTAAACCCTGGCAGAAAAATCCATAGCTTTTATTTTTTATTTTTACTGTTTTATTTTGTACTTGTATTTAGATTGTAGTAAAATTTGAATATTTATATAAATCCTAAAAAAAGTGTACCATTTCGTAGAAACGTGTAAAAAATATTGTAAAAAACTATTTCTTTCCTCAAAATTTGGAAAATTTACCATAACATGCATTGAAATACATATTGTGACAGGCGGAATAGCCCATATAATAGCTAGTCGGTACGAGTAAATGAGTTTTGCGTCGTTGGCTTAGTGGTATAGTGCACGCGCCTTGAGTTCTCGGGGACGTCGGGTCAAATCCCCCTCGTCGATTTCCTTTTTTTGCAATTTAGTTCCCGAAAACCCGTTACAATATATGAATTAAAAATAACAAAATTACATTCAAAAAATTATAAAATAAAAGAAAAAGCGGTGAATTTTGTCACCAGGGATCTAATATATTAATTTTATGCAAGTCAGAAAAATAGCTTGAAACAATTTTTAGAATTTTGCAAATAAAACATTTAAAATATTCGGCTTATACAGGTAATAAATAAATTATAAGTTCTTTATATTCAATTACTTTTCATCTCTCTAAAATAGATGTACTATAGTATAATTAAGTTTGATTAGTAGTTACGAACGATTTTTTAAATTAGAAAATGACAAATATATTGAATTTTTCACAACAAAGTATATGTTGTCAGTTATTTGGAGAACCAAAGCGATTTGGAGATTTATTAACATCTTATGAGGACGTAATAAAGAATTACTTATATCACAGACTTGAAATTAAAAAAGGAACAAATTACATTATAGAACCTTCTTTTCTAATGATTTCGAAAATAGTTATAAATGATTTACTAGATTTGTATAAAAAGGTAGCCATTCCAACAGTCACTTATCAACGCGTATTACAAATGTTAACAACATATCATAAAAAGTATATAGCTATGAAATCAAATATGAGAACAGCGAACAGTAGCGAACACATGAAAAAGAAAGTCCTTAAGTTTAAAGATCATGTTCATAATACACTTTCTGATATATCTGCTTGTAAATGTTTAACAATTGATAAGTGTTCATGTCCTTCAAATATGAAAGTACCTGTCGAAGTACAGCTATTTTTAGTTGACCAAAGAAGTGCAAGACACATGAGTATTGATAGTCTACAAATTAATCAAAATTCTCTAAACATAGAAGTGAGGAAAAGAAACAGACCCCGATCTCCTATTAATACGATCTTATCTGACGAAAGATATATTCATGAAAGTGATAATGTGGATAGCTTTGATTATTCAGCCCGTAGTGTTTGTACGCAAACATCGCCGTTTCTGAAACTATCTAGAACAATTCAAAATAGAATAAATCTTACGAACACTGTATTAACAAGACAAAGATATAATGTTTCAGCAAGAGCCACGGCAGCAATAGCTACATCAGTACTTATGGATTACAAAATAGTTGAAAAAAAATGATATATCACAAACAATTGATAAATCTAAGATAATGCGAGAAACAAAAAGAGTTGAAAAGACTGTTTTAACACAATATAAAGTGGCAGATGCAATCTCGGTTATAGGCGTTTACTTCGATGGTCGACGAGATAAAACGCTTGATTAAGAAAAAAAAGGCAACAAATTTTATCGAAAAGTTGTGACGGAAGATCACTACGCATTAGTACTGGAACCTGATTCCCACTTCCTCGGTCACATCACTCTTTCTTCTGGAAACGCTATTACTATTTGCAATACTTTATATGATTATTTGTTCAAACATTCTCCTAGTATACTTGCTGACTTTACTGTTATCGGGTGCGATGGTACACCAGTTAACACTGGTGTTAATGGTGGTGCAATACGTTGTCTCGAAGAAAAGCTAAACCGTCGATTCCAGTGGGTCATCTGCTTATTTCATTTTAATGAGTTACCATTTAGACATCTTTTTGAAAAAATCGATGGTTTGGCAACAGGTCCACAAATGTTTACTGGTATAATAGGTAAGAAGCTAAAAGAATGTGAAAATCTACCAATCGTCTCATTTCAAAAAATTTTTGTAAATATTAATTTGCCAATAAGTGATTACAAAATACTAAGTAAAGACCAACAGTATCTCTATCTTTGCTACGACGCTATAAAGTCAGGAGTCTGTTCACAGGATCTTGCAAATCGAAATCCTGGGCCCCTTAATTTATCTCGGTGGTTAACTACTGCAAATCGAGTTTTAAGACTGTACATGGCAACTGAGTCACCAATTTCTAAATTAATTGATATAGTTACCTACGTAATGAAAGTCTACATACCATTTTGGTTTCAGGTTAAAACTCAATCATCTATTAAAGATGGAGCCAAAAATTTCTATACTTTTATACAAAATACAAGATATTTGCCACAAAAATACCTTAATATAATTTAACCAGTAATTGAGCGAAATGCTTATTTCGCTCACCCGGAAAATATACTTCTTAGTATGTTATTTGATGATGATTATATCGTTCGTGTAAGATTAGTTCAGATAATCCTCGATGCAAGAAAACGACAAACAAATAATACTGTACAACGTTTTCGACCTCCTTCTATACAATTTAGTGCATCAAGTTACGTCGATATGATAGACAGCAACAGGGAAATTATTACTTCTCCGGCAGCATTATCACATATATCATCAAGTAATTTGAAGGAATCAAACAATTTATGAAAGTTGGACTTCTCAAGACTTCCAAACCACACTCAAGCCGTTGAAAGAATGGTAAAAGTTGTAACAGAAGCATCTTCAAAAGTTTTCGGAGAGGAAAATAGAAATGGTTTCATTTTATCAACATTACATTCAAGAAAAAAATTGCCGGTTTTCAATACAAAAAAAGACTTTCAGTGTATTTCTGTAATCCAAAGAATAAATTATTTAACGAATTAATAAAAACACTTACTTAAAAAAACTACACATTTTTACAGATGAAGAGCATTTTCTTATTTAGATTCCCTTTAAAATAGTTTCTAACAAAGATTAGAAAATAAGTAGTTAGTTTTAAAATCAAATGAAAATAAGTAAGGTACGCATATTTGGAAACTTTAAATGAATAAGGTTAGTAAAAATTTTGTTTGTACAATTTAAGCTGTATCTCAATCAGAAGAAGATACAGTGCACCAAAGCAGCAGACGAATACATTTATCGAGTGGAGATCCGAAAGCATTAATTGTGTTTTATTTAAATGTAAATCATGGACATTTAGAAAGTGAGAGGGTCAGAGCGCCGTAGGCGCCCAAAACGGACACGACTGCTGAACACATAATCCGAGTCAGAAAAAGACATCACCCCCTTGTTACATGCTGTGTTTATTTCAACTAGCGAATGAATAACCTTTTCTGCACACGGTAAACAAATTAGAAATTTAAGACTTTACAGTCTTAATTTTCAAGATTTTCAAAATTTTGAACATTGTTTATTATTTTTTAACAAATTTTAACTTTTTTTAAAAACAATTATTAACAATTTTTAACATAATTTGCAAAATATGAAAACGGGACGTTTGAATACTCGAAATTCATGTAGATAAACTTCTATGAACAATCAGCGTCTTACCTACCACCATTCTTCGTACAGAAAGTGAACCTTTTACGTTGGTTTTATAGAAAATAACCAGACAGAAATGAGATCTTGATTTTAGAAAACAGCAAAAAACGCGATTTTCGCCAAAGTAGCCAATTTTGAGCTCTTGCGACATTTTTATTTATGATCGATTTTAAACAATTTTTCGAGATCTGGTATATTTTTTTAAATCAAATTCTTCTACTCTTGTTGTTAAAAAATGTTGACAATTAAAATTTTTGTACTAGTGTCGAAAGTAAGCAAAAATTGAATAAAACACAACGTTAATTTGAGATTATGATGCAGCTTAGCAACGATAAATCCTAAATGTCACACGGTAGATCAAAAGCCTGCAAAAAACGAAGAAAAGTGTAAAATTTGAGTTAAAAATATCAATAATTAAAAATTTGGCTAACACGCGAAAATGGCGTAAACTTTTTTAAACGTATTTTTTGCGTACAGTAAATTTGCAAAATTGATCGCTCTATACAGACAGAAACATTTTAATCTATCGCGCCCTCTTTGAACGTACGACCTATTTTCATCAAATACTAACTTTTTTTGCTATTAAAGTTGTTTTCTTAACAGTTTAAATTTTCGATACACCCTGATATATATATATATATATATATATATATATATATATATCAGGGTGTATCGAAATAATATATATATATATATATATATATATATATATATATATATATATATATATATATATATATATATATATATATATATATATATATATATATATATATATATATATATATATATATATGGGGGTGTATGTTTGTCAGAGAATGCGGCTACAGCGCGCGCGCCTGGCCGGAGACTCTATACGCGAAGAAAGCGCGGCGAGCTTCGCACGCCGCGCAGTTGTACACCGAGGCGACCCGGCTGCATAGTACGGAGTCGGCATTGCACCGACGGTTAACGTCCGTCGCCGACTTCAGCATCATCGAGGGATAGCTGTGCGGAGATAAAAGAGTGAGTAATCCCACTCGTTGACGCGACAGCATCTTCGCGGCTGCCGCGCTAAAGCCCAGTCGCCCCGTGACAATATATATACACACACATACACAACCGCATTCATATATATGCATACGCAAACATGTTCGCTAAAACACTCGCGTTTGTGCGTAAATGCAGGTCATATGATGTATTTACTATATAGTTTATATAATCAAATATTTTCATAGCTGTATAGAATGAGAATAAATCCTACGGAGTCATAAGAGACCTTTGACGATTCTACTAGTTTTTTCCCATTTTCTGGATGAAAAAAAATCCTACAAAATTTCAAGGGGCAGATTTGAATTCAGCGTGAATAAGTACATAAAAATAGTGTTTACAGGCATTAAATAAAGAAATGACTTATCAGGTTAGGTTAATTGATCAGCTAATGCGAGTAAACACTCTCGCGGAGCGCGAGTGCATGAGTTTTTTTCTCACGGTTTGTGGCTGTTTCTTTATCGCTGCAAGGGTCGAATATGCATATGCTATGCAGTTACATGCAATTTTTGAAGCTCATGCTTAGTAGCCGACAGAAAACCGCCTGTAGTTCCAAAATATTCTTATTCCCGGAAGATTATCATTCAGTGCAAGCCCAGCTGAGCTGAACGAGCAGCAGAAAAGTCAATATTCCAATCGAAATTTAGCAGATATAGATAGAAAAGTTTTACTTAAATACTAATTCAGACGCCAGCTTTCTTTCTGTATTTTTTTAATTGTCCCCTTGATTTTTCAACTCGGTATGGTTCTATTTATAGCGCTTTTTGAAAATAACTTGGTTTTCCTCCTAGCAAATACTTTCTCTGTTTGTTATTAACAATAATAACGGCTAATTTATGTTTTATTGAAAATATCTCAAAAACTACTGCACCTACAAAAAAATCATCGTGATTAAAAGTTGCTTGAAATATTGAAATACATAAATTATTATCTGACGTATTTTCGCGTAGAAGCAGTTTTTGCAAAAATGTAACTCCTGGCATAATGTCCCTAAAATTTTTCAACTGGATGTTGTTGTAATCAAGCAGCTTATTACAAATAATTTGGTTTTCCAGCTGTCAAAAACTTTTTTTTTTCATTATTAAAAATAATAATGGTCAAAATGTGGTTTTTTAACAATAACTCGAAAACGACTGCTGTTATTACGAATAAAGTTATTAAAACTTGTTGAAGACAAAGTGCATAAAGTACTATATAAAGCATTTTAGTGCAGGTGTAGTAGATTTTGCAAAAATCAAACCTAAACTTTTAACTATTATATACTGTAATTCAAATTGAATTTTTCTTTAAACATTTCTTTATAAGTTTATTTGAAACTCATTAAAAGGTTATTAAATCAGTTCAAAGAAACACCTTTTGCAAGGTGATATGTTGGCAACTATATGTTTTGTACCCATCCTCACCATTCTGTATCTTAGTATTATAATTACGATTTCTCCTCTAAAAAGTTATGCAATCCATAAAGAAATTGTCTAATGTTTATAGCTTACAAAAGTTTTTCTACGCTAATGAATGTAGTAAAATCAGTTTTAAAAATATCAAGTGACAAAAATCATTACTTACTCAAAGAAGAATCAATCTCACTATAACTTCAAGGTGAAAATCTACTTTGTGTTTCATGATTCTGTCACATCTAATCTGAATGTTCTAAAACTAATCCAAATCAACTTGTGCAAAAATTGAGCAAAATCATAAATATAAAAAAATCAAGTAAATTCCTCCAAAGTATATAGAAGAATCATTTAAACACAAAGCGGATTTTCATCTTATACAGGGTGACCCAATTTAAACGGGCACCGCTCATAACTCGTCAGGGACAGCCACAATAGAAAAAATGGTAGAGACCAAAGTTGTAGGATATCGAAGGGGCAACCCGATGGTGAACATGGATTTGACCTTGAACGCGTTTTTCAAGGTCATTTGAAGGTCAACTTTGGATTTTTAAATAGGAACCCCATTCTTTTATTACGGGAATGGAAAGAGCGGTAAATTTTACGTTCAGAATGGTATGTTCGGTTGCGGCACTGTAGGTCATCGCAAGGTCATGCAGCCAGATTGAAACCCCGCCTACGTAATTCCTCTAGCAACGCCAAATTAAAAAAATTGGTAGAGATTAAAGTTGTAGGATATCGAGGGGACAACCCGATGGTGACCTTGGATTTGACCTTGAACGCGTTTTTCAAGGTCATTTAAAGGTCAACTTTGGATTTTTAAATAGGAACCCCATTCTTTTATTGCGGGAATGGAAAGAGCGGTAAATTTTACGTTCAGAATGGTATGTTCGGTTGCGGCACTGAAGGTCATCTCAATGTCCTGCAGCCAGAATGAAACCCCGCCTACGTAATTCCTCTAGCAACGCCAAATTAAAAAAAAGTGGTAGAGACCAAAGTTGTTGTATAGGGGGGGGGGGGGGGGGGAGAATTGTGACCTCGAATTTGAGCCAGTCCTACAAGGTCATTTCAAGGTCAAATTATTTTTTTTCAAACTTTACTTTTACTTTGTATCCGAGATGAAATCCCTTCTTAGATGGTCTCTGTCTAGCGGCCAAGACGCAAATGAGCCCTCGCTAGCGTCCAAACATAAGTCTCGCTATTCCCCGAATGATCCCTTCCGACGGTTAACTTGCGAATGACTCCTCTAGGTGGTCGCCACCTACCTACCCGAACTCCTGATGTGCGAAAAATAAAAATGGCTCCCGAAATAAGCCTTTTAAAATAAGTCCCGCGCTCAGTCTTGCCACCGCGACTCCGTCGAACCTTCCCCTACGACGTTTAACTCACGAATGATTTTCAAGCAGGCGCCCCGGCCCCGCGCCGTACCTGCCGCCCGAACTTTCGATTTGCAAAAATAAAAATAGCCTCCGAAAATTGTCGAAAGAGTCTCACACTCGGCCTTCCGCCAAAAATATTATTTTTTTAATTTGGCGTTGCTAGAGGAATTACGTAGGCGGGGTTTCATTCTGGCTGCATGACCTTGCGATGACCTTCAGTGCCGCAACCGAACATACCATTCTGAACGTAAAATTTACCGCTCTTTCCATTCCCGCAATAAAAGAATGGGGTTCCTATTTAAAAATCCAAAGTTGACCTTCAAATGACCTTGAAAAACGCGTTCAAGGTCAAATCCAAGGTCACCATCGGGTTGTCCCCTCGATATCCTACAATTTTAATCTCTACCAATTTTTTTAATTTGGCGTTGCTAGAGGAATTACGTAGGCGGGGTTTCATTCTGGCTGCATGACCTTGCGATGACCTTCAGTGCCGCAACCGAACATACCATTCTGAACGTAAAATTTACCGCTCTTTCCATTCCCGCAATAAAAGAATGGGGTTCCTATTTAAAAATCCAAAGTTGACCTTCAAATGACCTTGAAAAACGCGTTCAAGGTCAAATCCAAGGTCACCATCGGGTTGCCCCTTCGATATCCTACAACTTTGGTCTCTACCATTTTTTCGATTGTGGCTGTCCCTGACGAGTTATGAGCGGTGCCCGTTTAAATTGGGTCACCCTGTATAAAAAATAAGATGGTTGTACTTTTCAAAATTATTCTTTTAATGCTTACTTGCCGTAACACTGGCATTATTACTTTTAAGGTGTAAATCTGTTTGATAATATTAATTAAAATTACAATATTTTTTTATTATAATCTAAGAAATAATCTCCAAGCTAAATTTAATAATTTAAAAAAATAGTAAGTAATTTTGGAATCAATATTATTTATAGTACAGTATAGCTAAAATCCGCTTTAAAGTCACGCCTATCTGTGGCTAAAGTAATCCTCTTTTGAACCATGTTTATCACATTCGCTACGCTCGCGCGTTAACTACGCCGTGTAAAAAAGTACCATTAAAGTCACACGTATCGTAATGTACTATTTTACTTTAATATTTTTGCTTTAAGATCTATTTCGATTGAAAAGGCGATAAATTTTCATATTTATGTGGTATCGTAGTTTTTATAGAAGATGAAAATTCGCTTTGTGTTTTAATGATTCTTCTATATACTTAGGAGAAAGACTTCCGAACATTGCCTTACGCTTATTTAGCGTTTTTGTCGTCACCGCGTTTGATGCATCTATCGTTTGAGATGCCTTGTCCTCCTTTTGAATATGCTGCTGGTTCGGTAACATTTCCGCTTTACTTAGCATCAATCCAAAGCTCTCCTTGCTCTTTTCCAGCGCCACTTGTCCTCTTTTAAGCCGCTTTACCTGTGACATAATCGCCGATAGATCGCTTTTAACAGACTTATGAATGTTGGATGCGTTTGACACAACATTATCCATAGAGTCCAGCCTGTCTCGAATCCTCTCCCATATGCTTTCTCGTTCTTGCTCAGCATCCCGAATTTTATTCCAAATCTCGAGAGCTCTTTTTCCTGCTTTCTCTCCTTGCTCGGTTAAATTATTCATGCTCGATAGTGTTCTTCATCCCGGTATGTGTCCGACCACCTTCGATCCCCACGTCTATGGAGGCAGCTGACATGGCCCCAACACATGACTGTAAGCGGTGTCAGACTGAAAACATCATACCAGGGTATGATGTTTCCGGCACGCAATACTGCCTTAGCCTACCTCTACTCTCTCGAACCTCCCACCCCGAACAAAGTGCTTGGCTCTCTGGAGAGTTTCTGGCAGACATCAAGCAATATGACGCACTCGCCTCAGCGGATAGACCAGTACAGGCTATGTGCCCGGCCTCTTGTCTTGACGTCAGCGGGAGCCAAAGGTGGTTCAGGTCATTTTGGCTCGCAACCTCAGATTGCCTCCCCTCCCAGGATCTCCTTTTGTCAGCTTACGGGTCGCACCGCACGGCAAATGCAGCGACCTGATTTGGTCCACAGAGCATATTTTATTTCTGCTCTACCCTTGCGACGGAGTCGCCAGCGATCAGTTCCCACTGATGACTGGCTGCGCAACACTAACTCGAAACGGTCAGATTTATTATTTCCGCGGGGGGGGGGGGGGTTCCGCGATTGTCACGTGCGTGGGAGCGAGGATAGGGAGGAACTCGCAAAGACAACTCACTGTTTCTTTGTCAAATCTCACACTTTATTGCCTAACACTCTTTACATCACCAAAGCCCTAGCGGCTAACAGCGCCACGTGGCAATGGCCGCTTTCTTTGTCTCGCGCTCACGCGCGCCAGGTCCCAATGCAACTGCACCTAAACGCTGGCTAACGCAACTCTCTCTCGCGCTCGTTCTCTCTAGCGCTCGCTCTCTTACTCGCTCTTACACTAACACTCTTCTCCGACGTGCCGCACTACGTCAGAGCACACTGTCTACACGCACCCAATACTCTCTCACTCTTTCTCTCACGACACAGTCACACTCAGCTTAAACTACACCTTATCGGGACTGGGACGAACCCTGCTTCCCGTTCCTCGAACACGCCGCGAAGAAGGCCGCCTGGAATCCGATGCGGATGTCGCTCGGGTCCTCTGTCGTGGTCTCCTTCTACTTCTCTTTTCAGATTCTCTACGGGGAAACTACTCTAGGCCAACGGGGACAACTCTCGCTGTCTGGGTGGAGGTAGCGGCGTGGCTCCTGCCGACGTGGCACCGATGTCCAGGCAGCTCTCAGCAGCTTCGACTCCTCAAGGCTTCCTCTTTGCTCTCTCTCTCTCTCTCTCTCTCTCTCTCTCTCTCTCTCTCTCTCTCTCTCTCTCTCCGGGAAAAACCTCCTCGAGTTGACAGCAGCTACTCTTCTTTTCTATAGCTCCCTACGTCACACGGGAGAAGGCCTCCGATTGGCTTATGAGTACGCACAAACTCCTCACGCGGAGCGGTCGAGACGCGGATTGGCTGATCAGCCATCCCCTCGACGCTGCTCCTCGGGACTCTTCTCTGAAGCCGGCGGCGAGCTGGCGGTCTTCTCGGAAGAAGGCCGCCACGCTGCCGCGGCACTGGCCGCGCGACACATCGCAACGCGCCGGGCCCTTGTTGCCACCGCGAGGCGACACCGGATTCCCGGTACTCGCAGCCTAGCCAAAAACCGTGTTGCCGTGTTGCCGTGGTGTCAGGCTTTCCCGCGCGCGTGGGTGTACCTGTATGTATATGTGTGTGTGTGTAAACCCACATATACATTGAGCATATATTAGGAAAGAAAAAGAAAAAGAGAGGCCATATCTACATTACACATTGCGTGTAACGTAGATATGCCCGAGCGCATTGAATAGAAACAGAAAGAGTTGTACTATATAGTACACACTTGGGTTATAGAATGAAAAATAATGTGCATTTATGTAACGCAGTTTGAGCACATAAGCGTGCAAAACTTTAAAAGTGTATTATACAGCGGAATAAGGGGAGGCAAAAGCATGACAACCACATGCGTGCAAGTAACTAGTGTGACGGTGTGTAATAACGTAACGGTGTGACTGTTTGCGCATGGATGAAGCTTTGCGGGAGTAAATGTTGGTTGAGACCTACAACCGCGTTGATTACGGCGCACTGTACAACTTACATGCACGCACGTACTTTAGATGACGCCTGCGTACACTGTAGCTTGCGTGGGTCATGAACTCTGACAATGCCAATCCACATGAGCGGTAGTATACCCCTCGCTATGGCCAAGACAAACATTACCCCAACTACCTACCCAGAATGGTGGGGCTTGTCTTGCACCATAGCGAGGGGTGACGTCATGCGGTGGTGGGGAGAGCAGCGTCAGTGACGTCTTGGATCATACCTCCCTTCTATCTCTCTTGTTATCTCTCTAACCCCCCCTTTTTCGGCCTGACTGTCGATTTTTTGAGCAATAAGACAGATTGCAATGCGGTTTTTTGCATTTGATTCTTTAGAGCGTCAGGACATTTTGTGACCTCATGTGAATTACTTTTTAAAATTGCATTATTGCATGAATAATATCCTAAAAACCCTCGAGTAGCAAAACTAGTCCATCAATATTTACCGAGTTGTAAATTTTGTGATGATTATCAGTATCGGCTCACGTCTTCTGCTGACGATGCGTTCCGCGAAAAAAACAACTCTCTCTCTCTCTCTCTCTCTCTCTCTCTCTCTCTCTCTCTCTCTCTCTCTCTTATGCAGTAATATCAGCAGATTCTTGGTAAAATTCTCTCGCTCTCTCTCTCTCTCTCTCTCTCACCGAGTCGGTAGTTGACGAAACATCAGGACATAGTAGCACAGAGGGCGTATCTGGTGGTACTGATGAATGTAAGAGTCCTCTTACATGCACATTACCACAAGAATAAAATGTAAAGTGTGGAAATTAATAAAAAATATAAATTATCATTATGGTTGCAGGAGGGCGCTGGCGTTGAACAACCGCCGAGACAGAACATCGTTATTGTTGGAATAGTGGATAAATAATAACACTGAGGTTCATAATATTAATAATATATATTGAGGTAAATAATTGTGTGTCGGCAATAGCCTCGGTTAATACGCCCGCTCACATCGGAGTCTAACAGCAGAGAGGGAGAACAGCGTGTACAGTATAATCAGCGCTTAGAGTGTAGACGCGAGGCATGCGCGGTGCGGTCGCTCTAAGCTCGTCTCGTTGCACAAAATCGTCATCGACCAATAGATGGCGCGACAAGTGCCATTTTGATCATGAATCGAGATTATAATATTTACTCAATATTACAACACACCTCCTTAAATTTATAATCTTGATTCGTTTACATAAGCTTCGTTTTTGCATCATGATTTTAAAATTTATTACATCAACACAATAATTTTAAATTAATGTCAACGCTTTTCTATTTTTCAAAAATTTAGTCTTATCTAGACTTTTAGTTAACATATCAGCTAAATTTGAATTTGAATCTATTTTTACAATGTCAATTATTCGATTTTCATAATTTTCATTTATGTAATGATATTGGACTTCGATGTGCTTTGAATTTTTTGTAAAATTTCCGTATTTTGCAATAGCAATTGCACCTGAGTTATCTTCGAATATGTTTATAGGTTTATCGAATTTTACATTGAACATTTCATGTAAGAGATTTTTTATAAACAGTACTTCTGTTACTGCTTCTGACATAGCAGTATATTCTGCGAAAGTAGAACATTTTGTTACTGTAGTTTGTTTATGTGTTTTCCAGAAAATTACATTACCATAAAGTCTTATTACAAAACCTGTTGTAGATTTTCTATCTACACTATCTCCCTCGTAATCAGAATCTACCGTACAATCTAATAGTTCGCTATTTACATTGTCGCAGTAAGTTAGTTTTAAGTCTTTCGTTTTATACAGATACTTTAGAATTCGCATTGCATATTTATAATTTGTTTGATCATAACAACTTTGGTATCGACTTAAATAGTTTACGCTGTATGCAATATCTGGCCTTGTGCCTGTACTTATGTATAATAATTCGCCAATTAAATTTCTGCATTTTATATTTTCATCAATTTCACTAGCTTGTTTTAGTTTTAGATTAGACTCCATTGGAGTATCATACAGTTTGGCATTTTCTAAATTATATTTTACAGCTAAAGATTCAATGTATTTTGTTTGACTTAAAGTCATCTTATGTCTATCATCACTATAATCTATATCAATACCTATTGGCTTATTTTGCCTAAATATTTCATTGCAAATCTTTTCATCAGACTAGCTTTGACTGTGTTTATTTTATTTTTGTCTTTGCAACAAATTAAGAGATCATCAACAAAAACTAGTATGCATATTGAATCTTTGCTTGTATTATTTACGTATAGACAGTAATCGTAGTTACTTCTCATAAAATTTAATTTTTCAATATATTCCTTGAAACAATTATACCAAGCTCTAGGGGTTTCTCGCAATCCGTATAATGCCTTTTGCAACTTGCAAACTTTATTGCCACCAGTCTCATAACCTTTCGGTTCATTAATATATACTTCTGTTTTTACATAACCATTTAAGAAAGCAGTTTCTACATCCATTTGTTCTATAAATAAATTGTTTTTACAGCTGTATGATAATAAAATTTTCAATGTTTGCATTTTGCCTACTGGTGAATAAACATTTTCAATGTATTCTCTTTATTGAAATCCTCTTACAACTAATCCCGCTTTATAAACATTGTTATTTTTCTTTTTATAGACCCATTTTACATCAATTACTTTTTGTCTTTTGGCCTTTCTACAATTTGCCAAGTATTATTTTTGTTTAGACTATTTATCTCTGAGTCCATTGCAATTTTTCATTGTTTATATTCGCTGGAGTTTAACGCCTCCTCGAATGTATTCGGTACATTTGCATCAATATAATTTACATAAATAAAATGTGATACTGGATTTCCAAATCTATTTACAGAACTTTTCTTTCTTTCTGATTTTCTTTTTATAATCAGGTTTTCTATACTTTTATTTTCTACAGTATTCGAAAAATCATCATGTATATTTTCGTTTTCAACAATGTCAAAATTTGATTCGTTATCTCTACTTTCCCCGAACGTCTGAGTAGAGATAAGAGAATTTTTTCTATTTGAATTTCCATCATATTCATCAATTTTGGATTCATTTTCTAGTATTTCATTTTCTTTATTTTCAGATTCGCTATTTTCCAAATCTCTATCTTTTTTGTCATCAAGTTTTTCTAAACAAATTAATTGAGTTTTCTCTTTAACTACTTGAACATGTCTGGCATTTATTATTCTACCATTTACTAAGCCTCTATAACCATTTTCTACATAACCTACTAATACGCCTAATTGTGCTTTATCGTCGCATTTGCTTTTTCGTAAAGCTTCTGGTACTCTTACAAAGACTCGACTGCCATAAATTTTTAAATGATCAACATTAGGTTTTTTACCAAAGAATATTTCGTATGGCGTTTTATTTTCAGCTGTATTTGCAATTGTGCGATTTTTTAGATAAGCTACCGTTTTCATAATTTCAGGCCAATAACGTCTATGTATTTTGGCTTCACGCATTAAACATCTGCCCATATCCATTGCAGATCTGTTATATCTTTCCGCTACTCCATTTAGTTCATGGACGTAGGGTGGGCATGGCAATAATTTAATTCCTTTAGACTTTACAAAATCGTAGATTTCGTTATTCAAATATTCTTTACCATTATCGCAACGTAATTTTTTAACCTTTTTATTGAATTTATTTTCTACTAGATTAACAAATTCTTTCAAACAACTTGCAGTCTCTGATTTATTTTTAATACAAAAGATTCTAGTGCACTTACTATAATCATCAACAAATGTTAAGAAATATTTTTCTCCACCATAACCAGTAGTATTATGTGGACCATTTAAATCAGTATGAATCAATTCTAAAATTTCGGTTGTTTTTGATCTGCTATTTTCAAAAGGTACATTTGCCATTTTACTCTCTATACAATTTGCTCATTTCATTTCAATATTTTCGATTTTTTCTGGCAATCCTTCAACTAATTTGTTTTTTACTAATTTATTTAAATATTGAAAATTTACATGACCTAATGCTCTATGCCATTTCTCTTTATCGGTTAGTCTCAATGAATTTACATTCATTTGTTTATTTTCTTTTACAATTACAAATCTTTTCGTAACATACAAATTATCTACTTTGTTTGCAACAGCTATCAATTCTCTAGACTGATTATAAATTTTTGCATTTTCATTTCTTGCTACTATCGTATTATTTTCTGTGATTTTAGAAAAACTTAATAAATTTTGCTTAATACCTTTTACATAATAAACATTTTTTAAATCAACACATTTTTCATTGTAATAATTTTTGAAGCAGATTCTAATTGTACCTATTTTTGTTGCTATTAGCATTTTACCGTCTGGTAATTTTACATCTACTGGATTTTTCAAAGTTACGTAATTATCAAAATATCTATCACTTTTACAATATGATCTGTACAACCGCTATCTAACAACCAATTAATCTCATTACAATTTTCATTATTTTCAGCATGCCCTGATACATGATTTATTTCACTTATTTTAGTATTTCTATACTTCTCCCGAGGGTTGGTATAGAAATAGTTCTAGTCGTCGCATACCTGTTTAGTCCATGCCTCGGATGGGTAGTTTTGTTGATCGTTGGATGATTCACCTCTGGGTTGGCCTGAAGAACCTCGTCCTCGACCACGACCTCTGTAGGGTCGACCTCTGTAGTTGCCTCGTTGGTGACCTATTTGACCTTGGTTGTAATGAGCACCTTTGCCTGGGTTGCTCGATTGTTGTAGACTCGTGCATTCACTCTTGTAGTGACCAAATTTGCCACAATTGTAGCATTTACCTTTTGCCTGGGATGTAAAAGTACTGACGTTGCTCTTATTATCTGACTCGGCTTTAGTCATATTCTTTCTTTTATCTTAGACTTCACGTAGTCTACAGTTCTCTGAGCCTCTGGAATAATATCTATGAAATCACCAATTTAGCTATAGCTTGGTGGCAATGCTTTAAGTAGATATCTCAACTTTTCGGTTTCTTGTAATTTTCCACCAGCTGTTTTAAACTCGTTTGTTACTCTCTCAAACTCTACAAAAAATTCTTCTACTGTTTTGTAGTTATTTAATTTGATTTCTTCGATTTTGCCTCTACATATTATCTGTAAAGCTGAAGACTGTGTTAAATACATTTTGTCAAACTTTTCAATCATCTCTAGAGCAGTTTTACATTCACCAACATACTCTAATTGTTTGTCCGAGATAGTACGAATTATCATGGCACGAGCTTTTAGATCAATCTTTTTCCAATCTGTTTCTTTGTCTTTGTACGTATTCGGCATTTCACCGACTGCTGGCTCTTTACACTCTTTATATTCAAGTAAAATCATTAATCTGATTTTTCAACTTGAGTAGTTTGCACCATCAAAAATGGGCATCATGATATCTTCAACTTTAGCTTGCTTCGCCATTTTTATTTCTTTCATGCTTATATTCTTATACACTTGAGTTTTGAGTAGAATAATTTTCTTCAATTCTTTTAAGAATAATTTTCTAATCGGATTTCTTACATTTTCCTTCTAAACAATTTCTTTATTCTCTAATTCGTGATCTTGAATTAGTTTTAGTTTAAGCCACGAGAACATGTGCTTAACCTCAAAATTTGCCACGTGCTCTATAATAGCAGTTCACCACGTGTTTCACTCGCCGACTTTAATCCACTAACATCGCACTTAAATCTTGATTATTTTTCAAAAATCTTTTTATTATTTATTACCTGACGACTTTATCTTCGTCATTGAGCATATATTTCTTAACTTTAACTTTACTAGACTTATTTTTCTTCACTTGAAACTTTTCGTTTTTCGACAGACATTTCGATAAGAAAATTCGAATTTCATGCTTCACAAGCATATAGTCGTTATGAAAAATTTTCTCCTTTTATTTCACTGCTCAATTTTCACTGTGCGATTCACTTTGTTAACTTCTTTTCCACGTGGCTTTTCTTCTAACCTCACTTTTTAACCCCCCTCAATTTTACATTTCCCCGAAGGTTGATGTAAAATTGAAAAAAAAGTTCCAACGCTCTGCTACCATGTTGGAATAGTGTATAAATAATAACACTGAGGTTAATAATATTAATAATATATATTGAGGTAAATAATTGTGTGTCGGCAATAGCATCGGTTAATACGCCCGCTCACATCGGAGTCTAACAGCAGAGAGGGAGAACAGCGTGAACAGTATAATCAGCGCTTAGAGTGTAGACGCGAGGCATGCGCGGTGCGGTCGCTCTCGTGTGAGCTCGCCTCGTTGCACAAAATCGTCGTCGACCAATAGATGGCGCGACAAGTGCCATTTTGATCATGAATCGAGATTATAATATTTACTCAATATTACAACAGTTATTCGTCAGAAGTTTACGAGATATAATCCGTTTTTCCGTCTGAATAGTCGTGAGGCGCTGGTCACCATCAGGCGGCCACCGCAGAATGCAGACGTCGAAGAGTGGCTAGGGCTCGCTATGCATTATCTGTACAGGTATGTGTGCGAGACTACAACACCCGACGACTTTGTCGGTATAACAGTATAACATATAGTGCGAGAACTGAGCGCAGTTGAAATGGCAGCGATAATGCAGTGTACCACCGAGTGTAACACCGAGTAACACGGACTTTGAGATTGATAATACACTGTTAGATAATGTTAATGGTGTGTCCGTGCCTCAAGGGGCTGGTCGGGTCTCGCTCATTTCTGAGACCACTTTTAAACGATCTATTTTATCCATTCAAAATACGGATAATCCCTGTCTGCCTCGATCGCTTGTTTGCGCGCATATGCATGCTATCCGCGGTGACGTTCGCATGGGGTATCGGAAAAATATGTGGGACAGAATAAGACAATGTAATGGCAAATGGCAAGAAGAGAAGGCTATAAAACTCGTTAACAGTGCTAGAGTTGTTATACTCGAGACCGGCTGTGGGATACCCAAGATAAAACTTTTCCAAGAATACTACGCGTGTTTAGACGTTGCCATAGTAGTCTATTCATTTCAAGGTTTTGCTCGAGGTAAAAAGCCTATATACGATGGATCGGAATATGTTCATAATGTTGGTAATACTGTTAGGCATACTCTTCGTATTATGTATTACGAGAGTAGCCGACATTATCAGCCTATTTTGAACTTGGTAGCTGCAGCTGGCAGTAGGGGGTATTGCATACCTTGCAATAAAAAAGTAACAAATGAAAAGAATCATAGGTGTCCGAACAAGTGTCGTAGTTGTCTGCAGAAACCGCCTTGTGAACGTGACCAAGCCGACAGGCATGTGGTGTGCCCACACTGTAATAGAATCTTTTTCAGTCAAATGTGTCTTTCGAATGATCTGAAACCAGGGTCATTCGATAAGAATCATACAGTATGTGCGAGTTTAAAAATTTGTACGAGGTGTTGTAGAACTATTAGAACCCCCCAGTAATGATGCAACCTCTCATATTTGCGATACAGTCTTTTGTGAAGTTTGTAAGCTGATGCAGCCAATCGGCCATCTTTGTTTTATGCGGCCCATAGCTGAAACGCGTCAGCAGGCGGCTAGTATTACCACGAAAAAACAGACCTTATACTTATTTTACGATTTCGAGACACAACAGTCGGAGCCCGTATTGGGTGACGATAAGACACATATACACGTTGTCAATCTGTGTGTAGTACAGCAGGCATGTAGTATAACGCAGTCTGTATAGTGCATGTCTGGATAACGAAAATATTTTTGAGTCGTGTAACTTTTTCGGGGTGCGAGAACATGTGTTCAAGGACGATCCGGTGAAACAGTTAGTAGACAGCCTTGTATCGTAGAAAAAATTTTGCAGATGTGATCTGTATCGTGCACAATGTTCAAGGATTCGACGCACAGTACGTACTGAAATATTTGGTGGGGCGCAAAGATTTCCGTGAAATGCATTCCGTAATTCTAAACGGGTAAAAAATAATTATGATGTAGTTTACCCACATAAAGTTTCTCGATAGTATCAATTATTTGCATATGGCTTTGAGCGCTTTACTGAAAGCTTACGGACTTGGCGGCGATATTGAGAAGGGAACATTCCCCCACTCATTCAACAGACCGGAGAATTAGAACTATGTGGGTGAGGTGCCACCCATAGAGAGCTACTCACCCGACTCGATGGGTGTCGAGAAGCGAAAAACATTCTTAGAGTGGTACGCCGATAGAAAAGGACAAAATTACATTTTTGATTTTCAAAACGAGATCATCAAGTATTGTAAGCAGGACGTTAAGATATTGAGACTAGCACGTCTTGCCTTCAGAAAGACATTTATCGAATACGGCTCGACAGATCCGTTCCTAGAGTGCGCAACTATTGCGTCGTCGTGTATGCGCGTGTACCGTAAACAATTTTTGAAAAAAAAAATACGATCGGGATTATACCGTCAGGTGGCTATTGTCGAGCCAATAAACAATCGCTTTAAGCAGCACAATGGCTCACGTGGATGGAGCATGAGATAGGCTGGCCGATACTGCATTCTGTAAAATCGCGTGATAAGAGACTGTCCAAAGGCCCTCTGGTGGATGGATTTTGCGTGTTAGAAAACAATGAGAAAGTCGTACTGCAATCCCACGGGTATTATTGGCATGGTTGTGTTCGCTGCTACACTGATGGTCGTGATTTGCCAATCGTTAATGGCGAGAGTATGGACGAGCGGTACGAGAGAACACTTAGAGTTTCGGGGAAGATAAGGAGACACAGGTATCGTCTCATTGAGAAGAGGGAGTGTGATTTTGATCGCGAGTACAGCGAGAACGAGCAGATGATGACGTATATAAAAGAGGTCACAAAAGACTGGCATACACCACTTAATCCGCCAGATGCATTTTTCGGTGGTCGCACGGGTAACACGATAAAATCATACAATATTTGCAAGAATGAAAAAATTAAATACGTCGATGTATGTTCATTATACCGTACATTTGCAAATGCAGGTCGCTATCCTGTCGGTGATCCGAAACTTTATGTGGGCGAGGTTGAGTGTGCGCGTATAGTTGGCCCCGACAACAACATCAGCCAGATTGACGGTCTGCTAATGTGCGAGGTGTTACCGCTGAGAAATCTTTATCTTCCTATTCTGCCCGTAAAAATGCATAATAAGCTACTATTTCCGCTATGTAGATCGTATGCTGCGTCCATGTGTCAGGAAGACTGTAAACACGAAGTCGTGAACGCGCGCATTTTTGTCGGTACCTGGGTAGCCGACGAGCTTAGAAATGCCTGAATATTCTGCGTGGAAACGTACCACTGAGCAGACATTATAAAAGCAAGTTACGTAAACATGCACCATTACTGTGCAAAATCATAGCTCCGGGATAGACGATAGAGACTCGCAAGAGACTTTTAATTAAAGCTCAAAACCTTGTGTCGGTAATAGCAAAACCTGTTTTATCAGCATGGAGCATGCTAGGAAAATGATTTTAGTGCCTCAAGAGTGTATTGAGAATGTGAGACAGCAGTAGTAGCAAAAACGTCAATGTTTACCAATAACAGCAGCAGCACCACCACCACTACCGTCAAAAACGACTATCACAGACGAGTGTGGGGCTGGCAGTAGTAATGACAACTACCTCAACACAGTTCAGACCGGGCTCCGAGGTATTACACGCTCCTTACACTTACAATAAGTTACGCAATGATATTGATGATGATGGTGATGACGATGATGATGATGAATATCGGGAGACTTTTAGTCAAATAAAATGCGGCGTTTATGACAGTCTTCATACTCTTTTAATCGAGATAAATAACCTCAACAATGTGAAAGATCATCTTATATTTGAGATTCAGTGTAGCGGCTATATTCAAGTCAAATGCACCTGCACCGAGGATAAGTGCGCTGGTTGTACTCACTCATTCTTTCTATCTGAAAAGTTGTGTAAAATATTAGGCTTTAAAGTTGGTGAATTATCAACTTGTGATGGTAAAAAAGACAGCTACATTATCAGCAATAGACCGGCAAATCTTGCAAATGGTTTACCGAGCGTGCTTATGGTTTATAGCAGTATTTGTTAGCCTTACGTGACAGGTAATGTTTGTTCACGACTGCTACGTGCTGTGGCTCTTCAGTTACATGATTATACTTACGGTAGAACGGAAATACAGAATTTTACCCCACTAATGTATCTGCCCTTGCTGTCCTCGTCTTTTCAGTCAATCGAGATAGATATACGAGGCGAGCATGGACATCCTGTCCCATTTGACTACGGTGCGTTGACGGTGACACTTCATTTTAAGCGCACAAATTACAAATGCCTGACTACAGTATTTTTCTTGCCCACCAAATCGGGTGTGGTGACGGTGGTGGGGATAATTACGTTACAATTAGTCGTACGCATTATCAGACTGGCGCGGGCATTGACAGTTATTTAAATGGTTTATTTCGCGGTGCTTTACCTCTTGTGAGGCGTGGCGCTAAGTCTGTCGGTAAAGAGGCTGCTCGTACTAGTGCGAAGATCATGGATGATGTGGTGAACGAGAACAGGCCTTTTAGAGAAGTGTTAAGTAAGCGCGTGCGCGAAAGTGGGGATAATCTCAAACGCAAAGCTGAACAAATAATGAATAAAATCATGGCGTTGGATGAACAGGAGGGGGAAGAGGTGGGGGTGGTAAGAAAAAGAAAGTCTAATATAAAAAGACACAAAAAGCGCAGTCAGACCCTGGTCGTGGAGCTGGTAGGTGCGTAACAACCACGCAGAAAAAGAAGAAGAGAAAGAAATCTACAACTAAAGCAGCATCGTCAGCTGTAGCTAAAGATATCTTTGTCAACTAAAAGACTCTCTTTTTGAACGGTATACCTACTCACTATACCAACTAGAAAGAAATATGGCTATTCTACACACTGACTCTTGTGACTCGTTGAAGTCGAAATTATCACTCTTTGAATTGCCGTCAACACAGACGGTAATTGAGAGTTCTCATTGGGTGCAGTATAAGCCAATTTCATCACTTACCGATCAAGCACCAATAGAATTTACGATCCCTGGCAACTGTGAATATCTAGATTTAGTGCATACAATGTTGAGTCTACGTGTGAATATAACACCGACGAAGCCATTAGAGAATATTGCGTCAGTACCAGTCATCTGGGAATAATTTTATGCATTCGCTGTTCAATCAGGTGGATGTATTTTTCAATCAAAAACCAGTATCACCGCCAAATAACGCCTACGCATAGAGATCGTACATTGAGACGTTATTAAATTACGGATCAGCGGCAAATAACTCACACTTGAGCAGCGTCTTGTGGTATGATGACATGGCCGGTAAAATGAATAACACTGATGCCAGTAATGCAGGTATCTTTAGACGAGAAGCAGTTATAAAAAATAATAAAATTGATTTATTGGGCTGCTTACTCGTGGATGGGCTAAATATGGATAGACTACTACTTGATGGTGTTGAGGTACGTATACGTCTTGTGCGTTCTTGTGACAGCTTCTGTCTAATGGATCCCCATTCTGCGTATACTGTACACATAACCGAGGCGACCCTATTTGTTCGCCGCGTAAGGGTTAATCCGAGCATTTTATTGGCTCACGAAAAAATGCTGTCTAAAGTCACAGCAAAGTACTCACTTACACAAGTAGAGGTGAAAAACGTAACCCTGAACAGTGGCGTGCATGGTCAGTCAATAGATAATGCCACACTGAGTCAATTGCCGAAAAGAATCATAATTGGATTTATTGAAAATAAGGCTTATAGCGGTGATACAAAACATTCAATTTTTAAAATTTCAATATTAATTTCTTGTGTTTGTGGACGGTGTACAAGTCTCATCAAAACCACTGCAGCCTGACTTCAAACAACAAAGATGTATGTGGATGCGTATCACACACTCTTTCGGGTACGGGGGTACATTTTTTAAATGCCGGTAATTCGATAACAACGATGCATACCCAAATGGCTACTGTCTTTTTGCATTCGAATTGACGCCCGATTTATCGCCGAACAATGACACCCATTGAAATTTAATCAGAAGAGGTAGTGTGAGAATTGACGTGAGATTTGATGACGCATTAGATACTGTTGTAAATTGTATAATTTATGCTGAGTACGACAATCTGTTGGAGATTGACTCGTCACGACAAGTTTTGGTGGATTGCAGCGGTTGAGACTAGATGGCGCTCTTTAAAAAACCAAATAAAACCACCTGCCAATACAAGCTTTGTGCCAGTCGATACGCCTTACTTGAGCTGTGCAGATAAAGAGAGAAATGGATCTAGTTATCGATTTTCAGTTTTTTAAGGATAACAAGGGTCGAGTTGTGCCGAAAGAAGTGGGCTTAGCAGTATTAGATTTAGATGCTACAGCACATTGGATTATCACGCCTACTTGTAATATGAGATTTTTAAAGAAAGATATTTTAAGAGACAATAATTGGCTGACACTGCGTCATCAATCATGGCCTGGATTGGTATGATGGGGATGTTTCGCTGAAAAAATTTTACAAAACTATGCATGATATTTGCAGAAAAGCAAATAAAATTTATGTGCGAGGAGAGAAAAAAGTGAAACTGCTAAATAAGATTACGACACGCGAAGTTATCAATTTAGAGGAGTCGTACGAGTGTCCACCTTACTACAAATTGCCATACTGTGCACGGTATTGTATGCAGTATTCTATTAAACGCTGCCCACTCCAATAAACCTGTGCGTTCAACAACGCCTGCAAACTGAAACTCTGGCTAAATTTACGTGTTGTCGGGGGCACTATAACTACAACAGCAGAGCATCCCTTCTCACCGCTATACTATCTTTGCAAGGATGAATTCTCTGAATATTCTCCAGAAGTTGCGAAAAATGAGAGCTTATGCGGTGGGGGTTTATCCGGCAGATCAAATTCCAATGACATGGGTAAAACCATGTGGCTTTGTGTTTAATACACTGAGTCATAAGAGATGTGGTATGCACTGGGTGGCGATATATGTGTCTAAAAATAGTGTTGGATGGTATTATGATAGTTTTGGTTCACAACCATACATCCCCGATCACGTAAACAGTATCCAGAGAAATTGTAAGAAGCTCAGATGGAACCACATTCGATTACAAAGCAGCTTTTCTAATACTTGTGGCAAATATTGTATCATGTTTCTATATTATATGATTAATGGTACGGGTATGCAGCGATTTCTAAAAAATTTCTCATCAGATTCGAGAAAAAATCATCAGATTGTCGAAGAATTCGTTGCTAAGTTGTAATACAATAATGTAAAATTTTTAATCGTGAAACGATAAAGCAAGAGGATATTTAGCTTGCACAGCTTTCAAAAAAGTACGACCCTTCAGATTTTTATTGGATCCCCTCTACAGCACCAGTGATTCTATCGGTCATCCACTTGTCGCGGGACTGTTTCTCATTGGTCTTGCCTCCCACCAAATGTAGTGGTTTTCGAATATAAGCCGGTGTAGTTGCAGCACAGAGAGCACAGTTCTCTCTCGATGACAAGAAAAAGTATAACAAGAAAAAATATGGCTAGGCAAAAGAGACATCACGATGGCCAGACTCAGGTCAGCCAGACTTCCACCACCACCACCAAGTATCGCTGTCATCAAATTCTACCCATGGTATTTGGCTTGAACAACTCTTATGGAAATATTATTTACATTGGGCTGGAAAATAACTCAGTCGGTTCGGATGACTTTAATTCAGTAATAACGAATTTTACGGACTATGCTTGCCGCTTGCCTCCTGGCTACAGTTCCAGGAGCAGTTTGACGAAATCGATCGATACTTCCAAGCGTACAGCGAGGAGGATACGCTGAATCAACGAATCACCTTTTCCGGATTTTAAATTAGATTTATGATCAGCTACTCTGATCGAGCATTTGAATTACTGGAGGACGATGAGACGACAAACAATGGCGAGTCTAGGGCGAAAAAAGTGCGTAAGCCTTCACTAGTGTTTAAAAGAGTGACGTTTGACAAGTTAAAAGCCTTGTCTAAAATAATAGGCCATAGAATCAAATACTTATCTTAAGTTAAAGAGGCTATAATAGTTATTGTGAAAGAGCTGGGTGACTATAGCAAAGACAAATTAGTGAATAGCGAAAATGCACAGTACACATATTTTACTCCTTACAATGTTAAATGTGCAATGAGAGATTTCGACGAGACGCTTGTAGATAAGATAGATCAATTGTTAAAAGATAAAAATATATATTTAGCTTTAGAAGATGTTTATATCATCATATACGAGTTTGTTAATTTACATATATATAACCTAATCGCATACTCAAATACAACTTTATATAAGGATACATAACTATAATCGTATTTAGTTTAAGAGTTTTGAATAAATATAACTTATATAAACATATATAAATATTTCTACTCACTTACCTGTGTACTTTATCCAACACTACCGATCTCAGTCATCCTTCACACTCGTTATAGTTATAAGCTAGATTTTAAGTTTATCAATAAGTGTATTAAACTCTCTCTCTCTCACACACACACGCGCGCGCGCTCTCACACACACGAAACCAACATTTCAGAATTGATTTTACAGTGTAGTTGTGGCTCAGTGGTAAAATGCCTGTCTCGAACTCAGAGGAATGAAGGTTCAAGCCCCTGGTCTCGCTACATTTTCTTCTTTTTTTTACCCCAAAAACATCTCTTAAAATTAAGATACTGTTAAGGAATGGGGGGTCCTCTATTCGCAATGGAAAGGGTAATATGCTGAGTACGCGTAGAGGAGGTCAGTGGTGGTGGTGGTGGTTGAAGCACCCCCACACCATACATCAGTCGTTCGTGGATCGTCAGGGTGTCAACACCTTAACAAGTAAGTCACTTCATCGCTCTCCAAAGTGCCTTGAAAAACCCAAGACACCTTGGATAGGCAGAGAAGAGGAAAGGGTTCTCTCCAAAGTGTCTCGAAAAATCAGAAGCACTTTGGATAGAAAAAGGGAGAGTGAGGGGACTCTCTCCAAAGTACAAATGGCACCATGGGGAGTAAACAATCTTGACCTTGACCTTGATCTCTCAAAATGTGTTTGGTCATAGCAGCTTTGGTAACGACTTAGATAATTAACGCTATAGGATATATCTGGCCTTGTGCCTGTACTTATATATAGTAATTCGCCAATTAAATTTCTATATTTTATATTTTCATCTATTTTGCTTGCTTGATCTAATTTTAAATTTGATTTTATTGGAGTATCATATAGTCTTGCATTTTCTGGATTATATTTTACAGCCAAAGATTCGATATATTTTGTTTGGCTTAAAGTCATCTTATTTCTACTTCCATTATAATCTATATCTATACCAATATAACTTCCATTCCATTTGATGCAATGAAAGATTTGTCCCAAATCTTTCATTGCAAATTTTTCCATTAAACTAGCTTTAACTTTGTTTATTTTAATTTTATCTTTACAACACACACCCTTTTTATTGAGGGTAGCTGTTCTGGAAAAATTTGTTTAATTAAAAATATTATTAAATTATGTTTTTTAGAAAAAGTTTTATAAGCATATTACTGATTTTTTAATCAATTTTTGATTAATTTTAACATAACTATCGTGTAACTTTTTTTCTATGAAATTTAAACCAAATCCCCTCATTCATACCATAACTAATGTACTTTTAAACAATATCCTAGAGCTTGAGCTCATTTGGGCCATTCGTTCCTTTGGAATCTTACGGTAAGTGAATTATGGACTCCTTACTATACGTAGGTATTATAGAGATGTAGAAGGTCTAAAACCATCAAAATAAAGGTAATTATGTCTAAGAATAGTAATAAAAATTTGGTTCATTTATATAAGTATTTATACATTTTTAATGAAAAATTTTGATTTTAATTTCAAAGGTGGTGTGCCCCCTTAACAAAAGTTAGTATTTTTTATTACGAGAACTCTCATTGCACATCTATAATATATCAAGAATTTAATAAGCAGTAAAATTCTCAAAAACAAAAACATAATTTAATAATATTTTTAATTAAACAAATTTTTCCAGAACAGCTACCTTCAATAAAAAAGGTGTGTGTTGTAAAGATAAAATTAAAATAAACAAAGTTAAAGCTAGTTTAATGGAAACATTTGCAATGAAAGATTTGGGATAAATCAATGGAATGGAAGTTATATTGGTATAGATATAGATTATAATGGAAGTAGAAATAAGATGACTTTAAGCCAAACAAAATATATCGAATCTTTGGCTGTAAAATATAATTGCAAATATAATTAATGCACTGAAAGTTCAAAATGGTGGCGTGGATAGGATTAACGCTAAAAATCGCTGATAAAATTATCAGTTATCTCATAGCGGAACCTTCAGCATTTATTTATAATATTTGTATTGAAATGTCGATCTGGCCTGACGCATTCAAACAAGCCGAAGTTATACCTATTCACAAATCAGGTCTGAAACATAATATTTACATAATATTAAAATACTATATTCGATCAATTTTTTAAAAATCCCCCAATACTTGTTATTATATACTAGCACGATTCACCTCATTCCTAAAGTCGCTCGGTTAAAATATATATTGCAATAGTGATAAAATTCAAGTTTTGTTAAGATCTTATTTCCTAATGTCCATTTCTAATAGGGATGTAGGTAAAAATTTTAAATAATAAAGATTTAAAATACAAAATAACAGTCAGAAAAATAAATTTTAAATTCTAAATTAAAAACAAAAACCAGCATAAAACGTTCGCTCCGCTCACGGTTAACATGTTTTGCTGTAAAATATGAAATATGTTTGGAAAGAAAAAAAATAGTCAAAAATTATATTTGTTTGTATAAAATATGTTAATATAATGCTACCAAATAACGCTTGTTCCGTCGAGACCCGAGGAGAAGAGTTCCGCCGTGAAAACGGCGTCGAGCGAACTCCGCGAGGTCGACGTAGAACCCGTGGCGCCATCTCCCGTGCTCGAGTTGAGTAAGCGACTTCGCGACTTGCTGCGCTCGCCGACAGCGCCGCCGCGGCCGGCCTCGTGTCGCGCGCGGTCGGATGAGCGCCGAGTTCAGTTCTCGATAAGACGCCAAGCCGTTGACAGCTCACGCTGTCTAGCTAAGCGACGAATCGATTTCGACCTTGCGAATTTTGCTCGTACGAAAACGTCCGCCGAAGTGTTGTGCTTCCGCTGATCTCTCTCTCTCTCTCTCTGAATATCTCGGTGTTTTGGTGTCTCTCATTCTCTCTCTCTCTCTCTCTCTCTCTCTCTCTCTCTCTCTCTCTCTCTTGCACGCCGTGCTTGACTCGCGACCGGTTCCGCGAACGTGGTTACGCGCGCGTCGAATCATGCAAGTCGGTAGAACTGCGCTACCGACTTGAGTCAGCGGAACTGCGCCGCTGACACGAAGTGAAAACTCTCTTTGAGAGTCGATCAAGTCCACGATACACACAGACTCACAGTCCACACTTCTTTGTTCCGCAGCTTGTGATATCTTCGAGAGGGGTTTTATGCCGGACGGCTTTCCCCTCTCATTCTGAACGTATTAAATCACTCTCGTTTTCGCTCAAATCGACTTCTTTATTTTTCTACCATACCTCTTCCTATTCGAATTACAAAACACGAACAAGCGGGAATCCACGCCTAAGGGGCTTCCTGCGCGACAATTCAACGCTCGCTTCGCTCGCGAATTATATATGTTATTTAATATTTTTCATTGTGAAGCAGGTTTTACAAGATTAAAATATGTGAAAATTAATTCTTTTGCAAAAAATATGTCAGTATGATATTTTATCATTTAATACAGTTTGTGATGTGATGTGATAAGATAAAATATTCTTTTTAATATTTACTATTATCAAATATTTAAATTAATTTTTATAATGGTTCAGTAAATCTGTATATAACTGTGTATGGTCATTATTATGAATAACAATTAAAAACAATATAAGAGATGATTAAGGTGTAGAAAAAGCAACAAAAATCTACACTATATTAAAACAATAAAATAAGCAATTTTGTGAAAATTCACCGGAACTAATAAATCATTCCGGAATGACAATTATTTCATGATAGATATGTGGCAAAAACATTAATACTTTATACTATTAGAAAAAAATTTAAAAAAATGGATTTGGTTAACTTTTTTAATAAAAAATTTTTTTCAAAAAGCGACTGGGTCATGAAACATTTTACATAAATCGGCCATATTTAGATATAAAATTATATATATTTATGTCATTTTTTTAGTAATTAATAACCTTTAATGTATATGTATACATATACCATACGACATAGTAAGATGGTCCAGATAAGTCGGATGCTGTATATAATGATTTTCTAAGAAAAATATGTCAAATATGTATATTTGTCCTTTAAACCGGAATATATTATAAATCATATGCGTCACATAGATATATATGTATATTTTACATACATCATCAGAGGTTATCTTAGGATTTGGTCCAGAATAAAGGGATGCTGAAAATAATTATTTGTGCAGATATACTCTTATTTCTAAAGCAATGTGTTTGTGAATATGAAATGGCGAATGCTGTATATATTCATGCATATGTTATGTCCTAAGCTATTGAAAGCTGTCATTGGACAGTAACTCTACGGGTTATTTTGCTTTTATAAGCACGGACGAGGACAAAGCTTCAGAGCCCGAAGCTTAGCGCCGTCAGTGCTTGACTACCTTCGCGATCTATTTAATAGAACGGCCTCCAGTAGCCACCGGAAAGTCTTTCAAAATTGCACTAGTTCCCGTTACACGCACAAATTTAATTTAAACTCCTAAATTTTGATTCCGCTACCTTTCGTGTAGTTCGTCGAATGGACGTGACTCTAATTGTGATATCGTTATCGCGAATTCGTGATATTCGAGATGCTACTTGGATTTCTAATCATTAGAGTGAAAGAGAGAAGTGCGCGATTGAGGCATGCTTATTTAAATAAAGTCACTTACCTTTTTTTATTCTCTTCTACTGGACTGTTCGGCTACCAGCACATCCTCTCGGCGGTGTCGATTCTGCTTCCCAAAGCGGATGGTTTCGATTTTGAATGGGTGCGTCAGGGATCAGGAGCTTTGGGGTCAAATATTCACTCACGATTTCGCTGTAAATAGATTTATTCAATTGCCACACGGTTTAATATTAACGCTCGCTCGCAACTATCTAATCGTTTTGTGAATTATTTTAAATTATCAAAAATAAAGAGCAACAACGTAAGTATGTTAATTGTATGACTGAAATAATTTTAAGTTTATATGATCAAAATTCTCGAAATTCTTTCACTATCCGAAATATTATAAGTCTTTGCACTTATCCGAAATTTGTTAAGTCCCGAACTGTTAAAATGATTTTAAGTTCCAAGAGATTATACCGGACCGGACTCGGTCAGAGCTTTCGCGTGGCGACGATTTTTGAAGCAGACTGAGGACGTGAGGACCTGTTGCTGGGCTCTTTTATGCTCTCGTAGCAGAGGCGATTTCCGATTTTCGTCTTCTCGGCGGGGTGAGTGTTTGGCCAATTAGGACGCCTAGATGCAGCTTCTTGCCTTATTTGGAGCGTTTAATGCATGTGATGTTGCAGGGAGGGCCAATCAGATAACCAGAGTAAAATTCCTCTCCTCTAGTACATCGAGTCCCCTTGTGCTCCTCTCCTGTCAACTCGCCTCTAATTTACTTTTTCTTATCTGCAGGCTTATAGAAGCTCCTCTATACATTTTAAGCCGACTCGCGCGGTGTCCTCTTTGGCGGCTCCTCGAGCTTCCAGAGCGCGTGACTTATGGGTCACTTGCCGATAGCGCTGCACGCTCCGTGGGTTGTGCGTGCATATCGGTGTGCTTCGCTTGATCTTGTGCCTCTGCTGTAGAACCGCAATGTGTACGTGCGTATCGGTGTGCTTCGCATGGTCTCTTGCCGTAGAGTCGTAAGATGTGCGTGTATATCGGTGTGTCTTTACATTATTATGTTTTTGTTCTAATTTATTATTATTGTCTTACGTGAGTCTACTATTATTATTGATTTCTTAACTGATTTTACTCGTCAACATTCGAATTTAATTTTGTTTTTATTCTTACTTCACCTTACGTTGTCGTTCATTGTTCTTATCTATTTCATTAATTATTAAATGTGTCAATTACTATCGATTTCGTATTTAGGGTCTGTTTAATGATAATTTGATAGTATCCCGATGCCAAGTATAGTGTTATACTTTGTGCTATCGAGAGTGTGTACGCTGCATTCTAGTGGGAAGGGTATCGAATGATTTGCTTATAATAACTATCCTCACTTGTTTTCAATATATTAAAATGCGAAAGAAAGTGAGCATTTCACACATATCACCGGATGTATTCTGCAGATTTGGTCTAGATAAAAGGGATGTGAATAGTTATTTTACAGATATGCTCTTTTTTTAAAGCTATATGTTTGTGAATATGAAATGACGGATGCTGTATGGTTTCCTGTATATCACAAGCTGTAATCTGAATTTTTCGTCGAGATAAACGTGATGCTGCGAATAATTATCACTGCTGATATGATATTTTTTTAAAGCGAGTCAAGGGCCCTGACGACGGGGCATTGGGAGTCACTACGGGTTCCGCAGTCAAGAGTTATCTTGGTTGTCTGCGGGCGAAAGGCTGCCTGTGCGCTACGAGAATTCGAATTTCGTGGCTATCTACTTCGACATCGTGTCCGCGGGCATGCGCGACCGCGCGACTCGGCAACGGGGCGTAAACCGATAGTGTTGCAAGCGAGCGGGCCGTCGGGCAGTGACGCGTTGACCAATCAGCGCGCGCGCGGTACGGCGGCTAGGGAGAGCAGAATGGCGACCGCGAGCTGAAAGATGAAATAAAAAGGTCGCAAAATGTACCTTGCATCTATCGCATACCAAGTTGTTATTTGACAAAAAATTCTTTTAAATACAAAGGCTATTGCAACGACTGTGGACAAGTGTTTCTAGTGAAAGTGATAGCATCAATGACAAAAATTATGATGAATACTTAAAAATACAGGTCACTACTTTTTCAACACATGCAATTCCCCATTCAAAAAAAAGAAGACTAACTAGAAAAAGACGAAAAGAAGTAGGAGAAATTCTAAAGTCCAAAACACCCACTGAATATAGAGAAGAAAAAATTGGTCAATTAGACACTGAATTTGAACCTTCTGACTTAAACAGCACAGGTACACTTAAAAAATTAAGAGAAGAGACGTTGAATAAAGCCAGTGGTTATTCTGAATATGAAGGATTATCAATAAAGAATAAAAAGTTTATCGAAGCATGCAGCATAAGAAAATTATCATTATTTCCATTATATGTTTGGTAGTGGTCATTAACACAAATAACGTTTTGGAATAATGTACAGAGCAGTGTCTTACCCCTATCCATTGATGCAACGGGTGGTGTAGTCAAAAAGTATTTATCGTGTTCACGCAAAATTTTGTTTTACTACGTATTAGTTATTGGCTATAAAAAAAATAGTTCCATTGCTTCAAGCGATCTCAAGCATTCATCATGTGTTATTTATCAAAGAGTTCTTAGAGAAATGGATTGAAACAGGAGCAAAAATACCTAGAGAAATTTCGACTGACGGTTCATTAGCATTACAAAACGGTATCACGCTAGCTTTTAATAAGATGACTTATAAAATGTATAATAATCATTGTTTTAAAATACTGACTAATAAAGAGAAGACTTTGCCAACTTGTTATTATCGTCATGATGTTGCTCATCTAATACACACAGTGAGAAAATGGAAGTGTTTCGATAAAATGAATGTAACGATTGTGGATTTTTTCGTAAGAACTGTAGGATATTTGACGCAGGTAGAAAATTTGCAAGAATTTGAAAATATAGTTATTTCAATTGTCGTAATTTGCTATAGTACTATTTCTGAAGAGGATTTTGAATGCAATCGTAGGAGATTGACATTAATAAATATTTTCAAATCTTATAGATACAGAATCGATTCGTTTGTTGCGCTTGCTGAAAAGATAAGAAATACAAGTAACGATGAAATTCAGGATGACTTATCAAAATAAAGATTCGATCACAAACTACATTGATGCAATTTTTGAGAAAGGAATTTCTCTCAGCAATACTTCTAATGAATTAAGTGACAAAGCTAACTATTTATACTGTCCACAGTTTATTAAAAACTTTCGCTACAGTTATCTTATGTTAAAGTTTTGTTTCTTAGACTAATGTTATGAAAAATAATTTTAAATCGCCATATGATGTTAGAACGTCTGCTAGATCAGAAGCATACGTCAAAAAACGAAAACAAAACGTTCGTTCAAAACAATTGCTTCGATTTATTTTGGAAGATGTAATAAAAGTAAATCAATTTTTAAAAGTAGGAAATTTACTCCTTAAAAAATACAGGTAATGATGAAATACATAAAAGTAAAAGTCGCATTGAAAAACCAGTTTCAATTTCATACACACATTAAGTCATTAGAAGAAACGAATTCAAGTTTAGCAAATAGCTGCAAAGAAAAAATACCAATAGAAAGTACGCCGATCACAGAAAGTAACGTTATTTCAGACGGCGATCTAAGTTTTGCGTTTAACAATGACATTTCAAGCTCTTCTATTAAAAGCGAAACTGATAATAAAAATCGTAAATTAATTCTGAATGGAAATAGATTGGGGCGAAAGATTTATAGCATAAACAGTAGTCCAAAAGAATTGCGTTTTGAAAACACTTGTCCTTTTGACAGCGTTTTAGAAATTATGATCACAATGTACCTTGAAAGTGATAGTTTTAAACAACATATAGCACAAAAACAAAATAACAACCGCCGAGAAGCGGGCTGAGAATAAAAAAGAGCCATTGCCGGATCTTCGCTTTCGCAGGTAATTAAAACGTCCCTAAATTAATAATTGATCTGTGGGTAGGGAGTCGCGCAGGTCCGTTGGTTCAGTCAAAAGCAGTAACCCATGATATGGTCTCAGACTGTTCAAACATCTGTCAACGATTTCTGGGTCCACTACGAAACATTTTTTGTGAGTCTAGTGCACTTTTTGAGGTAGGCAAAAGCTGACCTATATCCATTTGTCGATCATAATATTTATGATTCCAGAGGTGCTCAGACTGTTGTCAAAAATCGATTTTAAGTCTCGAGCCCTTTTGTAGAATGGTTTCATAAGGAGATTCATCTGAATCTCTTCTGACCTGAAATTTTAAATTACATGACATTTATGATTCTAATTTTGAAAATAAGGTATCTTATTACCTGGCAGCAACCTCATCGTACGTTGACACCATGATTTTGATTTCTTCTGTTAGAAACCCACACAAAATACCTGTTGTTCCATGTTGTGTGTGCAATTAAACACCTACTAGTTGACAACTCCCACAATTTGATCAGCGAGTCTTTTCCTGATGACAGTAGATACTAAAAAAAGGTTTAGGACTTGATAATAATTCTTACGTATACTTTTCTTTATGTAAAATAAAAATTTTATATACTTTTCCATTTCTTGTAAAAGCAACAAAACAAACTTGATAACCATCATGTGCTTTCACAAATGTATTAATATACCTATTTGAAACTCCATCCCACAACTTGATGCTTCCATCTTTACTTGCCGATGCATAAGTCTTAGCATCAGGAGAATATTTAATGCTAGTATAATACCACTTACAATCGTACAACTGGATGATTAGTTCCAACCACCAGTTAATCACCAGTTGGATTAAAGGCTAAACATCTTATTTGATCCGAGTCTGTTATATTACGAAATGCTTTCTTAACACTAGCTTTGCTGAAGTCAAATAATTGAATGGTAAAATCTCTACTTCCAGACACTAGAATTGGTATCCTTGGATGAAATTCTAAGCAGGTTACTTCCTCCAAGTGCTCATAAAATGTTCTAATTACGGAATGTCCTCCTGACTGATCACAAGGAACTTCATCTGGTGTTGATTTGGCTAGCATACGATCAACATCAAGAATTTTTATCGAAGCATCGACTGATCCAGTAGCTATCAATTGGCTATCCGCTGAAAAGGCACCAGCTCTACAGTTTCCTTTATGTGATGTGACATACGCAGTTTCATACTGAGCAGGTTCTGGAGCTTGTGTCTGTGCTTCAGTTTCGAATTCTAGGGTCTAATCCTGGTCCTAATGTATTTTCAACAGCTGTGAATGATGGTATATGGTTGTTTTCTTTTTTGGACCTATCTGGATCATTTGCTATACGGTTATGGAAGAGCTTCTCGAGAAATGCCACGTAGAACAGCCAATTCATCAGCATACAACTTTTCAGCGTGCAACTATTTCTTTGGATGCTGCTTTGTAGCAATTTAAAACAGTTTCCTTGAAGTTTCACTCATCAGCTATGCTCTTGCCATCTGTTTTACGTGAGAAAGAAAGACAAGTGTGTGTGTGAAAAACTAATACAACTTTAGATATTGCATAAAAACAAGTTGGGAGAAATAACGTCATACCTGGATACTGATTTAATAATCCAACCATAGAGCTGCATCCTCTCTTGTATAGGAAGTTGTCTCGATAGCCTAATGATCGACCATTGATCTTGAATGGCAATCTTCAGGAGGCTGGTGCAAACCTGGTGCAATCAGCCATAAGTTCTGCGTACTTGTGTCTGACCAAAAATGTAGCCACAGCTTCTGAACTTTTTCAGGTGCATATTCTTGAACTACATGTCCATGGGCTGTGAGAACTTGCAATTGGAACTTGCCTTGCATCTGTGCAACAGTAAGTTTTCTGTCTAGTCTGTCTACACCTGCCTGTTTCTTATTTGGCCACTGCAAACACACCATTCTACTACTTTTGCTATGGTTGAAAATGTTCATGCGTGTAAGCATAGGAAGCCCTGCATAAATCTAAGAGCGTCAAGTGCTTTTACTTTCACTACATGAATCACAACAACACCAACTTCATTTTGAACCAACGGTGCTATCCTGACTGCAACGGCACCTTGTAAGCTGTTACTATAAACAAGAATTACAGGTCTATTTTCTGATACTGATTCCAATATACTGTAGCTCCTCGAGTACAGATGCATAGAATTCAAGTCTTTGAATCGTGCAAGTAAAGAAGTTGCAATACCCAACACTAACTTCTTTTAATCGACTAATAGTGGATGATATATTAGCTAAAGCAACTCTTGGTACACTGTTTCCTGAAAATCCACCGTTAAGTACTACTGCTTCACTTTTGGTCTTCAGCTTCACTTTCCAAGCATCTTGCAAATTTTTAACTTTGACGTATTGCCACATTACACAAAGCTACTGCGAAATCAAAACAACTCCACTGCTTCTCTATTTTTGTTAAATAGTCCCATTCAGCCACGTTTAAATGAAATAACATTACACTAGTCTATTATTTTCTTATTATAAAGCTTACACCATGGTAAAGCTCAAATTTTGAGGTTATGCTGTTGACGAATGAACGAGAAATTCAAATCGTCTGCTGCGACTGCTGCGAGCTCTAGCGCGCGGTTTTACTGCGCGAGACTTCGTTGCCAACCTAAAGGTGTCAACCATGCGGAATATCAGTGCTACTATGTCCAAAAAGTTTATTTATTTATAATTAAATATTTATAAGTAATTATGCAATTCCGATGATATTTACGAAACCGGCAATTAATTTGCAAACGATTTCCGGTGATTTCGACCCATTCGGAAGCATATATCCTGAGAAATACGAATTTTTGTACATTCTCGCGGTGTAAAAAGTTTTTTATTTTTTATAAATAAACTAATGGACCGACAATTTTTTTTCTTGCAGTTATGAACGTTATAAACGATTCCGCAATTACCTATATTTATTTTTTATATATGCAAATTAATCGCGTACTTCGCCGAGCTGTCTGTTATGCCGCCGATTTACTCCCCAGTAAAATGTGTACCCGGCGAGCCTATATTTATAAGTATATTTATAAGTATTTACTTAAAAACTCTCAAGATACTTACTACGTTAGTTGTCATGACCGTTTCATTTTGTTTATTGGTGAACAACTAGAATTTTCTCTTTGCGTATTTCATTATAACGTCATAAAAACACTATAAGTACAATAAAACGGTCATGGCAAGTTACGTAGTAAGTATCTTGAGAATTCTTCCTAATTGATCAGTATGATAATTTAACTTTAAGTTAAGTAAGCCCTTTATAGACCAAAAAGATTGTTGTTGCTTTATTATGATTAAATATAATAAACTTGACTTTGTTTGGTTGATCTTAGTTCTTTTTCATCAGTTATTTCGTTGCGGAATATATCAAACTCGTCTAAACTTTTACTTTTTTAAGAGTTAATTTTTTTATGTTATTAAAGGCGTGTTTATAAAAAAGTTAAGAAAAATGTGTAGAAATCCGAAGATAGCTGTTTTGATTGGGAACAAACTAGTGAACGTAGAAGACAGCAATTATAAAATGAAGAAAACTGCTTTAAACTATGAAAAACTGTTGTCTTAACTTATTAATAGTTATTGTCTATTGTGTTCATTTTTTTATTTATTTTCTGAATTGTAAAATTTTACACCTGAAAAAAAATCCAACTGAAGTATCTAGCAAACTAAATAAAACTGAAGACAACAAAAAATTACTGTTATCTGTGTCTCAATTCCGACATTTTTCTGCTATCATCGGCAGTTCATAACGTTTTTTTTTCAATTGTTTTCATTTTTCTTTTTCATTAGGGATTGAAGATATCGTTATCATTTAATATAAAAGTAAATATTGTATTACGTATTACATTTAAGTACAGAATATAAATGTTATGATTGTTATAATCTCACAATTTACATTATTTATAAATGTAAATAAAAAAAAATGTTTAATTAATATTATTTTTTTGTTAGAATTTGTTAATATAATTAATACTGTCATCAAATAATTACAAAGACTTTGAAAACATTTTTTAATATTCAAAATTTATTTCTATTTTAAAAAAGATATTAAAATGACTATATCGGTCTATACGAGCACAATTAATTTTTAAATAATATGCTATGACACTGTTCATTCTTAAAATTTGAGAATTCTGAACAGGCATGCCTTTCAAAAATAAAATAAAAATCTCGGTGTTTTGTTCCATCGTCAGATTGGACTCCTCAATAAGGATCTGACGGCTTCCTTAGACGCCTGCCACTTAGTTGAAAATTGTGTCCATCAGATGGCTAAGTCTTCTCTCTCTCTCTCTCTCTCTCTCTCTCTCTCTCTCTATCTATCTCTCTCTCTCTGTCAAGGAAAAACGGAGACTCGGGCTACTTAAAGGCCGCGACTCGACCAGGCGCAATTACACGTTTACACAATTTAATAAAACATTTTTTTTTGTTTATTATATTCTTTACATGTTCTGCAATTCTTGGAATGCAATTATTTAGTTTATATGATTGTTATATATATATAACAGTGTACTTATATATATATATATATATATATATATATATATATATATATATATATATATATATATATATATATATATATATATATATATATATATATATAAGTACACTGTTACGCTATTGGAGAATATAAAGCTTTAATCAAATTTAAATTCAATAAAGCTTTAATTGGAAATTGACGTTAGAAATGTATGTTAAGCACAAAATAAATTATATATATATATATATCTTCTATTACAAAAAACAGGCGATCTCTATGTGTTATTTATAACCAGTGACGTGATTCTATAAAAATAATCATATGTCAGTATAAGATCTGTTCAAAGGTAATATACTGAATATTTAATATTATGGTTTAATATGCACTATAGTGAATTATGCATCTAATTTTTACACAAAGCATTACACATTGTGTAGAAACAGTCTACCATAAAAGTTTTTACTCAACTGCTTTGGATCGCACTTACGCAGTAGACCCTATGGCTGTGGTGGCTCAAAAAAAATCATCTGCGTACTAATATGTGAAAGATAAATCTATTTGTTAAAATAACAACCACTTAATTTATTGTTTAGTTTTCAAACAACCTTACATATACATGTTCAGCTCTGTAGCTCTGATAGTTTTCGAGAAACACCAAAAACAAATTGTAAAACAAGTACACGGAGTTGATCAAGAATATTGTTTTTGAAGTTACTCGAAACCTACCACAGTTGGAGGACTGAAATTTTTCATGTAGGCTTGTTTCAACTTAATAAAACAAGAAATCAAGTGGTTTTTATCTGAACTAATGGATATATGGTTTTCATATCAGTATTCATGTGATTTTTTAAACCGCCACAGCCATAGAGTCCACTGCAAAAGTGTGAACCAAAGCAGTTGAGTAAAAATTGTTATAGTAGCATGTTTCTACACATTTTGTAAATATTTTTATAAAAATTAGATGCATAGTTCATTATAAGTAAATTTTTTATTAATAAAAACTTTCGAAATGTACATTTAGCAAATACGAAGAATGATTCAAAATCGTATGAAACGCATTAAAAACACGGTTCTACAAGTAGAATTTTTTCAGATGCGGAAATTAGTTAATTCACGCACGTGGTCAGATGAGATTTTGTCATGAGATCTCATCTGAGATTTATCAATAGGAACGTTGAAAGAAAATGTGAAATAACTCTTTATCAATTAATTAATACAACATTGTATACTTATTCTAATGCTATTAAAGAAATCACAAGTATTAATGGTGAAATATTATCAGTGGAAAGCAGTCAAATTTCGAGGATTGCAATTTTTATACAAATACGAAAAAAAATGTATATAATAGCGACACCAAACTTGTTTTTTTTTTATTAATTATTGAATCACCAACGCTTTTAAATGTATAGTATGTTATAAATAAATATTTTATGAAGATATTTACAATTAAGAAAAAAAGTTTTGTAAAATAAATCTGTATATAAAGTATAGAACAAAATCGTTATTTTATTATTATACTATCACAATTAGATTTTATAACAATCTAATATTCATTACAATAATTATTAAGATAATTATATTTTAATGATGAAAGTATAGAAAATAAATATTATTAATATTTGGATTCGTGTTATTATGCAAAATCGCGTATTTTGACACATGTTTTTTAACGTGTAATGTTGTAAAATTTTTACTTGCAAAATTTTGCATATTTACGTGTCTTATTACATGTCTTTTTACGTGTTTTATCACATGTTTTTTACGTATTTTATTATATGCATAATCACGCGTTAAATTATATATCAAATCGGTTTGAAATAATCATATGATTTACCATATGATTATATTTGCAATTTGATATTTGATAGAATATATGTTTATACATGTAATAAAACACGCAATAAAACATGTGATTAGACATGTGATTAGATATGTGATTTACCATATGTATATTTTTAGTAGGGTTGTATTCTCAGCTATTATTTATCAAACATTCAAAAAGTAACATGCGCATATGATTTATGTATCTGGCTGAAATTTCGGGAAAAGTTTCTTCACTCTTGTATAAACAAAAACTGTTGATCAAATTTTGCTATAATTTTCCTGTATCTAGTATACTCATTGGTGTATAGGTATAAAAACAGACATTTTTAATAATTAATAAATGCATAATTAAGCTGTATTTTATTTAAACTGATAGAATTTATATTAAAAATGTTCGTCAACAGTTGTTCTTGTCTTTGGATCAACGAGTTCCTGCAAATTTTTTCAGACTACCACAGTGTAAGGGTATACGCATGCTACTTTTGTAAGATTGGTCACTTTTAATGAAAATGATCAAACATCTCTCATATCTTTTGAAATATGAGACTAATTAAGCTGAAAATGTACACAGAACTTAGTTTTTAGTTGTAGAAAAAGCGACCAAAATTTGAATAAAAGTAATAGGAAAATAAAAAAGTTTTCATTTTCACCATAGTCCTACCTTAAATGATTTAATAAAAGAACATGATGAAAATGAAGTAAATTTACAACTTAAACAATTAAATTCGCAAATCGAATCATATGAAATATTAAATGATGACATTTATGTAGCTGCAAGATTTATACAATTTGATACATGAAATCCCTACAGATATCACTCTAATTTTCCGAAAAATTTTAAGATTTCGTAAGAAACACAATGAATTATCAAATTCTCTAAAAATGATGATAATAATTATGTAAGCATTTATTTTAAATGTAGCTAATATTATTCATCACATTAATTTAACAAAAAAAAAAATTAAAATTTGGTTATAGTTTCCATTAGCACAGTGTGGCTAAAATCCGCAAGTCTCGCCTATTCGTGACTAAAGTAGTCTTTATTTGCATCGTGAGGTTAGCGCACGAGCGTAGCGAGACTTGCGGATTTTAGCAGTCTGGGCTATAAAATTTTATACGATACTCTTGACTTAAATGGTTCAGTTTTACACAGCGCTTAGCGCCCTCGCTACGCTCGGGTGACATTATACTTTGCGATGATATGCAACAAAATCATTTATATACAAGATAAATAATAATTTCAATAAAATAAAAATAATATACTTACTAGTCAAGTGGATGATCGAAAAATTCATCTGCTACAAACATCATAAACATTGAAGAACCTGCAACTATAAAATAAATTTCACAAAGTAAATGCTTAATAGAAAAAGTTTTAAACAATAATTTTTGTTTTTAATTTATAATAAATCACTTGTCTAATAATTCCATTGAAGTACTTTATTGAATGCAGGATACGCATACATGGAACACTTGTGCAATTCAACAAATTATATACATACACGCACATATATCACTAATAATCAGAGAAAAATAATAACTATCAAACAATATTATTATGCACCAACAATATATGCAATATAATTTACAATTTAAAATTGAAAAGTCAAAACAAGCTAAAATCTAAAATACTAACTAAATATGGAGTATAAACTTCAATATAAAAATTGGACAAACGATTTGACTCATAAACTAAATATAACTATAAGATAACACTATTAGTAATCGAAGGCAACTTCACTCCTTACACAATTTGCTAGCATGACTCCATGGCTTTTATGGAAAATCTTAAAATTATCAATTCGCTAAAATACATTAGCTTATACTTTTAACGCACAGAATGATATAATTTGCTCCATAAATATAAATCTCATTTAACCTTATAGTAACATAATTAAGAACTATTTAGATAAGAACACATTTATTTAAGAGAGAGCACACAGTGGCGCTGTCGTCGTTCAACAAGTCCAAACCTATAGGCCGCAACAACGCGACATAAACCGTCATAAGTGTCTTACAACATGTCGTAGATGGCGGGACTGTCGTACGTTGCAGTCTCGCACTGCTATTCCGGCTCCGGCATAGCCGTAGCTGCTAGACAGATGGGAGTGCTGCCACTGTCGTGACTGAAGATTAGGCCCGTTACATGCAAAAAGGAACAGAAACGAATAAATCCGACCCACCATGTAAAATAAGTATTATCCCGTTATCAGGAATAGTTTAGTCTGTTTCCTTAGCTGGAATAATGCTATTGCGAAAAAGGTCCCGTTGATTATTATTTTCTAATCGTATTATTAACTTATAAATTTTATGTGTTATTATCATTACAGTCCCTAAAAGCTTTTATACACAAATCAATGGTCAATAAAATTCAACATTATTTTTTGCTGCAGCAGATCAATAAAAGTAACCGTATGAAACTGAGTAGTTTTATTTAGTATTATGCAATTGACGAATCTGAAAAATTGATCTGTTTTATAAGAATACGAATTTCTTCTATAAAGCATGGTCAGTATATTGAAAATACCATCCGATAACACAACCGGTAATAAGAAAAGGAAAAAAAGACAATGTTTCCTCTCATCGTCAAGTCTTACCCCATTACAGTTTAATGAATTTATCAACAATTTTTGAATATCTGCATACTTTGTGTGTGTATATATGTGTGTGATCATCAGCGAACCTTTAAATATCGGCGAGCGTCTTATGTGAAAAGCAAAGCGTTCCGCTTTTAGCGATGTTTTTAAGAGTGTAGATATCAACTTTTCTCCTAAAAAATATATTTGATGTTTTAATTTAATAAATTTTTATTTTCTTTGAAAATTTTACTACATGAAAAATGATATACTTGAAATTATTTTTTTTATGTGAAATGTTGATGAAATGTTTGTAACAGTTTAGAAAAGAACAGATCGCTAAACTTTAAATCTCTCAACCTTTACGCAGAAAGTTTTTACTATCGTGTACTAAAGAAGTTTAGTAAAATTTTAACTTATAACATTTTTATTATTAAACATACATTCAAATATCAAAGATGAGTTTAAAATATAATGCAATGAATTAAATTTTATTATTGCAAAAAATATAATCTTGTAGATAACATAGATTTGTAAGGTTATATGTAGATTTATTTACAATTTTACAGTATTTATCATACTGCAAAATTGAAAACGCCAAAAAATATATAATTTGAAATTACAATAAAAATGGAAGTTTTAGAAAGTAATGTTTAAAATGTTTAAATTTAATTGCTTCTTTTGAAAACAAAAATAAATACTTATTGTTGGAGGCACTATAAATGTTATAAATAAAAAGTGTGATAATTCTGAGTAACCATAAAAAGCATTATTAATTTATATTTCTTAATAAGATATGGTCATTTGAAATCTATAGATTATTTTTTTTATAAGATATTAGGATAAGAAGATTTTTTATTCATATTATGCTGTGAAGATCAATTTTTTAAGTTTGTAGGCTTTGCCAACTCGAATAGTTAAATAAATAAAATTTTAAATTAATTTACTTACAACTTAAAAACGTATTTCTAATGCATTTGAAAACAGCCATTAATTTTAAGATAAATTGAATTAGGTATGTACTTGCAGTTTTTTCCTTTGCATCTTCTCCGCTCGATAATTCGGGTTGAGAAATAACCATTGTTTCTGAATCACTTGTAACGGCAGGTACATTTGGGTTACACAAAATGTTCTTTAATTCTTTATTTTGCTGTTCAACATCCTTATTATTAAATAGGTCTTTAACTTATCTAGAAAGGCACATATCATGAAAAAAAGCTACAGTTATATATATATATATATTATGAAATTCATGTCATTACTAAGTTATTTTTATTATACCTTTTTTTCTTAAAATTATTATTTTTTGTTTTATTTCATTAATTGGCTTAGAAAGTAAAACTCTTCTTTCATTATCACTCATTGATAAAAGATTACTTCCATTTGAGATGTTAAAAACATGAACTAGTTCGTTTACAAATTTACATTTATTCTCATTCATTGACTGATTCTTTTGCAAAACTCCAAATGTAACTTATATAATTTTTCACAGCAATGGTCATTCCTGATTGTTTCAATTAAAGACTTATTCCATAATGGAATTACTTCAATAATAACTAATTTTATAGCATCCCGAAATTTTAATTTCCATTAATTAATATTAAAATGTTTATTATATTTTAAAATATTGTATGTACTACAGCACTAACTTTGTGTCATTAAAGAATTTAACATTTAATGACTAACGAAGAGAAATAAAATTACATGTAAAAGTAAAATAAGAAAACTATGCAATGCAAAAAAAACATCATTAAACTATAAAGGTCAACATTATACTTAATTTTTCCATGGCGGAAAATTTATTTAAAAAAAACGAGAACCATCACAAATTTTTGTGAATACTCATGATTTTTTGCATTTTTTCGTAAAAAATGTGATGTTCTGTAATTTATTGTGATTTGATGTGATTTATTATCATAATTCGGATATTTTTTCACGAATTTTTAACATTAAATGACAAAAAATCACAAAAAAGCATGGCAAATAATTATTAATGTATCTGTATAAAATCCACGTGAGGACCTTCATGATCTTTTGTTGTGATTCCCTACTGGAACATCTCACGTGAGATCTTATGTGAGATCTCACATGAGATCTCAGGTGAGATCTCGCGCCAAAATCTCATCTTACCTTTTGCGTCAATCATAATCAATTTCCGTCGTTCCGAAGCTTCAGAAAATAAGCTGCAGTAGAAATTCGTCGTTTTTAGTTTCCAATAATGGCAAATTCATTAAAAAAAGTTGTTGTGAAGTAATGAATGAAGTTCCACAAAAAGAATTTACTTAGAAACACATTTTTTCGGCCTTTTTCATGATTCTAAATAGATCTAAACATTTATTAATAAAACTTTTATTAAGTTCTGCGGAAAAATAGGTTGTAAATGAAAGGTTTCTTTTAGATTTTAATGATTTGTAATCGATCTAGAATGTCCTTTTATGTATTTTTTTTTCATTTTATATTAACAAATTTGAAAAAATTGAAGTTCCTAGATTTTAAAGAAAATTAAGTTTCAAGAAAATGAAATTTTCTAAAGAAACACATTTTTCCAGGCGTTTTGAATGATTTTAAGTCACTTTCATTAGGTTTTAAGCAAATATTTTTTATTTTATAATTCAATTGGAAAAATTTTTGTTAAAAAAAAGGAATTTTTTTATAGGAGGAGGGGACATTGATACAATTGATTTGAAATGTTTATTTTATTATGAACAGTATTTATTATAATGGTTTTATAATCTGTTTTGTTTGTACTTGTAATATTATTACATCAATTTTTTTCGTCTTTCATCTCTTATTTGTATACTTAATCTACGTGTACTATCTTTTATGAGTACTTCCTTCATATCTTCGTCTAGGTTTTTATATCGATCGTTGTAATTGATATAATCATTGATTAAACCTGTTAACATCAAGAAATAAATAAGAATGATGGTCTACTACTTATATTTTTAATATTGAAATAAGAAGAAACCTTTCTTACTTAAGAGCAATTCCAACTTCCTTGGCGAACAAAGCTTTACAGGACTTCTATTGGGGATTGAATTTTTAACTTTCGCAGGATTAAGGCATATATTTTCAATTCTATTTCTCCACAAATATTTTGCTACCTCTCTAGTGAATTTAAGTATATTTTTCTTTTTCGCCAATCTCCAACTTCGCTTACCAACTCTGCATCCTTGTCCTAAATATACCTAAACATTAAAAATATATTTAATTAAAAATATTTCAAGTGTAATTTTTTAAAGGATATATTGTGTAATTTATATAAGAAATAACACATACTCTGTTGTTTTCAATCGTATAGCGTTCTATGGGATCAGGTGCCGCTGAAAAAAACAAGCACGTAATACAAGTATATCACAAAAATAGACTTTAGTAGCTTCAGTAGCTATTTACCTGGAGCTACAAGAACATTTCGTTTTTTATATTTTTTATATAATTTTCGTTTGTACTTTTTTAACATAGGGAAGTGTGGATCTGCGTCATCATCATTATCATCATCTGAACCTACGGCAATATATTATTTAATTTATTAGATTTGAAAATATGGTTGTTTAAAAATTGAAATATTACATCATAATTAATAATTATTTTCATTTAATCTAGCAAATTCAAACAATAAGATTTAAAAACGCATTTCAGGGGGTAGAGCCCCCCCCCTACCGCCTGAAAAAATTAAACACAAATTAAAATGATTTAAAAAAAAAATATTTCAACCCATGAAACTATACAATTCAGTACAAAATAGTATAGTATAGTATATTGTCTACCAAGGGCGTAAAGTGAGCTTTTTCAGACCGAGTGTGCAGTTGGAAGTACGAGTCGAAGGCGCGGTAGCAGGAGCTCAAGGCGAGTATTGAAAACCACACGAGGTCAAAAAGCCCACTTAGTCCTCGGTGACAAAACACCCGTGCGATAAACGCTTACTCTGTGCACATGTATCGAACTTTATTTTTTGACACTCTGTGTGCGAAATTCGATTTCTCCTAGCTGCATAGCGTGTGCGCAATGCCTGATTTTCACACTAGTTCGCAAAATTCAGATTTCGCGTACTCCGTACGAAACTCTGAATTTTGCGCACGCTCATCTGCTAAGAACGTAGATTCGCACTCAAAAATATTTTTTAACACGACGTGCGCGAAAAACGCGGTTTTCACGGGGCTCGTTTTTCGAGTAGCGTATGCGAAACAATAACGTTTCCATAGCAACGGCATGTTTCACGCCATATTATTGGTTTCGCGCACTAGTTAAAGAACCTACTGTTTCGCGCACGAAGTGTTAAAAATCAAATTTCGCACACAGGTGTCAATTATTTTCATAATAATTTCACACTAATACTTTATAATTTCAAAGTAGTATTTCATAACTTTCGACTAATATCTAATTATTTAATAATTAAAAAATTATTATTCAATAAAATAAAATTTCTTAGTCTTAATAATATTCAAATGAAATCCATATTTTTGAAATGTGTGTAGATACTGTTTGAAATTCCCGCCTAAAAAAATTTTGCATGCACTGTTAAAAATGTTTTGTAAAATTTTTACTCTCAAACTAATTAAACTAATTGTAAGTAATTTTACTACTTCCGTATTAATTTTACTAACTTGTATTGTACTTTTACTAATTTTCGTTGTAATTTAACTGCTCTGCGAATAGGTTGGACTCGTGTACTACTCTGAGAGTAGTAATTTTACGAAAGCATTTTTTATGGTGTGCACGGTTGACACCTTGAAATTAACATATAAATATTGATGTGATTACAAGTTTTTTCAATTTTGGGAGCTCTTTGACGATAATTCCAGAGATTATTTACATCTTTCTTTATAGGCAACTTTCTTATAGCACATATTTCGAGTGTTAATGTTTATTGTAACTCACTAGGGGTTTGTGACTTAAGCAAATTTGTTATTACACAGTGTAATAAAGAGCTTTGTAGGCCACGAATAAGCATGCCTTAAGTGCGGGTTGAGGTCTGCACACACAGCTTGAAGCACATTTTAAGTTGAGGTTATATTTCTGAACAAATTACGATTTTGTGTTATCAATATTGTATAAAAAAGACTGAAAGTAATATATGCTATACCACTGCAGCGTAAGTAATATGATTACGTTAAGGTAGTTCACTCAAAAAATTAATTTTCTCACAGATTGCTGCAATTTTCTAAATATATCTATTAAGTGCCCTCTATAACGTGGTAAAATTTTTTACCCCCCAAGCGGTATGATTTTTTAAGATATCGGGTCTTCAAGTTGTGTATTTTAACATGGGAAGCATAGGCTAAGTCTAAATTTAGTGTACATTTTGTTTAATTACGAAGAAAATAAATCTTACATCTTTTCCAAAACTATATCATGATGTAAAATCATAATACAAATCAAGGAAATCAAAATTTGATAGGGTAAGCGGTGCTTTTTGAAAAGTTACAGCAATCGAAAGTTTCAATTCTATGCTATCAGTATATCGATATATACGTGCAGTTTTTCTCCCTTGTTAAGGAACCACCGTTCATACTGTAGCGTATCGAGAGGGGATAGCGAATACTCTCCCCACATATTGCGTTCTATTACGCCTGTCGTTGTCTAGCGCTCGCGGCGTTAACATGCCCATCGTCAACACTCATTTTGTCGAGTAAGTTCGGGTTACGTTTGCAATGATTTGGAGTAAATCAATAAAGAGTAAATAGTTTATCTACGTGGTGCAATTTATTTCGGAGCTTCCCAAGTAAATATTATAAAATCCCACCACCAACCCATTCATTCGAGCAATCCTGGCTACTGAAAGTCTTAGCCTTTAACAATCAGAAGTGGGATAGTGATCAAACCTGGAGGAAGTGCACGAATTGGCAAGGAAAAATAAAATTTGTTGACCGTGAAATTGCAAGTAAGGACATCTCATCAGTGACGGTTAAGCAAGCAAAAATGGATGAGGCGTGTGGCGGCAATCAGCAGGCTACACGATCCGGATTTGGGGAATCAACTTTTGACCATTTTCAGCATGGTCTGACGGGCAATCCCACCAGTTGGCGTGGGCGATCAACGGAGCAACTACTCGTACCACCAGGTCGGTTTCCACCAGGAGGAGTGGTGAACGATCGAGCAGTTAATCAACATACCAAAGGTATTGGCAGAGGTTCGCGACCAAGAAGTGTCAAACGCCCTGGTAAAATACGAATGGGCGGTGAAATTGTTGCTAACCACGGTGTACAAAATCGTAATTCAACTAGCGACATGAGTTTGAACTCGTCGATTTCGTTTCGCAATATTCCTTCGAGTCAAACAGCACATTTGGAAACCATTCGCGACAATTAGAGACCTATCGAAGGCGTAAATAATAACAACTCTGGCCTTGAAACGATTTTGCTTCGACTTTTAGAGGAAAGTCGTCAACGCGTTTACTCAGTTGAGTGTAAATATGGGAAATTCCCAACACGCTAATACGATGTCCTCGATAAATGTAGCGCCGCAAAGCTATCAAGTAATGCCCGATTTGTATAAAAATATACAATATTTCACTGGAAACGAGTCGTCCACTGCCGCGAAAGAGTGGATAAACAATCTGGAAGCGATGTGTGTGCTCCATCGTTGGCCCGACAATTTTGCACTGGAGTCTGCACCAATGCACTTAAGGGATGGTGCTAGAGACTGGTTCAGTACTTGCCGGAGCACGTTAAACACCTGGCAAGCGTTTCTACTTGCGTTCAAAAATACTTACTTACGCTCTGATAGCACTACAATTAAATGGAAAAGGATGACCGAGCGAATTCAAAGGAGAGACGAGCCTCTACAACAATATTTTCATAATAAAGTCAAATTATGTCTGGATCTACAGTTACCGCATTCCGGTACTAAGGAGCAGGTACTCGTGGGTCTATGGTCTAGGGACCTGTACAACGCCATGGCCGCGAGAGTACATATCACGATGGATGATCTGCTTCATGATATAATTGACTTCGAGTACACAAATAATCAACGCCTCGAACGCATGAAGTTACCGCTTTCAAACGCATTTCGGAAAAGCAGTGTCGGAAATTACAATGGTCCCTCGTCCGTAACTAAGCTGCCCGAAACTTCGTTTAAGTCGAATTTTTTTCCGTCGACAAACGCGCAAGGTGAACGCAGGTGCTATAATTGCCAGGAATACGGACATTTGTCTAAGGATTGCGAGCAGCCCAAAAAAGAACCATATTACGTCCGATGTAAACAAGTAGGGCATTTTCAACGCGCTTGTCCGTCTCACGAAACCTAGGTTAAAACAATTCAAGACTCATCTCATACCTCTGTGAGTAAATATCTGAAATCTGCTTACGTTAATCAAATAGAATTACGATCTTTTATAGACATGGGGAGCGCGGCCTGTTTAATGAAAGCTAGCGTGGCCCTACTGCATCAATTAAAGATCGTTTATAAACTGATGGATTTGAAAAGCTTCGGCCCAGATTCGTATAGAGTTAAATCCCCCGACTACGTAATCATACCAATCAAAATCGATCAGGCAGAAGTGCAAAATATAAAGTGTCGAATTGTTCCGGACGACGTTCTATCTACCGATATGCTGATTGGTCACTCTCGGGAAGATTGACAAACAATTCGAGTGTTACTCGCAGTAAAGTCAGATGAAACCGTGCCGGCATCAGCTATAAAGATGATTGAAGCTAGTGTAAATGAGATCGATCTCGTACTCCCTGTAGTCAACTTCCACCACCAACCGCAACAGTTCAAGAAGGGTGCTGTAATCTGCAAAGGTTCAATCTCTCACTTGCCCGTGCTATCCATCAACCAGCAACGCGACCCCATCAAGAGAGTATACCTTGACGTAGGAGAGACCTTGACTGAAAACATCACTGAAGATTTTTTGAATATTGTTAACAGCTATCGCGATTGTATTGCGCTTAATATATTCGAAATAGGTTGCGCGAAAGGCATTGAAATTGAAATAAAGGAAAAATCAGGAACGGTTCCCGTGAGTTGTAAACCCCATCGTTTGAGCACTAACGAACGCGAGAAAATTCACACAATATTAGCCGAATGGTGTAAAGCCGGTATTGTTCGTGATACGAATTCTCCCTACGCGAGTCCCGTCATGTTAGTCGATAAAAAGAACGGAGATCAACGCTTGGTAGTCATATTTAACAAATTAAATGCTCAAACCGACCGTATTTATTTTTCATTGCCGGACACCGACACGCATCTAGCTGAAATAGGGGACAATAATTTATTCATTACGCTCGATTTATTTCATGGTTATCTGCAGTTACCAATCGCGGAAGAATCAAAACATAAAACCGCGATAATCACACCGGACGAGACGGCGGAATTCAATCGATTAATATTCGGCTTAACTAATGGGACCGCGTACTTTTCAAAGTACATAAATGATATTTTACATCCATTACGTAAACAAACAGTGCTATTTTTTTGGACGATATATTAATTGCGGGCAAATCTTGGGAATCATTGCGCTCTAAGCTAATAGCCGTCTTAGAAGTGTTACGCAAGGCAGGTCTCACGCTGAATATAAAAAAATGCCAGTTTTTAAAAGAAAAAGTAACATACTTAGGATTCGAACTCTCAAAAGAAGGAATTCGACCGGGTGAATTGAAAATAAATGCGATTAAAGACTTTCCAGCGCCAGTAAATGTTCACGAAATTCGTAGATTTTTAGGTTTGGCGGGATTTTTCCGGAGGTTCGTACATAAATTCGCTGAAATAGCTCAACCATTAAGCAATCTACTGAAAAACAACCAACCTTTTGTTTGGGATGCAAATACGAACGAAGCGTTATTGCGTTTACGCGAAATCTTAGTTGAACGACCTATATTACAACCCTTTAGCCCAAACAAAGACACCGAATTACACACAGATGCGAGTGCGATGGGATTGGCTGGTATGTTATTACAAAAGAACGCAGATGGTAAAATGCATTTGGTTTACGCAATAAGCCGACGTACAAGCGAAGCCGAGCAGTTCTATCACTTGAGCAAATTAGAACTACTTGCAATTATTTGGGCAGTATCGCGTCTACGCCAATTACTAATTAACATCCAAATTAAAATAATTACCGATTGTCAAGCACTTGTTTATTTGAATACGCACCGTACTAAAAATCCGCAAATTGTAAGGTGGCATCATTTATTAAGCGAATTCGATTACGAAATTGCGCATCGTCAGGGCTCTAAGCTCGCTCATGTAGACGCACTGAGTCATGCTCCAGTAGAGTCGGTTGAATCGAGTCCTCAAGATTTAGAAGACATTCGAGATATTTTATGTGTAAATAGCGTTGAAATATAATTAGGAATATTTAATGTAATTAGCGAAAAAGATGAAATCCAAGCTTTTTAGTTTAACGACGAAGAGTTAAGCTACAAACGAGCAGTGTTACTTAAATCTCAAAAGCAGCGTTCCCGTCTAGAAAAAGATTCAGTTAAGGATTTCGAGTTAGTTAACGGTATTTTATATAAAAAGATGGAAAACCGATTGTGTTATGTAGTTCCGAAAAACATGCGTAAAAGTCTAGTTGTGCGTTATCACGACTTTAACAGGCATCAAGGTGTAGAGCGAACTCATGAGTTAATAGCGCGTAAATATTTTTTTGTGGTATGCGTCGCTATGTAAAAAAATATGTGTATGTGTTGAATGTTTAGCAGCAAAATCACGACCGGGTCGGCAAGCAGGGGAGTTACACCCTATTCCACCTGGCAAACATCTATTTCATACGATAAATATCGACCATATTGGCTCTTTTATAAAGTCGAGTCGCAGTAATAAGTTTGTTTTTGTACTAGTTGATAATTTAACAAAATTCATTGTTTTAACCCCAATGAGAGATACTAAAACGTCGAATGTCCTTAAATATTTAGAGAATTTTGTTTGTGATTTTGGTGCGCCGTTACGGATAATATCAGATCGAGGAACATGTTTTACAGCCAAAGCTTTCGAGGATTTCTGTAATAAACATGGCATAAAGCACGTTCTGACGTCACCTAGACATCTGCAAGCTAACGGTCAAGTTGAACGCCTTAATGCAACACTGGTCCCATTGATGCAAGCATCCGCTAGAAAAGAAAATTGTAAAGATTGGGACAGTAAAATGAAATATATTCAACGTGACCTAAACGAAGCGAAAAACGCGACAACGGGTAAAAGTCCGTTCGAATTGTTATACGGGTTCATACCAAGCCATGATGAAGGCGCTTTACGCCAATTTACCGAAATAAACAAAAATTATGATTCAAACCATGTCGATCGTCACGCTGAAATTGCCAATAAAATTATAAAAGAGCAAGCTAAAATGAAAACGAAATATGATATAAATCGAGCGACCAGTATTAAATTTAAAATAGGCGATTTGGTTTTTTGCAAAACAAATCCTACTTCCACCGGAGAGTTGACTAAGTTACAGTATAAAAACCGTCGTGGAGTATTAGTTGTTACGAAAGTTTTACCAAGCGATACTTACGAGATAGTGGAGCTAAATGAGGATAAAAACGCGGAACGCTATCGAAAAATCCTTATGTGTAGCAAATGAAATTGTAAACAAACCAACACTGAGAGTTAGTAAGCGTACAATAAAAGCTCCTGAAAGGTGGAACTACGTTTAAGAAAGAATTAGTCTACGGATTCAATGATCAATGGTCGTGACGTAATTCTTCGGAGGTTTCATCGGAGGTTCCTCCGAGAATTGGGCCAAAGCCTCGCTTTGTCTGATGTATTGAACTCAACGTAGATCGAGGACGATCTACAATAGAATGGCCGTGTTAAGGAACCACCGTTCACACTGTAGCGTATCGAGAGGGGATAGCGAATACTCTCCCCACATATTGCGTTCTATTACGCCTGTCGTTGTCTAGCGCTCGCGGCGTTAACATGCCCATCGTCAACACTCATTTTGTCGAGTAAGTTCGGGTTACGTTTGCAATGATTTGGAGTAAATCAATAAAGAGTAAATAGTTTATCTACGTAGTGCAATTTATTTCGGAGCTTCCCCAGTAAATATAATAAAATCCCACCACCAACCCATTCATTCGAGCAATCCTGACTACTGAAAGTCTTAGCCTTTAACACACTTTTCTAAATTATGAGGATATTTGATGCTCTAAACACTTCCTATCGATATTTTGATATACAAAACTAAAAATTCTAGAGTTTTCATACTTGATAACACTGGATAATATTTAAAAAAATTAATTTTCTAATTCAACCTCGAATTGAGCACCACTGGGCCAAGTGAACTACCTTAACTATCATGGATTCATAACAATTATGCAGTGTACTTAAAAAGGCTTTACCGCACGGGCAAAATAGGTGTAGCCTGCACGAATCTAGGTTGTCGCCCGGGAAAGTGACCCATGCAGTAATCCATAGTTTGTAATTTATAAAAATACAATCTCACTTTTTAATGACTCCGGAACCATAGATATTTGAAAAAAACAGTTTAAGTTAATTTGAGAAGCGCAGGTCCTATGAAACATATTAAACTACGATGAACTATTTTTACATTGATTTATATCTATCTAATTTAAACATTATCGGATAAATGGATTCAATAAAGTCTGACTAGTAGAAGTAACATTTCATGAAATATTTTACAGAAAAGTAACCTCAACCATAAAAAATTAGTAAAATGAATTTTTTGAGCTATAAAAATATGAATAGAATTATCACAAAATTGTACTCTAATGTAAATATTAACTTACGGAAGAAGGCTGTAATTCTTCATCTTCATGCACATTAAATTTTTATTTTAATCTCATATTCCGAGAGTGAGGTCAAGCTCCAGCTCCAGCTCCGGCTCCAGCTCCAGCTCCGGCTCCGGCTCTGGCTCCAGCTCCGATTCCACCTCCAGCTCGAGCTCAAAGCGCTCATCAAGAATTCATCAATTTTTGATTTTTTTTATTTTAAATTATCTAAAATGAAGATAATAATGAAGGTGATTTTTTCAAATTCAGTTGAAGCAGTCAGTGAACAAAGAGAAGGTAAAAAAAATCTCGTCCTGCATACCAGCGAAGGACTCTACTATGTTAGGTAAGAAAATGTTGATATATGAAATTCAATTTTTTCCATCATCTTTTGTTGATTCACGAATAATTTTTTTCTTTGTATTATTGTTTTGCAGAAGTAAAGAAGGAACGAAGAGTTGCGCCTTTGTCGTTAAAATTCAAAAAACTGTCTCAACAATCAACCCAACAACATCAAGCAGATGAGCCGATGCCACTTCAGCAACAACAGCAACAGCAGCAATATCAGCAATATCAGCAAGAACCACAACAACAGCAGCAGCCACCTCATCGTCCACAACCGTGTGGTGCAAGATGGTATGCTGGCTGAGCCAATGATTGTATATGACAAAAACATGATTGTGAGAAAATTTAAATAAATTTTTTTAAATAAATTTTTATCTTTTTTAAATTTGTATTCGTATGATTTTCGATATATTATAAATGAATAGTACATAAGATACAATAATTATAAAAAATATAAATATGTGTATAAGGGAGATTGCTGATAAATAAAAAAAAACATTCATTTATTTAAAAATTATTTTATTTAATTAAGCTGATTTTCAGTATAAACAAGTACATTTTGAAATATTGTCCACTTCATCAAAACTAAATTTATTATCTAAATAATCATGCAGCCAGGCTCGTATTGCGATAACGTTTTGAACAGCACACATAGGTATTCTTCTAATGCAGAGATAATGATTAAAGCAAACGAATTGCTTGTCACATATAATTTGTTCCAACGGTGGACAGCCAAAATATTCAACATTAATAATTGTTCTGAAAACAAATAAATAGAAGAATGTGTAAGAAAAAATTGATATTTTGTGAAAGCTTTAATAAATTATAATATATGTATATATATGCAACTTTTTTTTGACATTGCAATACTGTATTTTTAAACAATAAATTATATTCACTCAAGTGTCTAACCATTACACTAGTCATCTTGTAGTTCAATAAGAAATGATCAAAGCTAAGCTCTTACTTCCTGATTTTATAATACAAAACTCCGCCTCTCGCTTTTCTAAGCTAGTTTCAAACTAAAAAGATGATTTTTGTTTGGTCAAAAAGGAAGAAAATGCATCCCCTCTCTCTTATCTTATCTGCGAGCTCTTCGTCCTCTCCATTGGTCCTTTTCAAAAAATCTTTCCCTTAATCTTATCGCAGAGCTCTTCGACTCAACCATTGGTCCACAGTGAGAGAACCTTTCCCTCTCTTGTAGCAATGTGCTTTTCTTCTCTGCCATTGACTCCCTAAAGAAAAAAAATTGTTTCCCCTTCTTACAAGGATTTTTCCCTTTAAAAGAGGAAGCATATTCCTTCAACGATCACAGTTTGTCAGTCAACGTACTGAAGTGAAATATTTATATCAAGTGATATATTAAAGTAGCCATGAATTCAATTAGTTTTTTTGAACGTCTTGTTCTCTTACTTCGCGACACCATAAGAAGTAAAGATGAAATTAGCAGTAATGTTATTTATCATTGGTTGGACGTGTGGAGGAAACTGAAGCTAGAGTAGATTGGCGAGATGTGCAGTCAGCATTTCAGAATAGAATTCGAACTGGTGTTGTTGTGAATATAAAACACATTGATATTCTAAGTTTTTTTAAACGATGCACAGAAACTCTTTATCGATAAGGCAAAGAGCTGTATAGACGAGTATAATGCAGTGGAAGCTAATTCGGATTTTATCGCAGAATTTTCAATGCAGAAAAATGGAGAGGAAACAACGGACATTAAATATTTTACTAGAGAAAGTGCAACAATATATATGTCAACGAATTTGGAGGAATGGTTTAAAGACAATATCAAAGAGCCTATTCTTGCACAAGTAGAATAATTTCAAGAAAAAGACTCTGGCTGGACTCTCAAGAGTATCATAAGTTTATGCATAAACATGAAAAAATATTCTCCAATTAAGGGGACTTCTTACATTTCTCTTCATAAGTATATAGAAAAGAAAAAAGCTTGCGTCAATGTTCAAAATAATGACAATTATTGTTTCAAGTATGCTATACTTTCAGCAATATATCCTAGTGAAACAAACTCCAATCGAGTTTATAGATTCATGGCGTTTTTTACCATCAACATTGGAAAAAATTGCATCATATCTCGAGAACGTACCAATAGCAGTTAATGAGTTTCGATCTGATGGATTTACGAATGAAAAAATCAATCTTCTTAGACACAAAGGCATATTTCCGTATGATTTTGTTGATGGATTAGATAAGCTAATGTCTACAAAACTTCCTAATGAAAATCAATTTTATAATAAATTAACAGATTCTCACATTTCTGAGAAAGATTATAATCATGCTGTTCAAGTTTGGAAAACGTTTAATATAAGAACTTTAGGTGAATATTCTGATCTATACTTGAAAACGGATGTTTTATTATTGGCCGATGTTTTTGAAAGTTTTCGGGAGACATCTCTTAAAATGACAAAGCTCGAATTAGAGCTGCTTACAGATATCGATATGTTAATGTTTATTGAAGCTGGCATTCGTGGAGGAATAAGTCAGTGCTGTAATCGGTATGCCAAGGCGAACAATCCATACATGGGTCCTTCATACGATAAGGAGCAAAAAATAAAGACACTCTTATATTTCGATATAAATAATCTTTATGGATGGGCAATGGTACAGCCTTTACCTGTTGGCAAATTTAAATGGATCGAATATGAGACGAATCCAAGTTTTTTCAATACACCACCAGATGCAGACATAGGCTATTTTGCTGAAGTTGACTTAGAGTATCCTGAAGACCTGCATGATGATCATCGAGATCTCCCTTTTTGCGCAGAGCATCGTACTCCACCTAACTCAAAACAGAAGAAACTTCTCACTACACTGAATGATAAGACGAAGTATGTCATTCATTATCGAGCATTAAAACAAGCATTAGATAATGGAACTCGACTGAAAAAAGTACATAGAATTTTAAGTTTTGAACAGAAGGCCAGGCTCAAACCGTATGTCGAACTAAATACAGAGAAGAGAAAACAGTCCAAGTATGAGTTTGAACTTTTTTATAAATTATTAATCAATGCTGTCTATGGAAAGTGCATTGAGAGGGAGCGATCTCGCGTTGACGTGCGTTTAGTAAATAAATTTGCTGGTCGTTATGGAGCAGAAGCACGTATAGCTCAACCAAATTTTCATAGATGTGCAATCTTTGATGAAAATTTGGTTGCTATTCAGCTAAAGAGAACGAGCATAACAATTAAGAAACCAATATATGTTGGTCTCTGTATTCTCGATTTGTCAAAAACATTAGTATATGATTTTCATTACTTATACATGAAACAGCGAGTTGGAGAAAAATGTAAACTTCTTTATACAGATACAGATAGTTTAATATATGAAGTTGCAGATATAGACATGTATCAAATAATGAAAAATAATAAACACAAGTTTGATACTTCTGACTATGATGAAAATAATCAGTTTGGAATTCCACGTGTTAATAAAAAAGTTTCTGGATTGATGAAAGACGAATGCTGCGGCAAGATTATGACAGAATTCGTAGGTTTAAGAAGCAAAATGTATAGTATTCTGATTGAAGGGGGCGAGACAGTAAAAAAAGCTAAAGGTATAAAATCCAATGTAGTAAAAAAATCAATCACGTTTGAAGATTATCGAAGATGCCTTCAAGATCTTATTATTATACAACGTGAACAGTGTAATATTCGTTCTAAATTACACATCGTGCATACTGAAAAACAAGAAAAAATTGCTACTTTAAATTTGGATTTTATCGCTAGTGAATTTTCATAAGGAAAACGCCTCTTAACCTCTCTCTCATTTGCCTGCGTAACATTTTTAGGCTCGATAGCTATTATACGATGTTTTCTCGAACTGTATGCTTTGAGCAAGTTGGGTAGAATATCCACCATAGCTTCCTTGTTTACTGAATTCTAACCACATTACATTTTTTAACGTTCTATTGAATCGTTCGCATATGCTTGCATGAAGATTGCTATGAGAAGAGTATAGATTTATCTTGTGTTTTTTCATGAGATTTTTAAAATTTGAAATGTAAAATTCTTTTCCTTGGTCAGTTTGTAGATTCTTTGGTACTCGTCCTTCTTTCAGTATCGACTTCATAGCTGTAGTAACATCATTACCACTCTTTGACTTGACTGGGACGGCCCATGCATACTTTGAAAATATATCTATGACAGTGAGTAAGTAATGAAAACCTTTGTTCTCTTTAGAATATGGTATCATTTCTACAAGATCAGCTTGCCAAGTCTCATCTATTCCACGTAGGTCATATTTTCTTCTCTTGTATCGCCGACGTGCTGGCTTGTGCAGCACTTCAGCTACTCTATGACGTTCCATCTTTGTTTACAGTAGATGAAAATCCATCTGGAAATTCGTCTATACGAACTTTTAATTGTTTATTAATTTCTTCAATAATATAATCAACACCTGAGTAATTGCGTAGAGTTGTACTATAAAGATATCTCAATTTTGCAGTCACATCTAATTGCTGTTTTTCAACATGTTGCTTATATTCTTCTATAACTTCACTAATTCCAGCAAGTTTAGCAGCTATATAATTTATTTCAGTTTGTAGAATTACTTTCAGTGAATGCAAGGTGATTGCATCGTTTGGATGATTGGGCTGTCCTATGTTGCAAAGTCGCTTATTTCCTAAATCAAAATCACCGTCCAGTGTAAAATTGAAACCAATACCTGGAGGACCGCGACTCACTTGCGAGCCCTCAACTTTTCTTCCAAACACATCGAGACTCATGGTAGTACTAACACAAAGAAGAAAGTTGCATGTCAATATATATGTCCAGCTTCACGCAATTCCTCAATAATCGACTGGATTTCATTGACGTGATTATTATTTCCAGCTGACCGTTCGGCAATCAAAAGTTGAAGTCTCTCTGTAAGCTCGTTTGGATCATCCCAATAGACGAGATCAATGAAAGAATTTTTCTTAGCTATTTTATATTTAGGTTACCTCCACTGCTGTTGTTCTTTTTACGCGGAGTGCTGCGAAACATTGGTGCTAAGATATTCTTATATTTATTACTTTTCGACATTCGTATAGATTCATTTTTGCTGAATTTTTTCCGATGAGCATTTGATGCTTCCATCTTGCGATAATTTTCACGATCTGCTGAACTCAAAAGAAGATCATCTGAATATTTCTTAAAAAGCAATTCCATGAGTCCACTACTCTTAGGATATTTTCCATTTCTGACTTTGACATAATTATCATCAAATTCAATTTCTGAATCACCAATCATATACACTCCATCAACTTTCCGCACTCCGTATATATTATCAATTGTTTTACGGCTTTTATCTAACAATGATAAAAAGTCTTCAGCTGATTCATTTTTTCCACTCGTAGATCTAAATGTTGAATTGGTTATTGTGTCAAAAGCATCATCATCATCATCATCATCATTATCATCATCATAATCAGCATAATCGAATAAACTTGATTTATTATTATTATTATTTTGATCGTTGAGCAAACTCGATCGATCGATTCTCATTCGTTTTTTCATTGTTTTACTGCTATTTTTATCCAAAACGATGTGAGGAGGAGAAGCTCGCAAGCTTTCAGATTTGGAATCAACAAGTTTCTCAAGCGGTGTGTGACTAGTTTTAGAGTATCACTAATGACTTCATCTTTCTGCTGTTTTAATAAAGTGTATTTTTTTTTTAATCACCTCAAGAGCTCACTAAGAACATTCTTCTATTTCTTGAAGTTTGACATGCTGACGTGGTGATGTCTACGGCTGAACTGTAAGTTTGAGACTGATAATTCCTTTTTTATTGCAAAACAGTCAAATCCTTTTCTGTATCTACCCTCATTCATCGATCTATCTTTGTCAATAACAATGAATCCATATCTATCATTCTTCCAACATTCAGAACAAAGATTCCGAAATTCATTGAAAGATAAATCGGTATTCACATGATCTTCATAGATATGTTTAAAATTTACATCATCTTGTCGATAAATTACTAACAAATTGACATTATCCCTAATGAGATGTTTTCCTATATGAGCATAAGATTGACATAGATAGAATCTATCTACACTCTTATGTCTTCCCATACAGAAGAATGCTCTAACGTTATCCTGCTTCTCACATGCCACATCATCAAAAATCATAATTGAATTTGGTAGGGCTTCATCTGGAGATACTACAGATTCATGCTCACTGAACGGAAGATATGATACTCCTTCAATCGGATCCAAGACATTTTTGAGAAATTGATACTTTGGCTGATTCAAGGATTTAGATTATACATACAAATTCTCAAACCTAAGACGATTGGGGTGTGTAATTAAAGCCAATAAACTATTTGTTTTTCCACAGTTTTATGGACCACAGAATACTGCTCGTATACTATCTGGCAGTAATTTCCCATGACGCTTCTTTCTCTTCTCTTTTCCAAAAACAAAATGGACTGTGGAAACATCAAATCAATTGGAAAAACCTCGTTTTGTGATTCTTGGACTACAAACAAAGAGAAAATCAACGAGAACTGCAAACGCCAGTCGATTTGATCATTGTGATTTGAGTAACGTGAAACTTTTCTTGAATTCACAATATTATCCATACAACAATATGAATCTTGACATAGCTAAAAATCAGTTTGCAATTCTTTATGATATGTATGCTAATTTTCAAAAATCCTACTATGGAAAAGATCCGCAGCCGCTGCTGACAAAGTCTTCGTTTCTCAACTTAGTACCACTCATAGTTATTGACTGTTCACGACAAAACGAATCTCTCAAGAGCGCTCCTGTCGATGTACGTCTGGAGTTTGAGGCTAAAAAAGATTTTCCTGCTAACACTTCAGCATACTGCCTAATCTTACACGATCGTGTCGTTCAGTACAATCCTATCAGTGGGGATGTCAAGAAGCTCGTCTAGACTGCACCGAAAAATGGAGTATGCAGTAGACATGACTGGTTTCAAGCAAACCGGAGAAGATTATATTCTAAAGGAAATAGCAATCATACCTCTCAACAAAAATTGTGATCCTGTTTTTCTAACATTCAAAAATCCCTTCTCATGGAAAAAACTCTCAGACAAAATGCAAAGGGAAAACAAATGGCTTAAACACAATTATCATGGCATCAGCTGGAAAACGGATGGACATGACTACTCTCAAATTGGAAACTTGCTTCGTGGAGCTTTACATGATGCATCAAAAATTTTTGTCATCGGTACATTAAAACAGAAATGGCTTCAACGATTCAAATTTCCCGTCTACAACATTCAACAATATGGCTACATCAAAGCCATCTTTCAAATGCGTTACAGTATGCACAAACCATAATCCATTCTACAAGACCACCTGTGTACTTCACACTGTCAAACTGATAACATTATTCTATCAGTCGTGCAATTATTTGTAATAAAAATTTTTTTTGAAAAAATAAAAAAAAATAAAAAAAGCAACAAAAATTTTAAAAAAGAAGTAGCATAAGCTATAGGCATCCTGGCTTACTAGAGAGAGGGGGGAGAAATTATCAATCTCCCTCCCTCTTCGGGTACTGTATTACTTTCAGAGGAGAGGGGGTGATCCAGAATCCGTGTGAGCCAGTATGCCTATAGCCTATCTACTGAAAGATTCTTATTTGCGTTTGGATCGCAAATAATGTTTAAATATTTTATCTTTATAATCATAAATTAAGACACATGGCGCAGGAGTGAAAGGACGGGAGATATAAATAAATTTGACACGACACCATAATATATTTTGAAATAAGTAAGAAATATATATTTTATTTTTATTAAATTCAAAATTAATGATTCATGGAATATAATGAAATATTTATTGATTAAATAGAATACGTGATAAACAAAGGAAAATTGATATAAACGTAACTTGATGATTGAGTCTGAAACGGAAACAATATCTACGGTACCTGGTTTTACAAGAAAATGAACCCGACTATTGAATGTGAAAAAGTAATGAATGAACTCTATAGCGTGATGCGTTGGTTGGAACGCATGATCAACGCCCAGGTATGCGTAATTCCGTGAAAACAAAATGCTACTCGAAGAGAAAGGAAATAAACTTCATAGAGAGTACGCTCGGTTCCCCGTAGTTGTTAGTTAGTATGAAATTGATGACAATTTTTGGAGATGAGATGACGACGTGCGTCCTGTGGCAACCGACTGGGGCTTGACGTAGCCAGCCCAGTCGGACGGCACAAAGCGGTACTTTTACGCCCTTTCGGAGGCTGATTAGTGTGTTAAGTTTGTGCAGGAGACGAGCTGTCGCAAGTCTCCCTCAGTTTGGGCTTAACGCCTTATTCCTGGGTGCACGTTAGTATAAAATAAAAAAAATGAGTTTCCTCAAGAAGGAAATCGCCTGGGATTACCTCTACCAGGTGAGTGTTAAAACTATGTCGGATGCCACGGGATGCCTCAAACTCTGCGATCTCGTGGCTGCGATTGTTGAAACTCTCTGGAAAACACGACGTCAGGGCGAAATGAATTGATTTACGCTGCGGCGTGATAGATTGCTTGAAGGTTTCGGAGAGAATGCCTATGGCTCCCGCACGATGCGAGCATGAACGTGAGAGCGGCGCTCGACAAGATAAACTCGGTAACGCATTTACATTTACGCAATGCTATTACCGAGTTTATATACGAGCAGACGCGGCACGGGAGCACCCGAAGAAAGCCGAAGCGCGCGCGGCACGTGGGAGCGATTGAGAAAGAACGATCTGGCTGAGCTCCGAAGCGAGAAAGTAGGCGGGGCTAGTGCGCACTGGCGTACTATGTACGAGCGGCTCTCGCGCTTCAGTACAGGCCCGTACTTATAAAAAATAAAAAAATAGGGCGCAAGTGCCCGACCGTATCTCACTTGGCAACGAGGCGGAACAAAAATCAAATTTCTACTTCTGAATATATGTGGAGCAGCAATGGCCGGAAACTGGACCTTGCACTACTTTGCAACTATTTAAAAACAAAACAATGTTTTTCAAATTCTTACAAAGTTTTTCACGAAATCGAAAGAATTGATTCACAGAATGTAATACTGCCAACAGAAAGTATTGACAGAGTTTGCGTATGTATAAATAATGTCAATAAAATATACGTATGTCCTGTACCTAATTTGTATCACTGTTGATGATTATATGAATAACGTAAAAATGTAAATATTTTTTTTTTTAAACAAAATGTATATTTCCATACAGTATTTTATAAAATCTAATAAAAAAAATGTATGTACGTAATTTTTTATTATTAATTGTTGCATTGTCTAGGATTTAATATTACAAAATTTTATTCAGGTAAGTGTATTGAAAATTGAAGCTTTATGGGTACTTATGTTTGTCTTATCATGTTCCTGTTGTATTACATGTTGAAAAAATATTTTACTAAATTTTATATAAACTTGCTACGATTGATGAAGATTACCATGTTAATTAAGATATGATGTTAATAATGGAATAAATTAAAAGCATACTTGTACATTTTTTTAAATATACTATTTAAATTCGAAAAAATTTCCTTCAGTACGGCCAAAATATATTTCTAATTTTTAAAAACGCCAAAAAACAAGATTTACTGAAAATTTTTTTTTGTTTGCAAAATTGAATGTAAACAATTTGTTAAAATTTATAAATAAAAAATGAAAGGAAAAGTTTACATCAGGACATTCTAGATCAATTCAAAATCATTAAAAACGACAAAAAATCTTCCATTCCTAAACCTTTTTTTCGCAGAACTTAGTCTTTTTTCGCAATCTTGGAACTTGGAAAATTTTTTCAAATTCACTTATGCATTGAAAAATAAAAGTTTTCCCAATAAATGTTTTGATCTATTTAGAATCATGAAAAAGGCCGAAAAAATGTGTTTCTAAGTAAATTTTTTGTTGTGGAACTTAGTTTTTTTTTCTGTCCCCAGACATTCATTACTTCAGAGTAGAATGTGTGTAGAATTAAATAATATTAATTATTTTGTATGATCAATTTTTTGAGAGATCAAAGTAAATTTTAAGAATATTTGTACTAATAATTTTTTTGACATTGGTTGTATATTCAAAAAAATTATGAAATTAATTTTAACAATAAGTACTTGAGTAATAACGATACCAATAACAATAGTTGGCATCAAAACCTTTAATCTAGTTTTTTGAAAAAGTCGACAGGACCCCAGGAACAAATATAAGAGCTAAATAAAGTTATATATCATAGAAGTCTTCATGCACCCATTCACAGATTTAATACTTCGATTTTTTAGCCAAATTCAAACGGCAATATCTTCGGTTCTAGAGGGGCTAGAGAGTCCTCCAAAAAATCAACTTGAAGGTTTTGAAGTCTACTTTTACAATATATTATTCTGCTAATTTTATTTAGATCCACGTATGGTTAGATATGCAAAAACGTGAAAACAACCCTGCTTTTATTGGTATTTTTGCAGGTTTTAGAAGCTATATTTGGCTCAAATTTTATTTTTCAGGCTCTAAAAAATTACTGATCCTACTTTATACATTATGGAGACATATGAAATGATTATTGTACACATATAATACTTTTAGAGGGATGGAAAAAATGTTTAAAATGAAAAAACACTTATAAACGCGGAAAAACAGTTTTTTGAAGATGGGCAAGGTATAAACTCTTATTTGGGGGGATTTGTCAGTTGATTTCGTAGTTTTTAGTGATAACCAATAGATTTGGGGATTGGGAGCCGAGCTACAACGATTTGGGAAATAAGGGACACCCTAATGTATATATACGCATACTTTTACTAATTTTTATACGAAGTGACCTTATATTACACTTCATACTTTCTTGAACTAACTTTTTGCACTTAAACTCACTATATATATTAAATATACTATATTCTACACTACGCCTAGCCTAAGTTTTTTAAAAACCTTATATTATATGTCATACTTGCTTGAATCAACTTTTTTCACTCAAACTCACTACATATATCGAATATACTATATTCTACACTACGCCTAGCCTAAATTTTTAGAATGTTTTTACCCTACTTTCTTTTACCTTTTTAGTGCAGCATTTATCAGGAATAGTTAAGTATGTGCTGGAATAATGCTATTGCGAAAAAGGTCCCGTTGATTATTATTTTCTAATCGTATTATTAACTTATATATTTTATATGTTATTATCATTACAATCCCTAAAAGCTTTTATACACAAATCAATGGTCAATAAAATTCAACGTTATTTTTTGTTGCAGCAGATCAATAATAGTATTCGAATGAAACTGAGTAGTTTTATTTAAATTATGCAATTGACGAATCTGAAAAATTGATCTGTTTCATAAGAATGCAAATTTCTTCTATAAAGCATGGTCAGTATATTGAAAATACCATCCGATAACACAACCGGTAATTAGAACAGGAAAAAAAGACGATGTTTCCTCTCATCGTCAAGTCTTACCCAATTACAGTTTAATGAATTTATCAACAATTTTTTAATATCTGCATACTTTATGTGTCTATGTGTGTCTATGTGTGTGTTCATCAGCGAACCTTTAAATATCGGCGAGTGCCTTATGTGAAAAGCAAAGCGTTTCTCTTTTAGCGATGTTTTTATTTATATTGATGATCATAAATTTCCACAGTTTCTCATAGTTATCATCTTTTTCAGGCGCAGAATGTCAAATTACACTATTATTATTATTTTTTTTTAATTTATAAAAATATCCAACTTTCTCTTCTAATCATAAATTTCCACGCTAGCGAATACTTCTTTCAAATTATTTTTTAGTGATTTAAATTACACAAACAGAAACAAGAACAGAAAACAACACAAAACTGTCAAACAAATAATCATTTAATATAGTAAGTTAATTTCATATTATTATAGGACATGATATAATAATATTTAATTGATTTGTAAAATTTATATGATTATTTGTACACTTTTACTTAACAGTTTAAATTTAAACTTTTACTTAAAAGTTTAAATTTAAATTTGCTACTGTTAGAAATAGTATATTATGCATCTAGGGAATAATGTAGACTGTGTATTCCCTGCGCGTGAGACATAGGGATACACAGCCTACCTTTATTCCCGAGTACAAAATACAATTTTTAACACACCCACCATACGTTCGTATTCAATTACCGCCGAGATAGGAAAACAAGAGCTACATGTATTTCCTAATCTCACTTCATTCGCAGCACAGCAGTGCTGTTTGTTCCCAAACCGTAGGCGAGTTTTCCGTTTTTCCCGACTAAGCAGGGATAAAGTACTAACTTTATGCCAAGGTGTGTTAAAAATTATTATTTTAAACAGGATTTCTATTCCTTATGCATAATGACTTATGTCTCTATTCAATCCTTTTACTAAATTAATTGTTACATTTAAAACTTTTTTTAAGTAAAAGTGTTTCTGCTGGAAGGAGGATGGTAATAGATGGAGTCTAAAGGGAGGAAGACTGGTATCTAAGACTCCCGTGGTTATATGTCTCTAGGCGATGATTCCACGGTTTTGTTTTAATTATTATGTAAAAAATCTTAAATGTCAAAAGTAGTTAACAATTCATTTTTAAATACATATTATTCCCTACTGAAAAAAATCAGATGACAATCAACTGATAATCAGCTTATAATCAGCTGATAATCATGCCAAAACGTCAGCTGATTATCAGGTGATTTCGGCTCAGTATTTTTAATAAAGCTGATAGTTATAAATATGCGTTTATGTGAGATAAAATGTTGATGATAATCAGGTGATAATCATTCAAAATTTGTAACCTTTAATATATTTATTATAAGTTGTTTAAAATAAGTAAAATTTATAAGTTTCAAATAATGAGGGCCAGTACTGGTGTTACCATCAGGATGATAACACGAAAACTCTAGCTGTGAGCTCCAAAATTTTTATTTTTTAACAATTAAAAAAAAATTTGTTTAAATTAAATTATTGAAAAACAAAAATATTGGAGGCTGCTCTCTACTCTATACTCTCTTTTGACTGTAAGACTCCGATGTAGTCGGACGTGCCGACTAGGCTATTTGCCGAACAATCATATACTTTATAAAATATATTACATTATTATTAAACTCAGTGTTTATTCATTTATCCACGCATTCCAGCAAAGAGAAACTGTCGCAACAAAGAAATACCTATTGCTATGCCTGCAACAAGCTGGAAAATCATATTGCTTGATTTTGTCCCAAAAACAAAGATAGTGAAAGAAAGAGCAATAAACCAGATGAATTTGAACCGGAAAAGAAAAGTTCAAGGAGACCATCGAGGTTTCGTTTCAGATCAAAAGACTATTTAGATTGGTGACGCCCGAAAGAAGGCGTAGTCAGAGCCCGCATCCAAAGAGACGCGGAAATGCTAAAGGCAAGGAAAATCACTCATCTGAATTTGATTTCTTACACTTAGATAAAACTATTCATAAGAATTCATGTAGCGACATCGATTATGTATTCGAGAAATTCATAGCAGATCCAGGGGCAACAGATTACTTTACGAATACTAGGTTGATTTTTAATAAATTAAACGCTGAAAATAAATATGTCATTAAATGTGTGAATGACAAAAGCAAAGCAAACCTGTTAAGTCAAGAAGGATTGGTTAAAATTAGAATGGAGAACAATGAGTTATACATTGTAAGCGATGTAATCTACGCAGGGAGCTTATAGAATAATATTTTGTCACTAAGAAAGTTTGCAGAAAAAGGCATGCAAATATATATGGACAAGGAAAAAGTAGACATTTACGATACAGAAAAGAGAAAAGTTATACTTACAGGTTTACACAACGGAACGTTTTGGATAATAGAACTAAAGATTGAAAACGACAAAGTTAAGTTAAAAAATAAAAGTAAAATGATCTTTGTGAATCTATCCACAAGGAAGAATAAGTATAAGCAATCATAGTCACCTTCAACCTTAATGAGAAAGACTCAAACGAAAGTTCAACATTAGACTCAATGAGCTCCAGTACAAAGATTACAAGTTTTGAAGAAAGTGTCAGCCAGAATGAGAGATTAGAGAAAATAAACTCAGTATTTTAGTGGCATCAAAGGCTAGGCCTCTGCTCCATTGATCTCAACAAGAGTTTTGAGAAAATATACCCGGAGATCAACAATCTAAATCTAAAAGACTACGATGAAAAATTAAAAGAATGTGAAGTCTGCGTTATAGGATAATTCAATAAACTGCCTGTTAGCTTAACCAGAAATAAAGCTGAACAACCATTACAAGTCATCTTTGAACACTTCCATTCAACTACAAGTTCATCGTGGCATTCACAGACAGCTACTCTAGATATACGAGTACGTATCCAATTGCTCACAAAAGTGAAGTATCGGATATATTAGACGATTTTATCATATCTGCAAGAAATCTCTTGAACTCAGATAACAATATATGCTACTGACAAGGAAAGGTACCCAACCCGAACTCACCGATTTTGATGATTTTCATATATGTTGTAGAACATAAAAAAATAAGAGACACGTATTTTTTTTTATCGGCTAATTTTCACTTTTAAGGGGTAAAAACCTCCCCTAAAGTTAACCCCCAAAAAGCGTTTTTTTTAAATATCTCGGCTTAAAATTAATATTTTTCAATGAAACAAATTGGAGGTTATTTCTTACAAAAAGAGCAAGTATTTCATGGTGATTTGAAGAGTAAGGGTAGCATTCCCTATTTTTTAGGGGTTGAAAACATATATTTTTTGGCATAATTTTATAATAAAAATGTTTAAACCGACTAAAAAAAATTGGAAAAAATGTTTAAACATCCTTAATAACAAAATTTAGTTGACGTCTTTCGGTGTTTTCATAAATATTACCCCTAAGGGGGTAAACCACCCCTAACACAAAATAACTATAAGTATACTTCAATCCATAATATTTTGTAGAAGGTTTGTATATGGAGGTTTTCGAGGTCGCTGATTACAAATCTGTATCAGATTTTGAAAATTCAAAATGGCGGATCCAATATGGTGGACGGAAATATCGAAAAAAAATTTTAACTTTCAAAAAAACTTGTTTACAAATGTGTGATCTTTGTAGCCTGTACATGTGAACTAAAGAGCCTTAAACCCTAAACCCCTAAAGAACAAATAGGCTAAATGGTTGTGCATTTTAACCAAACGACTCCAAACCCCTAACCTCCAGACAAGCCGAAGGCCTATGCTTTACCGTAGACACGAGTATAGAAATATTACCGATATTTTATTCTATCATTTTGTATGTAACAAATAACGTCTTGTTTTATGTTTCAATCAAAGATTATTTATTTTTCTGCTTTTATAAATTAGCATAATTTCAAAAGTAATTTCATAAATTATAAAGTATTTCATAAATTGCATAATTATATAATTTTATAAATTCAAAAAGTCCACACTTTTTTGCAAATGAAAAAACATAGGTTAATAAAATTAGTTTATCAAACTCTTTTGCGTTTTGTAATAAAATTTAATGTTGTCAAACTTGGGAGTTTTTCATTGTTACAATTATTTCGTAAGCCAAACGTTTTTTAGATGAATTCTCGAAGTAATGATTATTGTATCTATAGTAAAATATTTACAGTCTGGAATTCCATAATAATACTATTTGATACGATTTAATGAATTTATCAAAAAATCTAAATTTAATAATAAATATTATTCTAATTATTATTATTATTTTTCATTATCATTGCTATTATCAGTATTACTGTTATTATTGCTATTGCAATTATGCTTATTCTTATTATTATTATTATTATTATTATATTACTATGATAATTTTTGTTATTGGTAAAAATACATAAAAGAATATTAATACTCGAACTTCATTTGCAATTAAAGAACACGTTGTTATTGAAAGGGAATTTTATATGCATTCATTAGTTTAATGAATGTTATCGTACATTCAATGATAATTCCACAGATAAATGTCTTTCACTCATAAAAGTTGTTGACAATATGTGCGAATCAGTATGTTCTTTTTTTAGATTGTTTTCATCGAGTGTTTACCTCAGCTGCCTGTGTTATTTTTTAGGCAGTGAGTGAGTTTTGTGGGTATTCTAGTTCGATGCCGGAAAGTACGAATAGTACGTCTTTTTGTTTGTCAGTGGTATCATACAGTTGTAGAAAATTTTCTTTAGTGATTTTATATAGATTTACATTATTCAATTTCAAAGTGAATAAAAGTTGAATAAAACCAAAAATAGAGTTTTCCGAACATCACAAAGTGGAACGAGAATTCTTCTCCAATGCATAAATTAATGATTTGATTCAATTTACATTCACTCGTTTTATTCTGGTAGAAATGTAGCAGTCGTGCCTTACATGCAAAAACACAGCTTGTATAAATTTTACCGCTTGTTTTCATTTTAGATTGAAAAATGAAAATTAATCCGTTAAACGTTCTAAACTTATTATTAGCATACTTTCAAGCGTTAAACATACCAGATAGTGTCACGAATTATCACGAAACAGAGTTGGCCGAAAAAATAAAAGAAATTTTAGTAGATGCAACACATGATTTCAACGATGTAGAAATGATTACTGATGACTTTGGATTTTCAAGAAGAGTATAAAGACCATAATGTGGAAATAATTGAAGATGAAGTGCAACATCATTTTCCTGATCCGGATATAGCACCAACAAATCAATGTACAGCAGATAATGAAGAACTAGATTTTGAATACAAAAAAAGAGCTGTAGAATTTTGGAGAAGTAGCAAAACGAAGCAAAATTTAAGTCTCAAAACAGTGCAAAACAGATTCAAAAAGTATCATCTATTAGTCAGCTATGTCGTTGGGCTCATTCAATTAATAAAGGTGGCACGTATAGAGAAAAAGTAGCACAAATTTGTCAGTATACCCTGGATAATTTTCAAGCAGCTCTCGACAGTGGTTCAATTATCCATGATGAAGATATAATTCGATGGGCCTTACAAGCTAAAAAAGAAATTGGTTTTGATGATATTAGATTCAAAGCTTCTAAACATTGGTTACTCAAATTTAACCAAGCACACCGAATAGTTTCTAGGAAAATAAATAAGTTCATAACAAGAAAAACACTAGAAAGTAGTGCAGAACTTACGGCTAAAGCTGAAGCATTTATCGATGACGTTAAATCATGTATACCAAGGATTGGACTCGAAAATTTGTATAATACAGATCAGAGCGGATTTCAGCTAGAAATGCATTCTGGAAAAACATTAGCAGTAGAAGGAGAAAAGCAAGTGCAATGTCTGGTACAGTCAATTTCAGCAACAACGCATAGTTATACTATACAGCCACTAATATCAGCTACTGGACAACTGTTGTCACCGCTATTTCTTGTTTTAAAGGAACCAAGTGGCAAGTTTGGCCCTATTGTAGAACAAAACATATTTAGACCAGAAAACGTGTACGTGGAAGCATCCAAATCTGGAAAATTAACAACAAGTAAGGGAACTAATAACAATTTTTACATTGTAATATCGTTGATCAGTTAATTAGTAAGTCGTTTAATTGCAGATCACTTCAAAATCTGGTTGGAAAAAATATTTTATCCCTATGTAGGCCATCACTCAATACTATTACTTGATTCTTGGAGTGGTCATTGTGACAAAGTTATAGAAGAAACAATGCCACAAAATAAAATTATTAACATAAAAAAATTCCAACTGGAACCACAGGAAAAATACAACCACTTGATGTCTATGGATTCCGTATTTGGAAAAACTTTGTCCGGACATTTTCTGATAATGTAATGTTAATGGATCATGATATGAATTTACATGTGAGAAATAATATAATTAAACTTCAATCATTGGTTCACAACCAACTGTCTTCACCGAGATATATAGATTTGTTTAAATATTCCTGGTATAAAAGCGGTTACGTCAATGAAAAACCAGATAAATTTGATAATCCTCTAGATTTCAGTTTTGGAAAGTCTTGTGCAACACATTGTGAAATAGAAGGGTGCACAAACATTGCAATTGTACGATGTGGTTGGTGCAAAAAAGCATTGTGCTTTAAACACTTTTATGAGGACTACCATTATTGTAAAAACATCGTAAAATAATATATTTTATGCTCAATACAAAAAATGCACTATGGCAAAAGATAAAAGATTGTAGATTATTATTATACTCTAATATTATAAACAAAAATACATTATAAGTTGAATTTACAAGAAAGGAATTTCAATAACATTCTGATAACAATTTCTACGGAAATTATAAAACTGCTTCACACACAGAATTTTCTTGTTTACAAATTTAGGAATTTGAGGTGGTTTGGTTAAAAAGCACAACCATTTAGCCTATTTGTTCTTTAGGGGTTTAGGGTTTAAGGCTCTTTAGTTCACATGTACAGGCTACAAAGATAACACATTTATAACAAGTTTTTATGAAAGTTAAAATTTTTTTTTGACATTTTCGTCCACCACATTGGTTCCGCCATTTTGAATTTTCAAAATCTGATATCAGATTTGCAAAGAGCGATCTCGAAAACCCTTATATACAAACCTTCTACAAAATATTATGGATTGAAGTATACTTATAGTTATTTTGTGTTAGGGGTGGTTTACCCCCTAAAGGGTAGTATCTATGAAAAAATCGAAAAACTTAATTTGTTTATTATAGATGTTTACAAATTTTTTCCAATTTTTTTAGTCGTTTAAAACTTTTTTATTATATCAAATTTTTTTTCGATATTTCCGTCCTATTGGTTCCGCCATTTTGAATTTTCAAAATCTGATAACAGATTTGTAATCAGCGACCTCGAAAACCTCTATATACAAACTTTCTACGAAATATTATGTATTGAATTACATATTTACAGTTATTTTGTGTTAGGGGTGGTTTACCCCCTTAGGGGTAATATTTATGAAAACACCGAAAGACGTCAACTAAATTTTGTTATTAAGGATATTTAAACATTTTTTCCAATTTTTTTTAGTCGGTTTAAACATTTTTATTATAAAATTATGCCAAAAAATATATGTTTTCAACCCCTAAAAAATAGGGAATGCTACCCTTACTCTTCAAATCACCATGAAATACTTGCTCTTTTTGTAAGAAATAACCTCCAATTTGTTTCATTGAAAAATATTAATTTTAAGCCGAGATATTTAAAATAAACGCTTTTTGGGAGTTAACTTTAGGGGAGGTTTTTACCCCTTAAAAGTGAAAATTAGCCGATAAAAAAAAATACGTGTCTCTTATTTTTTTATGTTCTACAACATATATGAAAATCATCAAAATCGGTGGGTTCGGGTTGGGTACCTTTCCTTGTGAGACATTTCACTAAATAAGTATTTTTAGTCACTTGCCACGGCTTTCTGAAAGATCCGGACCGTCTTCTTTACTCTATCCGGGCTTAAAATGTACCTTAAACATCCCCCCCCCCCCCCCCAGACTGAGCGAGAGACATTTCTAAAAAATATGAATTAAATATAGTTAGCAACAAATTTAACCCAGGCTCAACACCTTAACTAAACTAATGGGTGATCTTAAGAATTATAAAGAAGCTATGAATATCGGCTCCCAATGACTATGTAATGTCTCACGTTTATACTCTTAAAAAAATATATATATAACGCCTGGAATGACTACTGCAAGACGTACGTGTCGATCCTTTGTGAATGCTGATTGACTACTGCGATCTTTTTCATATCAATTTCATAACCGCGTGAATCGGTACCGAGGCTTTAAAAACTCCGGAGACGATCCACGCAGTGCCTTTTTGCGTAGTGACTCCCTGGTGGTTACAACTGATTCTAAGGTGAAGCGGCGGTGTTTGCTAGTGTTAGTGTTTGAAGCGTGCTAAATCCGTCCAACACCTTGGGAGCGTGCTAAATCCGTCCCTTGGCATAGCATACACCGGAGAGCCCTTTGAATACAGATCCGTACCACAGAGATAAGTACAAGCTAAGGACCGTCGAGTGGAATCTTCGGCGTTAGCAAGAGTAGTTGATCATCTTTACTATAAATTGCGTACGTAAACGCGTGTAGATCGTAATAGTCAGCATCTGCCACAATGGTATTTAGAACCATCTAAAGTGCGCAAGGTTATAGTAAATGTAAGTAGATAAGATAAATAATAGGTACAGTTAAGAAATAGAACTAAACTCGCTAAAATACTACTGTAAAAACTACAACTTGCGAATTAAATAATACACCATCAAAACTCAGTCAACTCTGTATACTGAACGTCTGTGAAGTGCTTTGGGCAAATAAAAACAAAACAATTAAATATAATTGAAAACCGTGTGTATTAAATTGTTAATAATAATAAAACCTCAATCGGTACGAATAAATTCAAATCAGCTACGCAGTCACAACGTGCAGGTAAGAGTACGATATTTTTGGACGAACCAACAGTGTCCACACACGAGGTGAGTTGAGCGGACATAATACTGAGTCCGCAGGACCCATAAGTGTCACAAGCAACTTGCCCGCAATGACCGTAAATACAGCGGACACTCCTACGTCCGCCAAACACAGTCACGGGCAGAACACCGTCCGCGCACAAATTCGCGTCCGCGCATACGAGTAGCGTGGGACATACAATATTCTTACAGTCCGCGTGTAACTCAAGTAATAGAAGGCTCTCGAGCCGAAAGCTAGTTCTCTTAATTTGAATAATTATTCGTAAACTCACGCAGCCCGTCCTTATATCAAGTACGGTCTTTACAACTAACTTCAAGGGGCATCGTGACAAAAGTAATCCATGGTATCCTCCATAGTCAGCTAATGAGAGTCCTAGCTCGAATGAGCCATGCTCGAATTGTCGATGACCGCGCCGTCTGATAATAAAAATAATTGCCACTGTTCTCAGAAAACGTAAATCACGTGCAATGCGGCTTAGCTGACTTCTCGATATATAATCGAGACTTCTGTCTCGTTTCTCGCAATATGCGAGACAAAGTGGACCTTGCACAGGTCGTCAGTGCAGCGGCTAGCGCAGGTATACGCATAAGCATCGGGAATAAAAGCATATTACGTATAATGATGCTTAATTTTAGCCGAATCTGACGTTAAAAGTCACAGCTTCGAAACAAAGTCTAGGAGCAGAACAAAACTTTAGGGTGTTTTTCTCGAATGTTTAAGCTAACTTTAAGGCTTGATTAGGTTAAGATTAGTACGTAGAATAGTGCCAACTTAGGGATTTTTAAAAAAATAGGCTAACTTCCAAGTCCTATAACTCTAGTTCTAATTTATGGATTTCAACAATCAAAGGGTTAAATTGAAGATCTTATGGAAAATCACCGAAAAACCATTGAGCAAATTCGGCTATTTGAATACACATGCCAGAAAAGTATTTTTTGTTCATAATTAACATTATCACCTATAGGTTTACAAAGGATAATTACTTTTTTTTCGTCATAATGCAAATCTGAAATTTTTTTTTTAATCAGACCCTTTTTGGCGATTTCTGAAAATTTAAATAATTTTATAGGTCCACAGTTGGCACCAAGAGGGCTAAAACTTAAGTAAAAGCCTGTTTTTTAATGTACTTTTATGAAAAAACAAAGAAAGAGAGATATGTTTTTATTTTTTTACATTATGTTGTACATTTTTAAGAACAGAATACAAAGAAATAGTATAAAATTGTTCATGTAAGTGTGCTAGATATGAAGCGTGTGAAATGGAATGAAATGAGACGAAAGAGTGTAAGTGTTTGTGTAAAGAGCATGGGTTTATCAGTTTTAAGAAGTATTTTTAGCTGTTTGGTTGAAGTGCGAGATGAATAGTGTATTGAGAAGGTGTAATGGAAGCGTGTTCCAAAGGTATGAGGCGCTAATGAAAAATAAATTCTTCAGCGTCTCCGTCTTGAAAGCCGGGATGTCCAGGGGGATTACCTCACAGGCCTGAGCGCAACGTGGAAATCATAAAAGGCTAGAATGTAGACAGGCACTGATGTGTTAAAGATTTTCCTCAAGACACTAAAAATTAATTCTTCAATCTTATTTTCGTATAATACAGAAGATACATGTTCTTCAAATCTTAAAAAATTACTACATTTTTGACAACTTCCTAAAAAACAAGCAGGATTCTGATTTCTACATAAGATGAACAAAAAGCAATCGATATAACCATTTATTGGATCACCAGATCCCTTCGTGAGAATCATCAATTTGGATGCTTCAAGCATGGCCTTAAAATTTTGGTGTATTACACATACACACACGCTATGCATGCCTCTTTCACCAGCCAAAACACACCATTTTGGACGTAGTTTGGCGAATTTACTAAAGCTGATAGGTGGTTTTTTGAGGTTAGGGACGAACGCTTGAGGTATCGATAAAAAAGTCGGATTCTTGTTCAGCAGCTCAAAATACATGAAAATAGTCGTTGCTTAGAATTTTTCTGAGCCCCTGTGATTTCTGACAGCTTGATCATTTCGTAAAGTAGTAATTTTTTAAAGTTGGGAACGCCTAGCTCCGTCTGGGAACAAAATTTTAAAAAACGCCCCTCACTAATTGAAAGTACATCAAAAATGCTAAATTTTCCATATTTAAAAAAATTTTTAGATCAAAAGGAATTTTGAGCAGAGCTTTGTTACGTTTGATGTGGAACGTCCCATATATATCTTCCTATATTATATAGTTATTTTGTCACTACTCCCCCCCCCTACCCCCACAGCCCCCCCACCTACCCCTACAACCTCCACAACCCCCACAGCCTTTTACACAGCAATAACACGAATTTTGTAGAATTAACTTACTTAAAATGTACTGTTAGTTAACTGTCAATGTTTATGGTTTAAAATTATATACTATATTATATAGTTATTTTGGCTATACTTATGAACGGTAAAAAGATAACCATCAGTAGACAGTTTTCCACACTACCCAAGGGGTACTGTCAGAAGCACACACAGAATACATTTTTTCAAACATAAATTTGCATTATACGATTACAATTCACTATTATCAATGTTATGTAAATCGATTTTGTTTGGCATAGGCAAACCAAATGATTCACATGATTTATCCTCAGTTTCAAATATTTTATTAATATCTAAAAGTGCAAGATTTTCTTTGTTTTCAGTAAAATCTTCTGTAAAACTATTTTTGTATTTGTTCCATATATCATCATCTTGAATATTTTCTGAAAGTAAAAACCATGCATAAAACTGTCTTAACTGAATTGGTAACATAACAGTGCTTGCTTCTTCGAAAATATCCATTATTTGAGAATCATGTTCTAACAAACTCATTGAAATAGCAGTGTCTTTATATGTATTGTAATTTATGTTTTCATGTGTTTTCAAATTTTCAAATGAGGTTGCACCTTTTATTTTATTTAATATTAATTTTAAACAAAATCTAATTTTACTCATTTCAAATATCTTATAATTTTTGTATTTTTCATGTACAGGCATATTTTCAATTTTATGACTTCTTATACAAATTGGAAATTTTTGAAATCGCCAAGCTGCTTCCATTGGACTAAGATATCTACCATCAAGATAATTTGTAATTTCGTCAAGATTTTCTTGATTACAATCATCATTTTGACATTTTTGAATTTTGATAAATGCTCTATCACTACCTTTGTGACTATACTTATAGATATATTTTATACTCTGAATAGATGCACAAAATTCAACATTTATGTGGCATTTGTATTTCATTAACAAAAATTTATTATATGGTACAACCATTGAATTATCAACTGGAATTTCTTCCTTATTTTTAGTTCTATAAATATGATTTTCAGAACTATTGTCTGTTCTTTTATATTGAGGATAACCATCTTGTTTTATTATTGTTACATTAGCAAAACGTTTTGGAAATCGTTCATTGAATTCATGCTTAGGATTCTTAAGACATGGACTTGTCTCATTCTGAGGTCCATGAAGCATATGTTTAATAATTAATTTCTTAAGTTTTTCATTATTTGAAATTATTTCAGCAGATATAAATTTATCAATTTGTTCCAAGGTTATTAATTTGCTGTCAGGATGTAACGTTATTAAAATATGTGCATGTGGTAAACCTCTTTTTTGAAATTCAACTGTATAAACATAAGCTAATACTTTAGCAAAAATCTTTTTTTTCGTAATATCATTCATAATTGATTGTAATTTTGTGTGAAATAGTCTAACAGTGATATTTGGTATATCATTTGGATTTGTTCTTTATGGAAATTTTTTTAAAATTAATTTTAATTCTTTCGTACTTTTTCTAGCTAGTGCGGTGCTATCGCACCACTTGATCTAAATAATGTACATACCTAAGACTTCAGAAACGGATTTTCTTTTTATTTTCTCAACTTCGACAAACATTCAATCTTTTTTTATGATCTATAAAATTTATATAGAATAAAATTTTGAACACTGGGGGGTTGGCGAGCGTAGCGAGCAGGGGGGCGAAGCCCCACTAGTGTATGGTTTGTAATACAAACAAAATATATCGACAATGATAATTAATTTTTCAGTACAACCAAGATAATTGTTGGTTCAAGAAATAATTTAGTTCTGATTACTAAAAAAATAGTCAAGTTGGTTTTCAGAACGACGAAGAAAGAACATTTTTTCTGATTTTTTTTACTTTTTTTTATTTATTGTTTATTGTTTATTTATTTATTATTAATTATTATTATTCATTTATACATGCAGATTTATTTTATAGACCCGTTTACAAGTGTGCTATTATTTTTTACATTTAATTTACATGTTAACAATTTTATAATATAATTAATATATCTGAAAAAAATGTCTCCCTCACTGGGGATTGAACTCAAGTCCTTCAAGTCCAAAGGCGGAGATTCTGTCGTCACGCTAGCAATGCAGTTGTTAAATAAGAAAATTTTTGAAAATATAAGCTGCAACTCGGATTTCAACTAATATCTTGGTAATTACAACAACAATATTGGTTGACCCACTATGAAAACAGTGATGTACCAGAAAAATTGTTGCCCTTATCAAATAAATTGATTAGTAACCTATAAAGTCGACTTTTTCAATGTAAAAAGATCGGCTAGCTTAAATTAACCAAGCACTTAGTTCTCATAACCAATTTTTGCACTCGTATTCGAACTATGTTCAAGAATAGTTTTGCACCAACTCTACAGTTCTGTTATCTAGGCTTATGCTGTTCAAAGTTTACGTGTACGCTTAGTTACGTAACGTGCTTAACGTACATTAGTTGCACTAGCAACCGTTACAATACGTACAATTAATTCAGCAGTAGTGTTTCTGAAAGAGCATTAAATTGCCTACTTTTATATCAATATTTAAAAATATTTTTTTAAAATATTTTTTATCAATATTTATGACAGTAGCTCGGCCGTCATTATTATTTTAAGTTGTTTGTTGTTTATGCTACTATTCACCGTTTCCGTCGGCTGTGCAGAAGGCACTAGATTCTACCGACTATAATCTATCCGCGCACGGACGTAAAGACGTATGAACACGCGGCGGTGATAGTAGTACTCAGGACGTGGATTCAAAAGGAGGAAAAGTCAATGAACACTCGTGGATTATTGTAAAACTTAGACTAACTGTTTATTGGTGCTTGGCTTACACAAGCGCGCAAGACGGGCGCATGCCAGCTACCAGCATGTAGTCGAGGTGAGAGAGAGAGGAGGCTTAAAGTCGCCCGAGTAAGCGAGAGTTGATAAGAACTAGTACTTACATATGTACGTGGCCGGCACGGCCGTTCTAATCCACGCGAAGATGGTCTCGGACGGATTGTCCTCGGTTCGGTTGACCTCGCAACCCTCGCACACAATAATTGCAATCGCAGAGTGTCTATTCGCGAAACGGAGCGGAGCGAAGACAGACTCGGAATGGCTCGCTAGCGCGAGCACAGATTTACCTATGCCCTCTGACACACTGTTGTCAACTCTTGACATCAGTGTGCGAGCAGGTGGCAACATTGTACGTTGCTGAATTTAAATCTCTCTCGATGCTTATTCTCTCTCTGTCTCTCTTACTCTCTCACATGCTGCGCCTTTAGTAGCTGTAACAACAGAAGTATTATTAAGTATTTTTACAAAAGTATATCAAGTTAGAGGGGTACCTCCTTTCTCTCTCTGGGTTCCTATAGCTTGTTACAACGTCATTCACGACCGTTACCGAATTTGTACACGGACTAATGTCGGCAGACTTATGCCTAACGTCGAACGCAAAACGAAAAGGAACGGAGAGATTAACTCTGGAACAAATAACCCGTTTTACATTTGTCAAAGCAAGTTTCTCATTATTCAGTCGGTGGATGACTAACTCGATCGAATACGTATGGACGGTTTTTGTCACTTTTCAACCGGACGTACATGCATCATCCTAAACGGTCTAACATAAATTTCATACCATGAAAAGAATTGCGACAATATCTGCCATTTGTTGTGTCCGACGGTTAGATTAACTCACGAGAAGCTTCGAACGGTTTTATAAAACGATGAGAATAATAAATGCCTTTCGTATCTCGACAACCATGTGCATTTGACGTACGAAACTGGTCGTAACCCTCCTCATAGTTCGCGGACGTATTGATAATAATTACGGACGCTAGCGGTTCGAGTGAAGTCCCTTAAAATTTACTTTCGTGCCCCACTGTCGAGAACCCTGCTTAGAAGCATTTTCCTCGGTACAATGTACTGATGCCTATCTGGTATCACCAGCGAGTTTAAGTACAGCGATTTTAATTTTTGGGTTACTCTAACCTGCCGTATTATTCCACGTCATTTGCAGACTACTAACCTGAGTACCATTAGTTCGCACGCATCATGCTACGGTCGCTCGAATACTAATGCTATTCTAAAAATAGTCCTACAACTAATTTTTCAAACGTCTCGCGCTCGAGAGCTATATGATCGCTACAGTGGAATAAACGCATTTTCCTTGATCTTCTCTCTTCAGTTGTGGAGTCGTTGGCACGGCCAGCTAACCACTTCCTAAAAGCGAATGGGTGGTTTGCCTAGATGTTGGACTGAGTTTTAACAGATGTGAATCTTCCTCGGACGTAAATTCTGCCATCTCGGATCGGATTATCTGTACAGTATAACCAATTTCGTTATCAGAGGATCTTCCCCCCTCCAGCTGTTCCAATTCCAAAAATCTAAGCATAATAACATGCGACTATCATCCGTTGGATGAAATTGGTTGCAAATAACTTTTTGTCTAATAACTTTAGACTCGCACGAAAATCGTACTAGCAGAAAGAACATTTTCTGCTGCGACATCATTCGTCTCCGCTGTTGCCCTAGAGTCGAGCGTATCAGCTGATGTCTGGGTTTTGGCTTTGAATTCAAAGTATTCTTTACAGCCACGGTGCTGTGGTGTTTGTGCTTGTTGCTTCGTGGGTGAATTAGGTCCACAGCTCCTGAATTCAGAGCTCGAAGACTCACAAACGGACATCGATGAATAAAACTCCCCGTGCTGCAGACACCTTGGGCAGTTCGTCCGCTTATATCCCGCCAGCTTGCATTTATGGCATTTGAGGATATGCGGCTCCGGACAAACGCGAGCGCGATGCCCTACCACATCACAGTTCCAATAGCTCCCTTTGAAAGGTTGAGAAGTCGGTGCTTTCCGAATCCCTAGATTCGCACGTTCATTCTCCACACGCGCATTACGAAACGATCGATTTGGCGTGTATTTTTCTCGTTCACACGTCTGTGAGCAAGATTTTCGACTGGTGTCATCACTACCGGTATCAGAGACACTTGATACGGGTCTCACTTTGTGATCCAGCTTACTTCCGGGTGAAGGATTTCTGCGAAGAGTTGCAGAAGTGCAGCCGTTGTGACCTTGTTGACTTGCATGCTGTTTGTCTCGATCGAGACTAACTTTCGGTCGACGTTTATTGTCATACTTGTTGCTAGAACTAGCTTGCTGCTGGTGAACATTGTGACGAATTTCCTTCCGTTTGGCCGAACGGGAAGTTGCACTCGTGCTGTTAATCTTAGCAACGACGCGCGATTCCTTGTCACAATTATTCCGACGACGCCTATTAGCACGCTTGGACCTCGTGCAGTTACTCTTGTCGTCCCGGGACTTACAGGTTAAACACCCGCCCGAATTTATGAGTGACTTCACTAAATCCGTGAGTAACTCAATCTTCTGTGTGAGCACCGCAAGCGTTGCACTGCTCTCACATGGCGTACCAGAACACGATATTTTTCCGGCTGCTTGGCAACTACATTGTAGCGTGGATTGCCCTTGCAATAGCCTGTGTTCTGAAAGTGATGAATCGTCTGCCAAGTTAGACTGATTCATTTCAGAAGTTGACTTCTTTTTTGTTGCTATGATATGACAATGTGATCTTGTTAAAAAAAAACAACAAAGATTATTTTTAAATTATCATTGCAATTATGATTTACAATTTACTCAGCCATGCAGTTATCCATACTAACACGACCGAATTCCGAAAAAGTACTTTCCAAATTAAAATCTGTTTATTTAAGCCTTATATCCGAACGGATGTGTACACAAAAAATTTGGCAACAACGCAAAAACTAAATTTTCAATGATTCGATGAATAGCAGTCTGTTGATAGCAAGAAACTTCCGATTTTGCTGACTATTGTTTACCGCTAGATCGCATTAGATAGAGCTATATCGGACTATTCTGTTATTGTATACGGCTGTCTATCAAATTCGCCGCTTCACACGATTGTGTTGATAATATTTACAATTGGAATACTCTAATCTATTCTCTTCGTTACAATAATAACACCTAATTTACTAAGTATTTAAGATCCGTGTTTACCGCAACCTCGGATGTTAACGAGCAACTCAATAAAATTATCACAACAGTACTTGAATCTCGAATTTATATACAAGATTTATTCAGACGCAAAAATGTTCGATCGCTTGTATTTCGACAAAGAAATTATTTTCGCTGCCGACTAGCTATTTATGTCCTATAGAAAATCGTCCAAAAATTGCATATCATCACGAATATTCGTAAAAGCAAAAGAAAACTAGTAAGCAGCTTAGGAGACGCACTAAGCTCAGTTGAGACTACAACTACGCTTACTTAGCTATGCGTGATTTATTATAGTACTAGCTATACGTTCGATCGAACGTTTAATTCGACGGCTAAAACGAAAATAACACTCACAGCACAACCGAAAATAGAAATTTCATTACTGTATAAGTGTGAATTTTCGTGGCATTAGACATAAAATTTATGTGTAACAATCATCTCGAAAATACAAGCTTTAACGATCAAATCTTTGAGCGTATGTAATCGCAAAAATCATGCGCAGATAATTTTAAGTTGCTAAACACTAAATTTAAACATTTACGATCTCAAATTACGGACGGTCGTGTGCGATCCTCAATTAACCGTATACGCTCAAAAAAAAGCACAGTTCAATTCTGATGAAAACGGACATATACATCAAGTTTTCTGCGGTCCGTCTCATTCGCACACATACCACTACGATTGACGAGTCTTATATAGTTACTTGCCGCGAGCGGATGTAAACAATACCTTTTCGCTGCTCTGCGTGATAAACTCACGTGAGTATTTGAATTTTCGCCGAACGGATTTATTTTACAATTCGTAATTTGTATAATTCGCGTACTTTTTACTTCAATTGCCACTGTAGTTGGGCGCCATTTATGACGGTAGCTCGGCCGTCATTATTATTTTAAGTTGTTTGTTGTTTATGCTACTATTCACCGTTTCCGTCGGCTGTGCAGAAGGCACTAGATTCTACCGACTATAATCTATCCGCGCACGGACGTAAAGACGTATGAACACGCGGCGGTGATAGTAGTACTCAGGACGTGGATTCAAAAGGAGGAAAAGTCAATGAACACTCGTGGATTATTGTAAAACTTAGACTAACTGTTTATTGGTGCTTGGCTTACACAAGCGCGCAAGACGGGCGCATGCCAGCTACCAGCATGTAGTCGAGGTGAGAGAGAGAGGAGGCTTAAAGTCGCCCGAGTAAGCGAGAGTTGATAAGAACTAGTACTTACATATGTACGTGGCCGGCACGGCCGTTCTAACCCACGCGAAGATGGTCTCGGACGGATTGTCCTCGGTTCGGTTGACCTCGCAACCCTCGCACACAATAATTGCAATCGCAGAGTGTCTATTCGCGAAACGGAGCGGAGCGAAGACAGACTCGGAATGGCTCGCTAGCGCGAGCACAGATTTACCTATGCCCTCTGACACACTGTTGTCAACTCTTGACATCAGTGTGCAAGCAGGTGGCAACATTGTACGTTGCTGAATTTAAATCTCTCTCGATGCTTATTCTCTCTCTGTCTCTCTTACTCTCTCACATGCTGCGCCTTTAGTAGCTGTAACAACAGAAGTATTATTAAGTATTTTTACAAAAGTATATCAAGTTAGAGGGGTACCTCCTTTCTCTCTCTGGGTTCCTATAGCTTGTTACAACGTCATTCACGACCGTTACCGAATTTGTACACGGACTAATGTCGGCAGACTTATGCCTAACGTCGAACGCAAAACGAAAAGGAACGGAGAGATTAACTCTGGAACAAATAACCCGTTTTACATTTGTCAAAGCAAGTTTCTCATTATTCAGTCGGTGGATGACTAACTCGATCGAATACGTATGGACGGTTTTTGTCACTTTTCAACCGGACGTTGATGTTGTACGTTGCTGAATTTAAATCTCTCTCGATGCTTATTCTCTCTCTCTGTCTCTCTTACTCTCTCACATGCTGCGCCTTTAGTAGCTGTAACAACAGAAGTATTATACAGAATGTTGATTCTGTCCCGGAGAGACGTCGTAACGTGCTCAACGTGCCTTAATTGCACTGGCAACCGTTACATATTTTAAAAGTTGAAAAATATATTTTCATTACATAAGGCACAAAAAAAAGTTTACAGTATTTGAGAAATGTTTCAAAATATCTTAATAGATTTTGAAAATATTGTAAATGTGTTTGTTCAGGACTTGCAACATTTCTGTAACTCTTCATAATATGACAAATGTTTAGGCCGTTTAAAATTCGTGCGCTCATCAAACAGCTCCCGCACGATCTCCGAGAGTGGCCTGCAGGTCAACCGGAGATCCTGCGCGAGCCGTATCGCGACGATAGTGGTACCCCCACTATCGCCACCAAGGCCGCCAAAACCAGGGTGCACACCGACACTAGCTCTCTGTTTCGGCTGCCGTCAAGAAAACTTACAAGAAATAAGCTAGAACGCGTCACGCACACGCACACACTTTTAGCTACCACAATGTTTATTTAATTATAGTTAGGTCAGTCACACTTACACGTGTATTACACCTTCGAGGCAATACAGCTAAAGTATTAACACGAAACCATAGTTTAACCCGTTCACTCCCCATCTTTCCTCCATCCACCCACGAACCACTCGGCATTTAACACGTGGCCGCGATTATTCTTATCGTTCAGCACGAGAGATTCGCGCTCCAAAACAACAAAATATTTTAAAATAAAATATGTTAAACATGTTTGGCAAATGTTTCAAAATGATTTTAAAACTTATTTTGAAATGTTTCAGAAATATGCTTTAAATGATTGCAGAAATAATTTATATTAAAAAAATATATATTTTTACAATATTTCTTTGCTCTCAAAGTATTGAGTTTAGTTTTGTTAAACAAGACATTTTACTTTTTTATCAAGCTAATATAAAAAATGTCTAATAATTTGTTAAATTAGATAGCATGATAAAATAAAATGAAAGTTTATGACTTGGTTTAGTTAAGCGGAATAAAGTGTAGTCTACGCGTAACACATAATCTTTGTAAAGATTGCAGAGTAGGGCTATATTGAATAATTAAATAATAGTATATTTCGATACAAGTGCGATCTCACGAGTGTAGAATCAACTTTTCGCACGTGTATCGAACGTTATTTTTCAATACAGGGACGGAAAATGTGCTTGAATGCACGCGGAGCGTGCGTAAAAGTGCATTTTACGCATACTTTATCGAAAATAGATAAAATCGATACAACTCGAAATTCTAGTGATAGTTCTACTAGGGCCTTAAAACACTGAATAATTTCTTTACATTTGAATATTAAATAATTCTAAAATAAATATTTGTAAAACAAACAGTAACGATATTAATATTTTTAATTGTTTTAGGCATATTCATCATATCGTATTCATCTTTACATAAATCAGGAGATAAATTCAAAAGTATAGATATAATGTCAATTACAGTATAAAATGCGGTTTGCCAGTAATATATTGCCTGATTCAAGATGAATTCAAATATTCACGTTCAGGAGAATAGTATTCTTTTTGTTAATGTAGATGAAACTACTATCTCTGATCAGGATAAGTTCCTATTGAATAATAATAGTACATACGTTTATTTCTTTGAAATAACTACTAAAAGAGCAAGTTTGGGAATAATATTGTGTCTCTTTTCTATTGCAACTGTTTTTGGTAACACTCTTGTAATCATAGCCGTTATCCGTGAGCGTTATCTGCATACATCAACTAATTATTTTATTACGTCATTGGCATTCGCGGATTGCCTTGTGGGTCTAGTAGTTATGCCATTTAGTGTTATTTATGAAGTATTGGAAAAACATTGGCTTTTTACGCTTGATTGGTGCGATATTTGGCATTCTCTTGATGTCCTGTTTTCAACTGCTTCGATTTTAAATCTCTGCGTGATAAGCGTTGATCGTTACTGGGCAATTAAAGATCCATTTAGTTATCCAACACGAATGACACGTAGGTTAGCTATTTTATTAATAGCATTAGTTTGGCTCGCTTCAAGCCTTATATCTTTTCCTGCTATTATATGGTGGCGAATAGTACGCTCTGATAATGTCCCACAAAATAAGTGCCCTTTTACAGTTAATCTTGAATACATAATATTTTCATCGTCAATAAGTTTTTATCTGCCTCTGTTTGTTATGGTTTTTACTTACTATAAAATTTATCGTGAAGCAATTATACAAACAAAAAGTTTGCGTATTGGGGAAAAACAAGTGATGCTTGCTTCAGGTGAATTGGAGCTAACTCTACGAATGCACAGAGGTGGTAGTTTTCCAGCTGAAAGCACATCAGAAACTTTACAGGATTTTGGAGTTGGATATACAAATTTCCACAATATTCGATCTACATGTTCTCCATCTGTAAGAGTTAGTAAACAGTATTTATTTACTGCAAATAAAAATTTTTCATTGTCTAGAAAATTTGCAAAGTTTTCAAAAGAAAAAAAAGCTGCCAAAACACTTGGCATTGTCATGGGAGTATTTATAATATGTTGGCTTCCCTTTTTTGTTGTTAATTTATGGTCAGGATTTTGTGCGAGATGCATCTGGCGAGAAGAAATAATTTCAGGGGCAGTTTCATGGCTCGGCTGGATTAACAGTGGCATGAACCCTGTTATTTACGCTTGTTGGAGCAGAGATTTTCGAAGGTAATGAATTATGAATATTTTAATTTTGAACGCATGGTTAAAACATTTTATTATGTTTAAAATTAGTTGACAATGCTTCTAGTTGGGGCGTATGATGATACAATCAGACAACTGATAAGGCAAAATTTTTACTGTCAATACTATTTGACATTAATTTTGAATTGAATTTTCATTGATGCTAAGAACACCAATAAGAATTTACACGACATATACGCTGTAAGGGGCATTGTCTGCAATAAGCAAATTTTTAAAATGTTACTGGAGTGAAATTTCATCAAATTCAATAAATTTGATTTAATAAGACTATAATTCTTTAAATTTACAAATCCCAGACACCTATGCTTCCAATCACGAAGATTATCCTTTAAATTACATTTTCTAGTACAACTTTTCACGTGACATTAGGATATTTACTCCAAGTTTTCAAAAAAATTTTATTATTCATTAGATGTGTGATTTTTTAAGCAACTGTTTTTGTTTTTATTTTTAATAGTACATAATGTAACAAGGGAGTAAAGGTATCGATTATTTTTGCGAGTAAGAACTCGAGCAAGGCAAGTGCAGTAAATCACCCGAGAAAATAATCGACTTTACTCTCGTTGTTCCCTTAGTATGCGTCTTTGTATAAAAATTTGCATAGAATAGCGCAGTTTGATTCTCGCGCCTCTTAAAGACATCTTAATTATGGCGCTCGAAGAAAAAAAGAGTTCATGCATAAGCCTTCCACAACGTTAAATCGATAAACATGCCCGAGAGTAGCGTTTCGGTTTTGATCGAGAGGATCGCAATCTATAGCCTAGCTTGAACTCACGTATAGCCTTTATGTATTTTTATATCTGTAAGTTGGATCACAGACTTGCTTGCGTTACAAATATAAACATATATAACATAATATAAATATATAAACTGATAGGAAAAATAAATTGTGAATTAAATGCATGTAATTTCGTGTGGGCTAGACACAGGTATGCTGTTATCATATAGCAAATCTGCTATAGATTCCGGTTACGACGACTCAAGGAGCCGTTTCAAGTTGTTTGTGGCACAAGTTTTAAAACTATTCCTAAGGCGTGAAAAGCTTTGTTAGCGTGAGAATATTTTTCCTTGTGGTAGAATCTATACAAATATAGATATATTGCATAAATTATTAATATCTTCTGATCCTTATATATTTAATCTATGGCACAACCCTGGTAGAGATGTTGACAATAATATTTCCAGAAATAGGCAAGATTTGTATGAACTGGGTAGATTCCAGTCTCAACATATCGGTAGAAATCCCATCTAAAATGACATGAATTCTGGAATATTTCTAGCCAGATCTGCTAGAAGTCGTCTGCAAGAGTCGCGGCTACATAACATAACCTTGCTTTTTTGCTTTTTTATGGTTCGTAGGATTTGTATGTGCGACCGACTTTTAATTCGCGTGTATACATAATATACATCTATCACTAATACACCTTTGAATAATATTATAACAAATATAATCAGCCACAATAACAAACAGTTACCAAGAAATAGCCTTCATTGCGCCCCGGGTAATTCATTACCTGGTCGAGCTAACATTATTTTTTCCGGCATTACTGAATAGCTTAGCCCGAGATCTTGAATTTAAAAAAAAATTGTCGAAAATGACCGTCCCTATAAAAATGCGAGCTATTTGAAACAGAGTGAAATTGTTCAAAAATGCGTTCGAAACGAAAAACCGAAAATTCTCGTTTTGAACGCATTTTTGAACTGATTTCTCGAGTATTTCTAGTCGGGATTCTACCGAATGAATCTGCCGAGCCACTAGGATATTGACTGGTTCAACCAGCCAAATTTCTACCAGGGAAGGCAAAAAATATAAAGCTTGATTTTGATAATGCTGTTAAGAACTTATTAATTTTAACTTGAAATGAAGTAATACAATTTTAAAATTGCTCAGCTTAAGGTATTTGGGTTTGAAGTTAAAGGTTTACGGTTAACACTTTTTTTTTTAATTTTCTATAATTGCAAATTGCCCACCTTGGAGTGGTGAATTAACAAAAAAAATTGTTTATGCTTTGAACATGATTGGTTATAGTAATTATGCCCGTAAAATTCAAAACTAAAGTAGTTTTGAATAAAAAGATAATTTTGCAATAAATTATTTAAACAAATTGTTTAAACAAATTAATTTTGCAAAACTAATGCCAGATTCCTAATCAGCGACCCCAATAACCACTTATAAATATATATAGCTTCCTTCAGTAGTCGCCCATTTGCTTATGGCCATTAATGCCTTAAGGTTTATGGGTTTATTGTTTAACTTGGATTTTTAATTAATTATTATAACATTTTTTCAAAAATCTGGCCGTACGAGTCTTTTAGAATTTTAATAAACTTTAATTTAAAAAAAAATTATTGTGATTAGTCGAAAACCATGGTCTGTAGAGAATTTGGAAACAATAAATGTCTATAGGGCCCAGTGTGCACCGTGACGGTCACAGCTCGCCGATCCCCCCCTCCCCCGCCCCCCAGTAAAATGAGTACCTGGCGAGTCTATAGAGGTATTTACTTCAAAAAGAGAAGATAGGATTGGGCACTACTTCCACACAGAGGTTGTGGAAGGCCCCCGGCAGCTGGGCCGAAAGGCTGCGCCGGTAATGGAAAGAAAAGAACCACTGCCAATTCATTGGTACGTAGCTTGATCCAACGAAATTTATTGTTCCAATAAATAAAATATTGTTTTAAAATACAGTATGTGAATGATATTTTAAATTATAACGGTGTGCTGGATGCAGTTGTTCAGTTTCCAGCTCCGCTATAATCAAGGTCCGTAGACCTCGTTACTCTCGAGAAAGAGAGTCGTCGGGATAGCACCTAGTGCTGAATAGGTTCCGGCCAGGCCAGTTATGCTGCGATCTCGTACATATGCGAGACGCAAGCCCGCGAGGTACAAGAGTACGCGTAGGAACACGCAAAATAACGACTATCGAGATTGTTGAGGGACTGTCACAGCGTTTATTGACAAACTATATACAGGGCTTGCATGCGAGCAAGCGAGGTCACAGGTACGAGGGAGGATAAGGAGAGCCCTGGCGAGTGTAGCGTGAGAGAGAGAGAGAGAGAGAGAGAGAGAGAGAGAGAGAGAGAGAGAGAGCTGGCACTTACAATTAGCCGGTATCGCCCTGATGTTCGCTGTCAGCAGTCGGAACCCCGTCGGTGCAGTTCCGGATGCGGTAGCGAGACGCAATGTCGTATACGCACGCACACTCACACACTTCAACTTTCACTCTCTTAACAGCTATCTCCCGAAAGTACTGAGTGCCTCGCGAGGAGTCAGTTCAAAGGTCGGATCGTATCTGGCGGCACGCGTCTCAGTCGCGTGTCGCCGAATTTTCTCTCTCTCTCCCCCTCTCTCCGCCTCTCTCGTGTCGTCCAGCGGCTCTCCCCGCCTTGCCAGCGCTGGTACCTGTAACAGTGTGGATTTAGTACAAATCTTTCTTCTCGCGGCATGCTGAGCTTATGACGTGCTAATATCGCCCGTCATAAAATATTTCAAAGCTTAATTGTTTTGCTGTAGGAGCAATATTCTTATAGCAAAAGATATAATAATCAGAAAAATCCGATCAAAATCGCGAAAAAGAAGAGACTGATGAAAGGATAACTTTGCAAAAATAAAGTTATCGTAATAAGAGAATAAGATTGTGATCTAAAAAAACTTATGTATAATTTTACTATAAAAAAACAAATATATATTGTGCCGTATAATTCTACTCTCAAAAGATGTTGCATAGGGACAATTCATAGGGAGGGACTTTAACGACGTGCAACAACACTCCTATAAGAGGAAGAAAAAGTTTTGAGAAAAATCAGTTTTTACATTTTAGCTCTTTACTTGAGAACCGCTCGACGAAATCGTTTAAAATTTTAGCAGCAAATAGCTTTTTTATGGTGAATCAGCAAATAAAATTTTGAAGCATTTGACTGCATTGTTTTAGAGATATAAGGAATCAAAAAATTTTCAAAAAAAAAATTGAAATCTTGATATCTTAAGAACCATAGGGGTTTGAAAGTTGCGCAATGAACTTAGCCAAGACACATAAAATATCTACTTTTTCCCAAAATCTCAAGTGCAATAAAGCCTTTTTACTTCCGTAATCGAGGCACCAAAAAAACTCATTTTTTCCAGTTTTCGATTTTTACTGAAAAAATAAGTAGTCAAATAACTTGAAATTTTAATGGGGTATAGTTTGACACGTGATCCATCGGCATGATTTTTTTCGTGAGGTTATAATGTTTCGTTTCAGAGATATGAATTTTTCAAAAAAAATCACCTTTTTCATTTCGTCTGCCGAACAAAGCGGTCGATCCCGAGGACCAAACGAGGAAAAGTAGGTAATTTTATTCTCTTTCAAATGCATATTAGCTGAATTGTTTGTAACGATGAGATGATTGAAAAAAACGCAAAATAGTGTTTTACAAAAATCAAAAATTGGCCATAAAAAAATAGTTAGAAAAATAAAAAATATCCAAAAATATACATGCATGTCAAATTTTAATAATATTGACGGAGTAGTTCCAGAAATATTACGGTATACATACACACACACATCCATACGGACATTTTCTAAAAACACGTGATTTGAACTTCTAACACATCAAAAAGTATTTTCTAGAAGTTTTGACGAAACTCGAAATTTGACTATTACAAAGCTTCCTCTACGAGGAAGCAAAAAATCTAATCGATGAATAATCGAGGGTGAATTTTTAGCTTACAAAATAAAAGTATAGAGGTAAACTGGTCCATTGTGTAGGGAATCGACTCCTTTAGTCTCTATCAGAATAAATTACAGTTGAAATTGCTAATAAAAAGTAATTATAGTTACATGATAGAGACTAACGGAGTTAATTTCCTGCGCAGCATGTTACTACAGTAGGATTTCCGACTTTGATACATTTTATTATTTAATATTTAATCATCCAAAATCGTTCCAATGAATAATCGAGGGTGAATTTTAGCTTTCAAAGTAAAGGAATAAAGTTAACACGGTCCATTATGCGGGGAATTGTTTCCTCTAGTCTCTCTATATTAATAAAAAAATCTTCGCCGCTGCCGTTTCAGAAATTAGCTCCCCCTCAATGTGGGTTATTGGGTTAAAATTATGCCATTTTCACGTTATTTTTAACCCAACTTTCGTTATTGGGTTAATAATAAACGATTTTCACGTAATTTTACTGTTTCTGGCTCCCCCTCATTTTGGGTTATTGGGCTCCCCCTCAATTTGGGTTATTGGGTTAAAATTATGCCTTTTCTCACGTTATTTTTAACCCAACTTTTGTTATTGTGTTAATAATAATTGATTTTTACGTAATTTTACTGTTTCTGACTCCCCCTCATTTTGGGTTATTAGCTCCCCCTCATTTTGGTGCCCCCTCATTGGGCCTCCCTCTCATTTTGGTTTGTCTTCATTATAACTTCCCCTTATTTGGGCGGCCCATGATATATATTTTACTCCTTTTTGCTTTGCTCGCTAATGCCCCATTTGGATATAATATGCTATGATTAATTATTATCTATTAATTTACTAAATATGCAATTCAGAAAGTACTGACAGATTTCCACACCACCAAAGGAGTACTGCCATGAACATACTGTAAATTTAGTGGAGTATGCTGTTGGTGCATTTTTTAAAAATATTTTGTTAATAAACATCAACAATGTGTTTTTCTTAAATATCATTACTAACATTTATATTTTTACATTTATTATATGTTTTTCTTCAATGTTTATGAGACTTATTATTCAAGTAAAATGTTTTTTAGTATCAAATTTATTTAATTTTTGTTATTAACGTTTATTAACAAAAAAAAGTGGTATCCCTAGTAGACCTTTTCCAATCTTATAATTTGCATTATAAAACTTTTGCTTGCATTTAAAATATACTTTTTTTTTAAAACAAAATAACTTTTCTCATATTTGTCCAATATGAAAACATGCATGTACATTTTTTGATTATGTTTCATATATATTGCTTTTCTATGGACCTATATGAGCATACTGCTTTATAATTTTTCTAAAAAAAATTAGATACATCAATATAAATATTGTTCGGGTTATGTAAGAGCGGGAAGGGGAATTTTGAATTTCGCGCCGTAGCGCGGCGAGCGCTGCAGCGAGAGCGGTCGAGTGCATGCGCGCGCTGATGTGGGCCTCTCCCGTTTGTGCGGGCTCCGGCGCGCGGGAGCACGGGGAGTTCAGTTCTGACAGCTCCTCTCGAGTAGTCAGTTGACACTTTGCGTTTTTGTACTTGCGATTGTAAAAGCCTCTTTGTAAATTGCGTGCGATTAGAGTCGTCATCATCGTCCTTTTCAGGACGATCGACACTCTTTATTGTATCACCGTGCGTTGCGTAGTGTGTGTGCATTTTGCGTGCGGTGTGCGGATTGTGTGAATTCTTCGAGTGTTGGGATTTCGGCCACGTGCGAGCTTCCTCGCCGTGTCGATCTCCACCCGGCGATTGCTACCTACGCGGCAGGGCTGAAAAGGCCTGTCCGTGGTCCAGAATTGGTTCCCTTGAGACGTCGAGGCGTCCTGCGACCGAGGAAGGTGCATCCCACCAACGTGCGGCCAGGGCTTTACGCCGTCGACGTCGTTCTCGTTCTGCGAATAAGGTCGGAAAGCTCTTTAGCGTGTGAAAGGTACCTCGCGGCGATAGGATTAAGTTACTTGCGTTTCTTTCTCTGTTGATGTTTATAGTAGAGTCTCTCTTTTTTTTGTATAAGCGTACATTGTAATTGCGTTTCTCTCTTTTTGTTTAGCCTATCCTAGAGTCACTTTTCTTTGTATAATTTCCTTATTTCTAAAATAAAGCTATAGGCTTGTCCTGGCTTTTCTCTCTACTCCGTGAGAGTTTTTACGCCGAGGCAAGTCGTCTTTTTTCTCCCGCGAAATTCATTGTGTTTTGCGTTGATTTATTCACCCAAACTTTCCTCACTCATTCCACCATTTTAATTTAATATATTTGGAAATTGTATTTCCTAATCTTGTCCTTTGATGCGCGTAGAAGAAGGTAGAGCCGGGTTAAAATAACTTCTCCGAGGATATTGCGTATCGAGAAAGCTAACTTTATTTACAGTGCCTGATTAGGCTAAAGATTACAAGACGACTAGAAAGTTCGGCGGCCGAGCCCAGAAAGACGAACAGGTGCGCGCTACCTGCTCGTCGCGGTGTGGCGTCGGCCTGGTGGCGCTCTCAGCTCGATGACGGCTAGACTCGTTACGAGAAGTCGTGCCTGGGCTGGAGCGTCTGTTTGCGCCGGCGCCGATGCTCCACAGCGCTAACCGCCACACACACACATATATACATATATATATATATACATAATTTGAACTCATTAGCTTTTGTTTAAATATAGTAATAACATGATTACAGCACAATTTTACTTATGTAATTTCATATGTCTTCTTAAATTGTCGCTTTTATAAAATCTTTTGTTACAATAAATACATATTTCTATTTTTTTTTTTTTTCATGTAAAAGTAAGTGACGAATAAGGTGATTATGTCTTTTGAATAATATTCCGCATTTGTGACAAAGAAAGATCTTAATGGCTCGGCAATCTTAATCGGCATGCTTCCTTATGTGCCTTAAATAATTTTTCTTGAAATTAAATCTCGAATCACAAATTCTACAAATGTATTGAATCCTATGTGAGTCTTCTTGATTTTGAAGAGGATCTAATTCCATTTTTTATTGAATGAATAAAAACATCCGATTGGGATTTGATCCAAAACAAAACTTCGTATGTTAAATTTTGTTCAGCAATCTCGAATAAAAAGTAAGACAATATGCATAAAAATAATGAATCTCAAGACGTTTACACTATAAGTTTGAACAAGTTTGCATGTATTTTTTCATACTTATAACATTGTGTTCAAATCTATAAAGTTAAGTATACTAAAAAAAAAATGTCTATGAAATGACAATTACTAAAGTGGATATTATCAAGAACAGACATTTGCACTTATTTAAACGCTTCTGACCAAACAATATTTTTTATAAGTTGGGTATCATCGGATTCATTTTAAATAAACAATTGATTTTCATTTTTACATCTAGAAAGGGCAACATACAACTGACCGTGAGAAAAAAGTGGCTTGTGAATATCAATACCAACTGTGTCAAAACATTGTCCATGCGATTTATTTATAGTCATGGCAAAAACCAAAATTAGGGGAAATTGTCGACGGAATATTACGAAAGGCAAAGATGTATATTTACCGGTGTCTAAAATAATTCTTGGAATAAAAGCAGTAGTTCCCTTATTATCACTTGTAATAATCTCAGCTTTGATATTATGTTTGAATAGTTTAATTATTTTCAATCTGGTACCACTGCAAAGACCGTCATTTATACTTATATTTCAAATAAGCATGACTATTGTACTTTTTTTAAAGTCAATTTATGTACTGGGAAACCTGGGAATTTCAGAGAATTTAAATATTCTGCTGGATATTTAAATTCAGCATTACTATGCGTTTCATCAACACCTATATGTCTAGCGTAATCGATACTATAATATATAACTTCCTCGCTATTAATTTTTTCCAATATTTTTTCATTTATTTTGTAAGTACCTTCATTATGGGGCGATAAAATGACTCTGTTTGATAGATCATCATTTACATATATAACTGAACCGTAAATTGTATTGCATAGGTTATTCGTTTTCCATTTATCTGGAATCTCAAAACTGTCAATATGTCTATCACCAATACTTAAAAGAAAATATGAAAAATTAATATTTTCCGATCTCATATTTATCTTTAATTTTAACACCTTGAGTTTCTCCAGAATATACACGAACAAATGGTATAATTTCCACTTCACTGCCGTACGTACATTCATTGACATATGCATTTTATAAGTACTTCTATCAGTAATTTTTGAAGACGGCCTAAAATATTCCCAATTCTCATAAACATAATTTACAATTTTGTCTCTAATTTTAATATGATTTTCTTCCGTATTGAACAAAAAATACGAAAAGCAACAATATAAGCAATTGCCATTTCCAAGGATTTTTTTCTATTTCACATTCTGACATTTTATTGGATATTCTGTACATCTACTATGTCAAAATTTTATAGATTGAAAATACTTAACTTTCAATGTTGAGTATGGTTCTCTTTATCTCTCTAAATCTCTTTTGCTGTCTTTTTCTCTCTTTCAAATAATTGCAGCCTGGATTTAGTATCCCGCACAATAATGTATACATAAAAACTCGCGATTTAATTTTGAATTCAGTTTTATAGACATAACCAAACTATTTGTGCATATAGCATTAAAAAATTGCAAGTAAAACTTCGAATTTAACTCAAACTTAACCAAATTTTTGACGCGACGTGAATACAAAGCTGCCAAGAATTTGTTGTTATATGTTGTTGATACGGTTGCTATGCATTATGTTATAGGTAACCACTGCGAGTTAAAACATAATAGATTTTCGAATATCGAATACAATTCAAATTATAACCGCAGTAGAAATATTTTCAACTTATAAATTACTACCTATTTTAAAATTGGGCGTTGGCGAGCGAAACGAGTTCAATTCCAAAAAATTAATCATTTTGGAATGAACAATCAAAATCGTAATGAGAAGATTTAGAAATTATAAAATTATACAATTAAAAACAAAAATTGAAATTAGGGGGTTGGCGAGCGGCGCGAGCAGGGGGGGTACCCCCTTCTATTATCCATTAAAATTAATTACAATAGTTAAAATGATTAATGAATAGTAATTTTTGTTACATGATATAAACTAACGGATTCTATTCCCTGCGCAGCATGTTTCGGCAGTGGAATTTTTGACTTTAATATATTCAATAAATTGTTAATAAATTAACTAAAATTAATTAAAATTACTAAATGGACAGTAATTATAGTTAGTTACATGATAGAGACTAACAGAGTCATTTCCCTGCGTAGCTTGTTTCGACAGTAGAAAGAAACTGAGAGTGACAATACTGAATAAAATAGTATATTTCGATACAAGTGCGAACAAGTTGATTTCATACGAGGGTGAGGTTTATCGCCCGAGCAAAGCGAGGGTGACAATCACACGTTGTAGAATCAATTTCCGTACGTATATCGAACGTTATTTTTTTATACAGAGGGTGGAAGAGGCACTTGAACGCACGCGAAGCGTGCGTAAAAGTGTCTTTTACGCACACTGTATCGAAAATTTAATTTATTTTGTATACTAAGAAAATTTAATGTACTCAGTAAAGTTCTTACAACAGTTGTATAAACTGATATTTTACAATCTTCTTCTCTAAATACAATATACAGGGTGACCCAATTTAAACGGGCACCGCTCATAACTCGTCAGGGACAGCCACAATCGAAAAAATGGTAGAGACGAAAGTTGTAGGATATCGAAGGGGCAACCCGATGGTGAACTTGGATTTGACCATGAACGCGTTTTTCAAGGTCATTTGAAGGTCAACTTTGGATTTTTAAATATGAACCCCATTCTTTTATTGCGGGAATGGAAAGAGCGGTAAATTTTACGTTCAGAATGGTATGTTCGGTTGCGGCACTGAAGGTCATCGCAAGGTCATGCAGCCAGAATGAAACCCCGCCTACGTAATTCCTCTAGCAACGCCAAATTAAAAAAATTGGTAGAGATTAAAGTTGTAGGATATCGAGGGGACAACCCGATGGTGACCTTGAATTTGACCTTGAACGCGTTTTTCAAGGTCATTTGAAGGTCAACTTTGGATTTTTAAATAGGAACCCCATTCTTTTATTGCGGGAATGGAAAGAGCGGTAAATTTTACGTTCAGAATGGTATGTTCGGTTGCGGCACTGAAGGTCATCTCAATGTCCTGCAGCCAGAATGAAACCCCCCCGCCTACGTAATTCCTCTAGCAACGCCAAATTAAAAAAAAGTGGTAGAGACCAAAGTTCTTGTATAGGGGGGGGGGGGGGGGGAGAATTGTGACCTCGAATTTGAGCCAGTCCTACAAGGTCATTTCAAGGTCAAATTATTTTTTTTCAAACTTTACTTTTACTTTGTATCCTAGATGAAATCCCTTCTTAGATGTTCTCTGTCCAGCGGCCAAGACGCAAATGAGCCCTCGCTAGCGTCCAAACATAAGTCTCGCTATTCCCCGAATGATCCCTTCCGACGGTTAACTTGCGAATGACTCCTCTAGGTGGTCGCCACCTACCTACCCGAACTCCTGATGTGCGAAAAATAAAAATGGCTCCCGAAATAAGCCTTTTCAAAATAAGTCCCGCGCTCAGTCTTGCCACCGCGACTCCGTCGAACCTTCCCCTACGACGCTTAACTCACGAATGATTTTTAAGCAGGCGCCCCGGCCCCGCGCCGTACCTGCCGCCCGAACTTTCGATTTGCAAAAATAAAAATAGCCTCCGAAAATTGTCGAAAGAGTCTCACACTCGGCCTTCCGCCAAAAATATTATTTTTTTAATTTGGCGTTGCTAGAGGAATTACGTAGGCGGGGTTTCATTCTGGCTGCAGGACATTGAGATGACCTTCAGTGCCGCAACCGAACATACCATTCTGAACGTAAAATGTACCGCTCTTTCCATTCCCGCAATAAAAGAATGGGGTTCCTATTTAAAAATCCAAAGTTGACCTTCAAATGACCTTGAAAAACGCGTTCAAGGTCAAATCCAAGGTCACCATCGGGTTGCCCCTTCGATATCCTACAACTTTGGTCTCTACCATTTTTTCGATTGTGGCTGTCCCTGACGAGTTATGAGCGGTGCCCGTTTAAATTGGGTCACCCTGTATAACTTTATTTTTACAAAGTTATCTTTTCATCAATTTCTTATTTGTTAGTTCTAATGTATATGTTTTATTTCTAACAAATTCTAAAAACGGGGGGTTGGCGAGCGAAGCGAGCAGGGGGGCGAAGCCTGGTATATATTATATTTTTAATATATTCCCTTTTTTAAAATATCAATAATTGTTTTTCATTATTACACGGTTGAAAATAACTAGGTGAATTTAGTATATGATATTGTTACATAATTTTATTACATGTTTTTATTATATAATTTTTTAGTCCTAAATGTCCATGTATAGTAAAAATATATAACAATATGATTTATGAGGGAAATGACACATATACATATAGCATTACAAGGTAAAAGGTAGACAAAATGATAGAATATTTTATAATGAATATTGTACACATGTTTTTTAAATATTTACCATATTTTAATAATAATATAATATGTACAATTATTGGCATTCACAGAAATACATATTTTTTTAATTCTATCAGTTTTAATAGCTATATCATCTTGAGAAATATTTACAACTCTTTTTACAGATAAACAAACGATCTATTAAGAAATTCTCAGCATTTACAATATTACGAATTACATATTCTTTCGAATGAAGCGATTGTCGTCAGTTGTTGCGATTGAATTATTCGACCTAAGCCTTGGTCTCCTGCTGGACGTGTAGAGACATCCTTCTTGAATCATTTCAAAAAATGATAAACTATCAACAGATAACTGTAGTTGTCGGATCCACGTGATTTTTGTTCTTTTATGCCATCCTAGATATCTCGCGTTTGACAATTTTAACGCTCCTTCAGCATTTTTATTATGCAGATGTCATAAAAATGGTGTAATATTTGAATCTGGTTTTAAAGCAATATTTTCGTGTAAAATCAATTCACTTTGAGGCAAACTGATTGAACGACATAATTGGTATATAACTCCTTTAGCAGCATGCACTTTGCGAACTAATTGGCCATTGCCATTCTCAAAACAATAGCCACTATATGCCCATAGTGGACCCCAATTTACCACACTTTGTGTCAAATGCAATACTTCATGGACGTTGTATGTCATAGTACTTTGTGAATAATAATGCTCTGTATAAGCAACAAATTGTTTAAGCATCATATCAGCGGGCTCTAGTTCATTGCGGAATATGTATTTGCTGTTAAGTATACAAAAAGCATCCACCAACAGTGCCCGATGTTTCATATAATTAAACATATGTGGAAAACACATCAATATAGGTAATACAGTAATACAGAGTACAATATACTGTAATACAGAGCCCAGTTTTCCCATTCTCGCGCCTTCCACCAACGTCTATCATCAATAGAACCAGTTAATCGAGCTATTTGTTTTGGAGCCTTTATCGACAACAAAATTTCACTTATTGTAGAAATAGCATCATTGGACAAAGAATATGGCCTATTAAAAGTGTTCAACGAGTACCCTAAAAATTGATATGCAATACCTAGAGAAATGCAATGCATACTATCCGGCACGAAACCAGAAATTATGTTGAATTTATCTAATGAATAATCTATACTCATTTAGATATGTTCCCACGTTTGCCTTTCAGTTCTTTTTGGCGACGGTTCATCTAAAAGGACATACTTCACAGCACTCCTTCTTAACATGCGAACGTATACACCTAGGTGTAAACACTAGCTACATACTACGAAGTAGCCATTATATTGCACAAAGCCTTGCATCGGAGATCTAGCTACTGACTCAACATAACAGCATAATACACAGACTTTAATTCGTCTTTCTTCTCAATTAACGTTGTACTTAACACCTACACTTCCGAGTTTGTTCCTATAAGAAACGTAAGGTTTCAAAAAAATATCCATATCAGGTTTGTTTTTCCAAACCATATACTACAAGTCAGAGCATTAAATGTTGCAGTTATAATGTTATTTCTTTCATGCAATCGTATCGACTGTATAAACTTTTTGTATGCAATTCCATCGGTAAAATCTTCAACATCTAAATAGATTGTATTTCTTTTTTCGAGTACAGAATTAAAGTGTTCAGAGTTTTCTTTCATCAACAAAGCGATTTCGTTATCAATATTAAAAATAGCAAAGTAATCTACGTAAGTTGGACTTTTTAATGAAACTCTTTCATCGCAAGAAGTGCATGTAATTTCGCGATCATCACGATAAAACTGTTTTATACTTTTTGCAATAGGGGCATATAGCATGAAAATCTATTCCTGCATTTGAATTAAACAATTGATCAATTTTATCATGGGTATCAGGAAATTTACGCGTACCAATGAAACAGTTGATCATTTTGACTGGATCTGCTATTCCAGAATGGCAAAGATTATATGCCAATGTACGTGGATATATGTGCCGAATCCTACATTTTGAGTCCCTTCTTAAAAAAGATATACGAGAAAAGTGAAGCCGACTAAAAAGAGATTTGATTGGCTGCTTTTAAAAGGGCGCGAAAATACAAAATCTAGAAAATATTTACGAATTAAAATAGATTTAATTTTTACAAAGTTATTTATGATATAAAAGCAAATTGAATAAATAATAAAACAATTAATACATTAGTCAATAAATTTTAATTTGATATTAATTGAAACAATATTTCTAAATTGAGAAATTATAACCTCAAAACTTGTTCAAAAAGCATACAAATAAAAGCAGTTGCTTGCGCGAAGCGCGCAAAATGTCACTAGTACATTTACAAAAAAAGGATTTAGATCAGCATATACAGCAAAATATGCAAATGTACGCGAATGTTCGCGAATGTACGTGAACGTACGCGTATGTACGTGAACGTATGCGACCGTACGTAGATGTAGGTAAATATATATTATTGAAAAATCATACGGTAAACGGTACATGTATTATAATATTCACTTATTATTACATTTAAACGGTACAATTGAAAACTGGCTAACATTTGATATTGAAAATAAAAAAAGATTGTTACTGAAAAAAAAAAAATGTAATAATCGTATTGCGCAGCAAATTGTTTATAGACTTATGGTATATCAGCAATTGCCATTACTTTATCAAAAACATTATATTTCAGACAATACAAGAAATATAAGTAACAATATATGTAATAATAACGGATTAAATAAGTATGAAAAAATTGGAAATCAGGTGATATCAGCTTAATATTTTTATTTAAGCTGATAGTTACAAATATACGTTTATATGAGATGTAATGCTAATGATAATCAGCTGATTATCAGGTGGTAATCATCAACAAATTTTTAACCTTTAGTATATTTTTTCGAAGTTGTTATAAATTAATAAAATTAATCAAATTTACATAATGAGGGCCAATACGGTTTTTCCATCCAGGTGATAACACCAAAACACTGTTAGCTACAAATTTTTTATTTTTTAATAATTTGATTTAAACAAAGAATTTTTTAAATATTATAAGTTTCCTTAACAAAGCAATGCTCACTAAATATGTAAACTAACTTAAGATATAATTATTAAATAAATGAATATTTTATTTATTTATTTATTTAACCTGTACAATAATACTACATGCTTGTCTATATAGCTATAGACAACAGTAGCATATCCTATAGAGGCAAAACAAGTTTACCTGTACATAGGGCCGGTTTACAAAACTTAAACTTAAAACTTACATACTAATACTAAAACCAAACAATTCAAGATTTGTTTTTACAAAACTAGTTAAAGGTGTTAATATAGCCTTTGTTTCAAATTACATTTATATTTAATGAGTTTCTTTATAATTATAATTGATATTTTTAACCCATATTTATTTTCTTTTTATCGTTTTCTTATTGTTTGATATCACCTTAAGTTCATTAGGTAGGTCATTAAATAGTTTAATAGCAATATGTAACTATTCTTGTTACTTATCGCTTTTGTTATTCTAGGTAACAGAATGCTCTTATTTCTAGTATTGGATTTACTTGTCTGATATAGTGCTTTTAGTTTGGAATGGTGATAATATAACTCCTCTGTATAAATAGATTGTTCTATGTTAGGAGGGTAATTATTGTTAAGAAAGGTATTTTTGCTAATTGTTTTTATAAGTCTGGTTTACAGCCTCTGGAACAGGTTCAGACAATTTTCATACGCATCTCCTCATGCAATAATTCCATAAGTTGCTTTACTGTGGAATAGTGCATAATACAGGGTAGTTAGTACGTTAGTGTTCATGAAATTAGAAAATTTGGCAATTTTTGATAAAACATTTAATATAAATAAAATGTCTCCCGCTAGTCATTAAAAATTCCCTTGTGTACTTCTACATAAAAAAAAATCAGAAAATTAAGAAATATTACTTTTCTATACAATTGTGTACAAACAGTGTACGTTCGCGTTCATTCGCATACGTTTGCGTACGTTCACGTACGTTTGCGTACGTTTACGTATGTTCGCGTACGCTGACGTAAGCTTATGCACAAGCGAGTATCTTTTAGAACCGTAAAATTTTACGTATAACAATTGTTTTATTTTAATGAGTTTATTCCAGCAATTTTGTGTACGGTCACGTACGTTGGCGTACGTTTGCGCACAATTGCGCGCGTTTGCGTACGATTACGTATAATGCTGTATTAAATGTCCGAATTCCACCCAAAACGTACGCGAATGTACGTTAACGAACACAAGTCTATAGTAATGTACCAAAATGTATCACAATCGTACGTTGATTTGCGTTATAATACTGTTGAAATTTCCCATATGGGTTGGCACAGAAATTTTAAAATCAAGATCTTGTGATATATACAAATTGCTTTTTATTATTTTAGTTAATGATATTAATTGTTAATGTGGGCCAGATTTTAAATACCTTTCGATGATTGACAAAATGTGGAAGCGCGCACCAACTCTTTCTAGTCACGAGATAAAATTTATTGTGATATACAATACTTTTTAGCTATAAATAATAACTAGATAAATGCATATATCACTTCTTTATTTTACCTGTCATCATCCTTTTGTATCTTATGATTTTTAAATATATTTCTTTAAGTTATGTTGCAAGATACATGAATATAAAATTTATTTTTGATATAATTTGTAACTTGGGTTTTTCGTGCAACCCAGTTACTATGTAATTTCTCGCCCGGTACTTAGACAATAACCCGGTGGCGCCAAACGCTCTCCGCGAGCGTCGGAGTCTCGCAACTCTGTTTCCCAGTGCGAGGTTTTGCACAGTGTTTTGCTCGGCTAGCTGCAGCCCCGAGGTCGGTAAGGAGAAAGGGTGGTTTGGGAGAATCAAAACACGTGGGTAATCAGACAGAACTTTATATTCGAGTTAAACTTTTACAATTCTGAACCGAGATCCGCACAAATTATTAAGATAGCCTATAAACATAGACAAACATAACAAACAAATATCCGTACATGAAAGATACCCCGCGTGACTCGCACGCGTCTCAAGGCTCGAGGAACAACCAGTTAACACACTTGATAAAACGCTTCGTTACACACTCACTCTTACATTTTTGTCAAACGCGAATCCCGCAAACGTAACCAGTACACACTTGAGATAGCCTAAACCGTTCGCGAGACCAAAACGTGGAACTGCTGTTTACCCGCGAGACGAATTGACCGGAGAAAAGGAAACGACTTACTGACCTTACAAAGGAATCCTCCAGAGCAAGGTTGAGCCGAAGGTTGTTACCGGGGCGAAGCTGGAATACCGGGAGCACGTCCGTTCAAGAGCAGTCGGGGCAGGCGAACGCCGGCTCGAGCGCTCGCAGCTCGCATCCACCACTCTGGGGTTCGATCGAACCTTTCGAGATATCGCGAAAATCAATAATTTTTCGCTAATAGTGTGGAAGGCACCTTTAGGAAAGATGGCCACCACCAAATGGAGAGCAGCCTTAATGTTTTCATGTTTTTCAAGTTATTCTTATGAGCGTGAAATTCAAATTTATATAATGTAAAATTTGAATTACAAACATTTATTTATAATGAAAAAATGTGCAATTACAACTTTATTACTCAAGACAGCAAAGTATAGTTTAAGCAATATAGTTTTTTATTGAACACTTAATTAACCAGAGAAATCAAACTTGTTAAAATATATAAACTCAAATATTAAAATACTTTTTAGAATTAAACCATCGAAAATTAATTCTTGGACCTCCAAAACTTTAATTTTTCTTCATAATATTTTTCCTTTGGGCACAATGTCTTCGAAGAATCTCACACTTTGTTGCTTGCACCTCCTTTAATTGGTATACTGTCGCGACAAGTTTGTTGATGGAGTAGTCAATACTTCTTGTTTCTTAACATCTCGAGAAGCTAAAACAAAAGAGATTTTGAAGTTAATGGAATGAATTAGAATTATGATAATAAAAAAAGTAAACTGGCAGTTGCAAAGCTGATTGTCGAACATAGATTAATCTCACCTTTAGCATTATTTCGCCAAGAACTAGCATAATTGCTGTATATTTTGCTGTAATCCAAAGATGTCAGAAGCTTGTTCTCCTTTGTCTCTTCCATTTCAGACTTGCAGTTAACAGGCGATGATTCAGAATCCTTTAGAAGCTTGATTACTCTGGAGCTGCTTCTTGTGGTATACTTAGTTGGAGATGCAGAAATTTGATATGGTTTGCTGTGATGAGCTGCAGGCTGAAAAGCTTGTTCCGTAGATGTACCAACATATACTGAGTGATGGAGAGCTCGTCTGGTAGAGCTACTGATCTCTTTCTTGCCTGGAGTCACTGCAGTTGCACCTGTTGATCCACAGACAGATTCTGATTCACAAGAAGTTGAAGTTGCAGACCTCGATACGGGTATTCTTTTTACAGGATTAATCACAAGTGATTTGCTTTGATGAGACGTAGGCTGAGATACTTGTGCTGCAGATGCACCAACATATGCTGAGTGATGGAGAGCTCGTCTGGTAGAGCTGTTGTTCACTGTGTTGTCTGAAGTCGCTGCAGCTTCAATTTTTGATCCTCTGACAGATTTCTGGAGAGCTAGAGTTGCAGTTGCACTGTACGATGCACTGTTAGCTGGAGTCACTGCAGATTCACTATTGCATGTAGTGGCGGATGCTGCATGAGTGACAGATGTAGTGGACGATGCATTCTTCATTTTTCTTTTATTATCAGCAGTCAGTGGAGATGCTCTTGACGAGGTAGTCAATGAAAGTGGAAGCTCGTAGACAATACTATTCTTTTTGGGCTTTCCTAAAACAAAATAATTTAAAATGAATAACATATTTTTTATACATGAATATGCAAATAATAATAAATTGTGTTTTTCTACTTACGTTTCCCATTTGATGATCTGATGCCAACTTGTAGGAGAATTTCCAATCCATTTTTATGTGTTGTTTCCACTATTCTTAGTATTTTTTCCATTTGAGGATTTTCAATAAACTGGATATCTGTGCAATTTCCGGTTAGCCTTCCTGCTCTAACCTTTTCAGCATTGTATTCCTTCGCCTTGATTCCTTGTCTGGACCAAATCTGCAATTCAAACATTAAATTAGAAATTGGAAAGAAGTGAGATTTTTTTGTTTGGATACATGTGCTAAAATATAAGTGTGAAAGTCTACTTACGGCTTACAATTGCTTAACATCTTTTGCTGGACCACACGAGCTGACGAGGCTTGCCAATCGCTGCAACTGCGCCTTTTTGGTCTCCTTCCCATTCGCTCCAAGCAGCTTATTAGCTGCAAATGCGCTGTGCTGCTCCATGTAGTAGAGCATTATGTTTAGTTGCTCTGGTGTAATTTTGACACTTCCCTCCGCTTGACTTCCCTCTGCTTGACTTCTGTATAAAAAAAACAAATTAGATTAAATGATATTTTATGTCGCTAAAACAAACCATGCAAAATCTACTAAGCATAGATTAGTAGATTCTGAGGTTACAATGATATAAAAACTAATTTTAATTTGTTAATAAAATAGAATTATCTCTAAGGAACTGCTATTGTTAAAAAGAGAAAACAAGGAGAGAGTTGAGGTTAGTTTCACCAAAGCTTATCTTTTCGAAAAAGCGGAGCTATGAATATAACATTTAAACAAATTGAACTTACTCTACGTTCATTTCCTCACTATTCATGTTCTACCTTGTACTTGATGATAAAATCCTCCAATGAACTCCAAAATGCTCCAACGAAAGCTCCGAAACGAATGACCGAAACGAATGTCTCCTTCGTCGTGGATGCACAATATAGCGGACAAATGCTCTTCTTACCCTCACAAACACTGTACGTTGATCGTCTTTTTCTCCTCCTCTCGCACCCGCGCTTTCAGAGGATTCCAACATTCTTTGTTTTTCCTCCGAACGAAATTTTTTCTCGGCTACGGATCATCGCGCGCTTGTCGTCCGCTACTCTTATGTTTACGATGATTCTCTGTTTCTCTCACTCCCTCCCTCTTTCTCTCTCTCTCTCTTTCCCTCGCGATAGTCTCTACCTAACCTTCTTTACGCATTTCGAAGTCAGTAATAGCGGTATGCGTATAAGTATAGACGGTCTTACTTGTATACCTTTGCGACCGAACGTTCTTCAACTTGCTCTCTCACACTCTTTCTCTGTGTACAGTGTATATAGTCAAGAAAGTGACCGGTGAGAGAGTTAAATGTGCGGGAGCAAATTCGCAGTGCCAAGCAAAATTTCTCTTCTCCTTTCCTTTTCGGGTGAGCCAAGGGAGAACTGAATTGCGAGGAAACGAAAGACGAAAGCAGAGCCGAAATATCCCAGCAACTGCGTTTGCATCAAGTGTTTTGAAGCCAGTTTTTTGGAGCCAGTATACTTAACCTAGAATCTATATTGTGGAGGAAAAGTCCAAAAAATCTCAAGGTAGGTGGCATATCAAATTTGTCATAATTCTTACAGAACACGTTTATAGTTTCTTGAGGATTGCTTTTTTCATCCGGATTTGTTTATAAAGAAATGCAGTACATTTTATAGTGCCACACAGAAGACAAGGAAATATTAATTGATGAATTGTAATATTTCAGCACAAAATGTTTGCATTAGCTGCTCTTTTATTTGATGATGACGAGGAAGATGAGCAGAAGGAATTTCGAAGAATGCACATGGACTGGAAACGTGCTATCAGAGATATGAGTGATCCTTTTACAATGGGAGATAATATCTTTAAAAAACATTATAGGATGACTTGCAATCGCTATACACCTGATTGACTTGCTTAGACCTCAGCTGGTAGAGCACGAGCAAGGAATTCCTGTACACCTGCAAGTACTGGCAGTTCTCCGATTCCTTGCAGAAGGGTCATATCAAAAAGGTGTAGCGCACGACTGCTACCACTCCATGAGCCAAAGCACTTTTAGCAAATATCTACATGAAGTGATTCCAGCAATAGTAAGCCTAGCTGATGAATACATCGTCTTTCCCAGAAATATGATAGAACGCCAAGAAATGTCAAGAAGGTAGATATTTCAGAGAATTATTATATTGCTTATATTATAAATCATACTTTAAATTATAAATATTTATATTTTTCATCAGATTTGAAGCGTCAATTGGGTTCCCTGGCGTCATTGGTGCTATCGACTGCACACTTCCAAGGATTCACACACCACATGAGCACGAGGAGGCCTATGTTAACCACAACCAGGACCATTCATTGAATGTACAAGTGGTATGCATTCTAATTTTTTTTTTTTTTTATAGTAATCACTCTTCTTTACATCTTTTAAAACTTTAATGTTAACTTTTTTTTGCATTTTTTAGGTGTCTGATATGGATTATGATATAATGAATATCAGAATTATTAATGGGTCCAGCAACGACAGATTTGTATGGCGTCATAGCCAAATGAGGGAGACTATGTACAATCTGCGAAATAATCCTGATCCCGAAGAGATGAACCAAGAATACTACTTGATTGGTAATATTTTTTTTTTTATATTTAGTCTTTTATATTAGTATACTGTATTATCAGTGCAATATTTTTATATTCTTTCAATTTTAAAAGTAGTTTCACAGGTATTTATGTTTATTTTGTATATTTTCCAGGAGATGGAGGCTACACTTCATCACCCGTGCTCTTGAAACCTTCTCAGGAAGCTGCTCCGGGCTCTCCAGAGTTTCGCTATTCATACAGAGTACGTAAAACCAGATGTAGGATTGAGCAGACCTTCGGCATTTGGAAACAGGTATTCAGATGCATCAATGGAGATCGTAGTCTCCATTATACACCAGAATTTTCTTCACAAATAGTATTGGCTAGTGCTGTCTTATATAACTACTTAAGACACCAAGGGTAATTTTTTGATATTTAAAAAAAAATGAACAATCCTGATAATATAAATAATATTAAATTATTATAATGATTTTTTTAGGATGCCCATGCCAGTACCTTTAAGAAATAATCAAGCAAGAGAATTTCCAGTGGGGGATTTTGTGGATGATGATTACATCCAAGGGTTACACGTACGCAGAAATATCATCATGAATTATTTTACTTAAAGAAATAGAAAAATTTGATAATTATTTTAGTTTTCCGATGGTTTAATTCTAAAAAGTATTCTAATATTTGAGTTTATATATTTTAACAAGTTTGATTTCTCTGGTTAATCAGATTCAAGTATTTAATTGTTAATAACTTATTTATGTTCTGTACAGATGTATGTTGTATGATCAGTACGGTAAATGTGTAATAAATATTGATACCTGCTATACGCAAGCCTTTTTATTTAAAAATATGTATTACAGCTTTATTACTCAAGAGAGCAGAGTGATTGTTGCAATAAAAGTTTAAATAAAATAATATATTAAAAATTAGCAAACAATCAACTTTGCTGTCTTGAGTAATAAAGCTGTAATTGCACATTTTTTGATTATAAACAAATGTTTGTAATTCAAATTTTACATTATGTAAATTTGAATTTCGCGCTCATAAAAATAACCTGAACAACATGAAAATATTAAGGCTGTTCTCCATTTGGTAGTGGCCATCTTTCCTAAAGGTGCCTTCAATACTATTAGCGAAAAATTATTGATTTTCGCAATATCTCGAAAGGTTCAATCGAACCCCTGCTCTCCCTAGCTGCCGTGTCGCGGGAGCGCTGATTGGTCAGCACGTCGCAGCCCGACGTTCCACTTGCTCGCAACACTATCGGTTGGCGCACCGTTGCCGCGTCGCGCGGTCGCGTATGCACACTGATATCCCCGCGGACACACTGTCGGAGAAGATTCAAACTCGCCGCAAAATTCAAACTCTTGTAACATTCAGGCTGCATTTTACTCACAGATAACCAAGATTGCTCTTGACCGTGAAAGCTGTTGCGACTCCCAATGCTTCGTCGTCAGGGCCCTTGACTCGGATGGCATCTGTCACTACGAACGCGAGACGCTATAGTTTTTGCTCCTGACGTTTGTGCGGGCGAGCTGCTTTTACGTTGGTCCTGCTGCATCAGACTCTCACGTAAGCAGACCCCACGAAGGGTTCTGCTACCTGCATCGGCTGTCTTACGGTGCGTGGGGCCGACTTGAACGCCTTGTCGAGGTAAATGGTTGCTGCTGCTGCGCCAACGTCGCTCGTTGTCTCCCCACGTTTCTTACTCGCAAATCGGTGAGATGCGTTGTCTTATTTGTCCGTCGCAGCCATTGCTCCTCTCTCGCCATTTACTCGGAAAAATAAACGGCGCAATTAATCACCAAGTGGCGCGGTAGCGCCATGAAGGCGAGTTTGAGAAGCAGGCGAAGCTGCGGCGCCCGTGACACTATTTACATCTATATTGGTGTTCGGATTTTTCATGATACAGAAAAAAATGCTTATTGTTACTGTTCGTAAGATTTTTTGGCTTATTAGTATGTTTTCTGAGCTAAACTATAATTTCCAACAAAAATATTAGTGAAAAAGCTGCTTATTTTTATAATATGTGAGTGTATAATCCACAAATGCTAAAATTACGTTTTTCTTCTTCAGCCCGAAATGTGAAAGGACCGTTAAGTTAGCCGCAAGAAGTGTTAGGACCGTCAAGTTGGCCGCAAAGCTATATACAGATGAGAATTGCTTTCTCAAGAAAATATAATAATATATTACGATATTTTGAATTAAGAGGTTGCTAGTGCATACTCTGCGTTCCGGAGCTGTAACAGTAACTAGCTTGCCAGGGTAGCCGATGACAAGGTCTAGGTGGCGCGCTCCATGGTTTTTTGTGTCTAGGTGTAAAAATCATTCGAGGAAGGTGTCTAGAGGTACAGGGTGGCCGATAACGACGTCTTGGTAGTTAGCCCCGTGGTTTTTGGTATCTAGGTATAAAAATCATTTAAGGGCGGCGTCTAGGTGTACAGTGTGGCCGATGACGAGGTCTGAGTAGTTCGCACCATGGTTTTTGGTGTCTAGGTGTAGAAATAATTCGAGGGTGATGTATATTAGAACAATCAGTGATTTTATCTTAGTTACAAAAAAGCTGTGGTCGAATGGTGCTAAAGATGCTTATATTTTATTTTTACGACTTTGAATATGAAATACTCTAAACAAAAAAAAGGATTGAAATCTCTAAAAAAAATTAACTCTTAAAAAAGTAAAAGGTTAGGCGAGTTTAATATATTTCGCAACAAAATTACAGATAGAAAAGAACTGAGATCAATCAAACAAAGTCAAGTTTATTATATTTAATCGTAATGAAGCAAAGAACAACTCTCAAGATAATTACTACGTCACTTGCCGTGCCCGTTTCATTTTGTTTATTGGTGAACAACTAAATTTTCTTTTCATATATATTAGAACGTCATATAAACACTAAATATAATAAACTTGACTTTGTTTGATTGATCTCAGTTCTTTTCTATTTGCAATTTTGTTGCGGAATATATCAAACTCGCCTAACCTTTTACTTTTTAAGATATGCACTTTCTCTCTCATTCATACAGCCTTGAGACGGCCTACCCCGACCGAGCCAAACGCCGTTGTTGCACGGCCAAATTTCGTTGTGTTACAAATTATATAATTTTTGTACATGATTTTATTACATAAATATTTGCGACTAAAAAATCATATAATAAAAACATAATAATATTATATAACAATATCATATACTAAATTCATCTAATTCTTTTCAACCGGGTAAATATATTTAGTCTTAATCAAAGTGGTATATATTATATCTCAAATGAAAATCACTGGTAAAATTTTTATTTGTCCAGTTTTTAAGGTTGTTTAACAATAACAAATTCTCTTCGTGTATTTTACATGATGAAAACTGGATAAAATTAGCCCCTAATTTAAGTTACACATTTTTTACTGATACATAAACATTCGACACTTATTATTATAGCGAATAGCCGAACAGGGTCTATGATACAATGCACCATAAGTATGCAACAAATGTACCAACAATAGTATATTATGTACCAAGGGCGCAGAGTGGGAGGCGAGTTAGCCCGAGCCGAAGGCGAGGGCGTTTACAAGCCGCAGACGAGTACTGTAACCACCCGAGGCCAAAAAGCCTGTTTAGCCCTTGGTGCACACCATATTTTTTGTAACGCATGTTCTGATTTTTGCGTTTCGAACTGCACTTGTTGAATTTCACGCGAGTTTGGAAGATTTGCCAATCAATTGAGTAGCGGGTGCAAAAGTTCTTTTGCGCCCGTTGCTGCATTTTTTCGCCCGCCGGTCGAAAAACGACTACTTTTGTCCATCATTTTAGGTCAAAAAGACGCAAAAATCATGCATGTGTTACAAAAAAAAATTTAATTACAGCAGACAATGTCCAGGTATCAAAATCACCTCCCGAATGGCGTGAAATGGTCTACGATACAACGCACTAAGTATATAACAAATATACAAAATATAAATTCACTTCCAGTAGACGATGTCTAGGTGTCAAAATCACCTCCCGGATGCCGAGACATGGTCTACGATACAACGCACTAAGTATATAACAAATATACAAAATATAAATTCACTTCCAGTAGACGATGTCTAGGTGTCAAAATCACCTCCCGGATGCCGAGACATGGTCTATGATAAACGCACTAAGTAACAACAAATATACTAAAAACGGCTGCCAATTCATTGGCACGTAGCTTCCTCCAACTAAAATTATAAGTCCAATAAATAAAATATTGTTTTAATATCTATATATCTGCTTGCTAATGTATGAGGCGGTTTTTGATACATAATTTAATATAAGTTTTGGATGGTTCATTGTCCGAAAGTTTGCAGACCCCTCTGTTTTTTTATTATAGAATACGAGCACTGTCGTCATTTTTTTCACAGAAATTCACGCATGTTTACCAACCTAACTATCAAAACAACAGGCTATTCATTAGATAGGTCGCTCACGCAATTTTCGAGAAAACGAATTTTACATTCTAGCTCTTTAGTTGGAAACCGCTCGACGAAATCGTTTAAAATTTTAGCAGCATATAGCTTTTTTATGGTGAATCACCAAATAACATTTTGAAGCATTTTACTACATTGTTTTAAAGATGTAAGAAATCAAAAAATGTTCAAAAAAAAAAAAATTGAAACCTTGATATCTTACGAACCATTGGGGTTTGAAAGCTGTGCAATGGACTTAGCCAAAACACATAAAATATATACTTTTTCCAGAAATCTCAAGTGCAATAAGGCCTTTTTGCGTCCGTAATCGAGGCACAAAAAAACTTTTTTTTCAGTTTTCGATTTATTACTGAAAAAATAAGTAGTCAAATCACTTGAAATTTTACTGGGATATAGTTTGACACGTGACCCATCCACGTAATTTTTTTCGCGAGGTTATGATGTTTAGTTTCAGAGATATAATTAAAAAAAAAATCACCTTTTTCATTTTATCTGCCGAACAAAGCAATCGATCCCGAGCACCAAACAAGAAAAAATAGGTAATTTTATTCTCTTTCAAATGCATTATAGCTGAATTGTTTGTAACAATGGGATGATTGAAAATAAAAAATAACTCTTTTTCGCAAATTCAGAATCCAAAAATATATATGCATGTCAAATTTTATTGATATTGACGGAGTAGTTCTAGAAATATTACGGTATACACACACACACACGCGCGCGCACACACATCCATACGGACATTTTCTAAAAACACTTAATTTGAACTTCTAACACACCAAAAAGTATTTTCTAGAAGTTTTGACGAAACTCAAAATTTCACTATTGCAAAGCTTCCTCTAGGAAGAAGCAAAAAATAACTTTTACTTTTTGTAGACGATGTCCAGGTGTCAAAATCACCTCCCGAATAACGAGACATGGCCTATGATATAACGCACTCAGTATACAACAAATGTACCAAAAAAAATTTTCACTTTCTGTAGATGAAGTCCAAATGTCAGGATGATCCTGAGGTTAACCCATTATAGTTATGGTAAATGATATATAGTGCTACTTTTAAAATTAGACCAAGTTTAACCACCAAGAATCCTCGTTTATGATAATGAGTAAAAATTCTAATTAGAATTGGAGGAATTTGAATAAATGAAACTGGAAATGACGTTTATGATAGAAATTTAAACAAATTATGTAAAAGTTATTAAAGATGCGAAAATCAAATACGATAAAAATTAAATTGAAAGTTATATAAATAACCCAAAAAAGCTCTGGGAAGTTATCAATAATAAAATCGGCAACGAGAAGTCCAAAGGAACCATAAATAATATAAATTAGTAACATGAAAGTAACTGATAAAACAGAAATAGCTAATAATATGAACAGTTTTTAGGCACGACCGCGACACGGAAGTGCCTTATAGTTTTGTCATCGAAAAATGTGTGAGATGCGATATCTCACGCAATTTTCGACCGATCGGGCTTTGGCTCTAACTCGAATTCTATGCATTTTGCAAAAAATTTAAACAGAAAAGTTGTAGATCTCAAGAAAATACAACTTTTTCTTACTGACACTTAAGCGTGAAAATGCTTTTAATTCGAGTTAACAGGCCAAAATCGATTTTTTTATAGCAATAAACCAGTATTTATCATAAAACTTTGAGGCTATACATTTTACATAAAAACCTTAAAAGTAAAAGTTGTAGATATTTTGAAAACACAACTTTTCACTATTACAAACATTTTTTCAAATGCTTTTATGTAAACAACAACCCTGGAAACGATTTTTGGTACATATAATTGAATAACAATTTTGGTGTGGCACGCCCTATCTGGCCCAAAAGCTTCAATTGATTGCCTGACGCTCGCGCGAATGTCAGGCAATATCGAGGCGAATGCGCAGTGCGAGCCGTACACGCAAAACGCGAAGCCGTAGGGCCGCATGTGGTGCGCTAGTTTTCTGTGAGATAGGTCGAGAGTTAAGTGGAGATATTGGAAATCCTGATAATGCGGTACTTAAACTACCGTCTGTGAATCCAAATTTCATTTTAGTTTATCCAACAAGCAAGAGTGAGATAAAACCTGTAATCAATGCAATAAAAATTAGAAGTGGTGGAGTAGACATAATAAACTCCAAGAAGTTGAAATTAATAGGCAACTATATAGCTGATATACTAACTTATATTATAAACTTATGCATTGAGACAGGTATTTGGCCTTTTCCACTCAAAAAGGCGGAAATTGTGCCAGTTTACAAGGCAGGTGAATGAAATAATATCACAAACTATCGGCCTATTTTACTTATCTCAAACGTAGCAAAAAGTTTTGAGAAAATAATACACAATAGACTTTATGATTTTGTAATTAAAACGAACATAATCTCTGAACCCAATTTGGTTTTGTCAAAAAAATAGGCACAAAAAATACACTAAAACAGCTAACGAATTTATTGTATGATAATATTGATAAGAGTATACCAACTTTAACTTTTCTTGATCTGACGAAGGCTTTTGACACAGAGGATCATGGCATTCTACTAGATACATCATACTGCATAAGAATTAGGGGGCAAGCGCTTATCCTGCTCTCTAGTTACCTTAGTAATAGGTATCAAAGTGTAAAAATTCATGGTTGTGCGAGTGATAACCTACTAATAAATACTGGTGTACCACAAGGTACGATACTTGGTCCACTGTTATTTATATTGTACATAAATGATATACTTCAAGAGATACCTCAGGAAACTTTTCTGTTGTACGCTGACGATACTGCTATAATTGCAACAAGGAATAGTTGGATAAAAGCTCAAGATAACATGAATAATTAGTTGTTGAAAATGCACAAATGGCTTACGGTAAATAAGCTATCATTAAATCTTGATAAGTCTGTTTGTATGACTTTCGGTAGCCATGTTAATAATGTTCCTAACGAAATAGTTGTAAATATTACAGGATAAAAAATTAGCTAAGGTAGAGAATTACAAATATCTTGAAATAGTTTTTGACTATAATTTGAAATGGATATGCATATGTTATCTATATAATATTAATTTGCTTAAATTTCTATCCAAAACGTAATTTCCAGCTCAATTTATTCAAATTCCTTCGATTCTAATATATATATATATATATATATATATATATGCAAATTAATATTATATATACAGGGTGAGTCATTTTAATCTTTAATCTCAATTATCTCGTTGGCAAAGCATGCCAGCGAAAAAAGTTTCGGATAAAAGTTTTAGGATTTTTCCCTGGCTATCTGATGATGACCTTGACAATGTCATTGAGCATGACCTTCAAGGTCATTTGAAGGTCAAGTCGATTTTTTCATATAGAAACCCCTACTTTTGGCACCAGAAATGGAAAGAGCGGGAAATTTTACGTTCGAACATGTGATTTTGGAAATAATCATCTTTTGTGCGGAAATTACTTTTGACATCAGCCGAACCCAGGATGCACTATCGAGGAGGTTGTCAAAAGGATTTAGCATCCCATTTTTTGTTTTTTGTTTTATTTTGTTTGTATTTTTTTTTATTTGTTTTTTCCCTTTTTGTTATTTTTTTGGTATTTTTATGGAATGTTAACTGGAGTTAATGATTGATTAATTGTTTGAAATTACCGCCGTTTTGTTGGATGCAAAGATCAAGTCGAGCTCTGAATTGTCTTATGGTTCTAAGTAGAACATCTCGAGGGATTGCTGCACAAGCTGTACGAATGCGTTCGATCATATTATCTCGCGTTGTTGGCCGTTGAGCATAAACAACATTCTTAAGATATCCCCATAAGTAAAAATCGGGAGGGGTTAAATCAGGTGAACGAGGGGGCCAGGCAACTGGGCCACCTCGCCCAATCCACCTGCCATTGTAGCGGGTGTTTAAATAATCACGAACAATGCGTGCATAATGTGGTGGTGCTCCATCTAATTGGATCCACATTCTTAGCATTGTGGTCTACATTTTCTAGTAATTCAGGTAAAATGTCTCGAAGTAATCTCAAAAAGTTTACCCCATTCACGTTCTCTTCAAAGAAATAAGGACCAATCAAATAGCCATTGATGATTCCACACCAGACCATAACACTCCAGCGGTGTTGATTGTCTATGGGCCTGAACCAATGAGGATTTTCATCTGACCAATAATGGCAATTATGTCTATTCAATTCTCCAGTGTTTCTGAATGTTGATTCATCTGAAGAAAGAACGTGCCTGAAAAAGTCTTGATCTTGTTGAATCATTCGTATTGCCCATCGACAAAAACGTACTTGCAAAATTATATCATTTGGAGTTAACTGTTGTGCTAATGTTATGTGATAAGGATGATATCTTCTCGCTCTCAATATTCGGGATGCTGTTGATTGAGGTATACCTATTTCTCTTTCTATTTGTCGAGTACTAATGTGAGGATCAAGATGAATAATCGCTAGAATGGTAATAACACGAGGATCGTTTTCGTCGTATTCATGATGACGGCGTTGACGAACAAAAGCTCCATTTCGAGCTCTCTGAGTTAAGGTTTGAATAGTAACATTACTTGGGTGTCTCCTATTGGGATAGCGTTCAGCATAAAGTCTGGCAGCTGCTGCATAATTATTTCGACTTTCTCCCAAAATCATGATCATATCAACGATTTCGTTGGGACCATAATCAGCCATGATCAAAATCAAAATAATTTGTTACAGACCAGTAAACAGGCAAACAGATTTTTTTCAACAATAAGTATCGATTTACAAGAAGTAAAAAACACGATTAAGCTTTTCTGCACTAATTTGCTATCTACATAACTGTTGAGTAGTTCACTCTCAAAAATTGACACTAATACAAAATAATGGAATGACTTTGAAAATTTTTGAAAACTGAAAAAATTACGAAAATTTTAGAAAATATTGAAAATTTCTGGAAATATTGAAAATTTTTTCATTTTTGAACGCATGTCACTCTCTTTTCATTTATGGGGCTAAAAGTAGGGGTTTCCATTTCAAAAAATCAACTTGACCTTGAAATTCCCTTGAAGATCCTGTTTAACGACAGGGTCAAGATGACCATTCGTCAGCCGGGGAGAAAACTGAAAACTTTTGTGGGTAACATTTTCTCCTTGAATGCATTCGAGTTCAGCTAACCAGTTGTACTGTTATCGGCATGACCAATGACCTTGACCATTGAATTCAAGGTCAAGGCAAGGTCATATCCAAACGTAAAATTTCCCGCTCTTTCCAATTCTGGTGCCAAAAGTAGGGGTTTCTATTTGAAAAAATCGACTTGACCTTCAAATGACCTTGAAGGTCACGCTCAATGACATTGTCAAGGTCATCATCAGATAGCCAGGGAAAAATCCTAAAACTTTTATCCGAAACTTTTTTCGCTGGCATGCTTTGCCAACGAGATAATTGAGATTAAAGATTAAAACGACTCACCCTGTATATATATATATATATATATATATATATATATATATATATATAATATTAATTTGCTTAAATTTCTATCCAAAACGTCATTTCCAGCTCAATTTATTCAAATTCCTCCGATTCTAATTGACATTTTCTTAACTGTCACATGAGTCCTAACATCTAAGAATATTCCTACCGTTTTATTTTTTTTCTTTAGTGCACCAATATTGCAATATTTAAATGTAAAGATGAAATATCGCATTTTCCGGATTTTTCAGAGAATTTTTCTGAACTTTTTGGAATTTTGGTCTTCCTAGAATTTTAACGCTAATAATATACTTATGATTATCAACGAGGTTTCTGGATGTTTAAACTTGATGTAATTTAAAAGGTAGCACCATGTATCATTTACCATGACTATAATGGGTTAACCTCAGGATCATCATGACATCTGGACTTCATCTACAGAAAGTAAAAATTATTTTTCGGTACATTTGTTGTATACTGAGTGCGTTGTATCATAGATCATGTCTCGCCATTCGGGATATGATTTTGATACTTTGGAATTGTCTGCTGTAGTTAAAAATTTTTGTTCGTACATTTGTTGTATACTTATAGTGCTTTGTATCATAGACTCTCTTTCGCTATTCGCTATAATAATAATAAGTGTCGAATAGTTATGTATCAGTAAAAAACGTGTAATCTAAATAAGGGGCCAATTTTACCCAGTTACCCAGTTTTTATCGTGTAAAATACACGAATTAAGACCGATTACCACTTTAATTAAGACCAAATATATTTAATAATGAAAAACAATTAATGATATTAAAAAAAAAGAAATATATTAAGAATAAAATATTTATATACACTTATATTTAATCAATAGCTAACACTTAAACATTAAATTTAAATAATTAATATTATTATTAGTATAATAACTTTCGCAATTTATCCCGCCAGCTACCATGCGCCACACGAAATATGGCTTATATTACTACATTAATATACTTGTTTATTTAATATCCTTTAACTTATGAATTTAAAATTATCTTATTATTATATTCAACTTAAATTAAAGACTTGAATGTTATTAATTTAAACTTTTATCAAATGACACGGCAGTGCCACGAAGATGCGACGCTGTGCCTCCCAACACAGGTGCGCAACACCTAGAGCCTCGCATGCACTAGGATTTTTCTAAACGTAGGATTTGACCGCGATCATCACGTTTGGGAGAACGCTAGGGAGAGGGGAAAATGATCACACACAATGGTTAAGTTTTATTGCACATGTATTTCGCCCAGCCCTTCCCTACAATACGGTGGCTGTAGTGCCTCCCGCGCACAGTTTAGCCACGCAGGGCTTACACTGGGACGCTTAAACACGAGCCACGCTCGTGCAGCAGACGGCTGGCCACAGGCCCAGGTCCAGTCCGCTGACGGCTGACTCTCTCTCTCTCTCTCTCTCTCTCTCTCTCTCTCTCGCGCGCGCGCGGGCTATGCCTCCCGCTTGTGGCAAGCCCGACCTGCTGCAGCCGCGCAGCTATAGGGTCTTGCGCTGTCTCTATCTCACGCACACGCGTCTCCTCGCACTGTTCTCTCTCTCTCTCTCTCTCTCTCTCTCTCTCTCTCTCTCTCTCTCTCTCTCTCGCGTGCGCTGGCCAGACGCCTCGCGCAGAAGACGTCTTGGTGTGCGCCCGCACTGTACACCAACACCCTGGTCTCTCGAGTTCTCTCTCTCTCTCTCTCTAGTGTGCCCGCACCACACTCGTCTCACTCTCGGACCTCTCTCTCTCTCTATCTCTTTCTCTCTCTCTCTCTCTCTAATACTTTCTTACTCGCTCTCTTCCTGGTGGACGTCCGTCGGTGCTCCCGCCGGCGCCTCCCACGCCAAGGCTGCTGGTTGCTCTGGTCCTCCGGACAATGATGGCGGACTGGCTAGCTTCCTTCCTCTCGTGCGGATGGTTGCTGGCTCGTCCGGGTGTCGGCACTTGCTCGTGCCAACGCGCTGCACCTATGACTCTCTCACATTCTCGCTCACTCGCACAACCTCGGGAGACTCTCCCGATTCTCCTCGCAACAGAGGAGGCCACGTATCTCTCTCGCACGTCGACGTACTCCGTCGACAGTCGTGAGAGAACTCCCCGATTTCCCGCTCGTTCTCGCGCTCACTCTCCACTCGCGCTCGTCGGGCCCGCGCATCTTCCTCGCGCCTGATTGGCTGGCAGTCCGCGCGGATAGCGAGTCGCACATCGGCGCCCACTGATTGGCTCGCGACATGCGGAGGACCAATCAGCGCGCGCGCCGTCGAGGCTCACTCTCGCGCCAACGATGCTCACTCTCGCGCTAACGTGGACGGTTAGCCGGCCCGTTCCTCGAACTCGAGGTCAGGCTGGCACCGACAACAACAATCCAACTCGCTTGTTTCTTCCGCGCACTCAGAGCTTGGCCGCATCGAACGAGATTCCTCGTATCGACGCGGCTGCGACGTTTGCAACGTCGCAAAGATGAGTTTGAGAAGCAGACGAAGCTTTGTCGCCTGTGACACTATTTACATGATACAAAATTACATTTTCATGATACAAATAGAAATGCTTATCATTACTGTTGAAGAGTTTTTTTTTTGTCTTATTAGAATGTTTTCTGAGCTAAACTATGATTTTCAACAAAAATATTAGTGAAAAGGCTGCTTATTTTTAAAATATGTGAGTATATAATCCACAAATGCTAAAAATCACGTTTTTTTCTTTAGTCCAAAATGTGGTAGGACCGCTAAGTTAACCGCAAGTGTTAGGAAGTGTTAGGACCGTGAAGTTGACCGCACAGCTATATACAGGTGGGTATTGCTTTCTCAAGAAAATATAATAATGTAATACGATATTCAGAAGTAAAAGGTTGCCGGTGCATAATCTGTGTTCCGGAGCAGTAACAGTAACTAGGTGGCCAGGGTAGCCGATGATAAGGTGCAGGTAGTTTTCGGTGTCTTAGTGTAAAAATCATTTGAGAGAGGTGTCTAGGTGTGCAGGGTGGCCAAAGACGAGGTCTAGGTAGTTCGCACCGTAATATTTTGGTGTCTAGGTAAATAAATCATACAAGGACGGCGTCTAGGTGCAAGAGGGGGGGGGGGGGGTGGCGATGACGTGGTCTAGTTGGTGCGCTCTGTAGTTTTTGATGTCTAGGTAAATAAATAATACGAGAACGGCGTCTAGGTGTACAGGGTGGCCCAAGACGAGGTCTAGGTAGTTCGCCCCGTGGTTTTTGGTGTCTAGGTGTAGAAATCATTTGAGGGCGGTGTCTAGGTGTATAGAGTTGCCGATGACGAAGTCTGGATGGTGCGCTTCATAGATATTGGTGTATGAGTGTAATAATAATACTTGTGGACAGCGTAAATTTATACTTATCCATATTTTTCTAACATGCATTATCAACCATAACCACCATACTAATATTTTGCGACAGAACTATCAGTGTTTTCATGTTGGTGATAAAAACGTTACAAAAAAGCCATGGTCGAAAGGTGCTCAAGATGCTTATATTTTATTTTTGGACAAATATAAAATACTCAAAAAAATTAACTAAAAAGGACACATCTCTAAAAAAATTTACTTTTAAAAAAGTAAAAGGTTAGGCGAGTTTGATATATACCGCAACAAAATTACAAATAAAAAAGAACTAAGATCAATCAAACAAAGTCAAGTTTATTACATTTAATCATAATAAAGTAAAAAAATTGTTTTCGTCTCTTTTCCCTTCTCTTGCGCTCCTTCGCGTCGCCCGTCTCTCTCTTTCTTACAGCGTCTCTATAGGCACTGCAGTAGTTGGCGCGCTCTCTCTTGTCGCGTTGCTTTCTCAATTCTTTATCTCTTTTTATGAGCCTAACCTGCCTTTATGCCTCGCGTGCGGCTTCTGCCGCCTCGATCATCGTCTTATCTCGCGTGAGTGTGTGTGCCTTGTCTGTGCGTATGAGTGAGTGAGTGTGTCGTTACACGCGTACTGTGCTGGGTACATGCCGCGTAGTGTGTATGCGTGTGCAATGTCACAGTGTTTCATATTTCTATTATTATAAATTTGTGGATTATGTATATATTTAAAAGTTAAATCGATGTTTAAATATAACGAGCAAGCGTCAGCGAGTGAGTTTTTAGCTAGTAACAATTATTGTAATATAAATACATCAAATAAAGTAGTACATGAGATGAATTAAAATTATTAAGTTTAATGTTTATTGGTCGCAGAATTTTACATCATATAATTTACAAAACAGAAATTCTAAAGAGATAATTTACTCTTCCAGTTTACATAACAAACTAAAAATAAACTTACAACTATGGGCTTTTAAGGCATTACACATTTCGTATTCTTTACGAATATACTTAAGGGGATGTCGTCCCGAAAAACACTGTTTTTCTATTACATAAAACTTTCTGAAAAAAGTTCACAAATGAAAAACCGAGTCTGTAGCGCCGTAGTGTTAAGTTTAATTAATCGTTCTACCGAAAGAAAATATTGAACAGACTCTAGAAGTTAGGAAATACAAAATACCTCGTGGCGGATTTGCGAAGCTTTTGGGTCGACATCCCCTTAACAATATTATACATTTATTGTAGACAGAAAAATTACAAATATTTATAGAAAACCGTTTAAATGTTTCTAATTCAGTATAATTTTTAGTTCTTTAACTTTTTTCCCCTTCAGTTGTTTCAATTCTTTAGGAACAAAATGAAATGCTTTTATAGTTGACCATTCTTAAAACTAGTAGTTTTCGATACTTTGAGTAAGTTTATTTTTCATTACTTGTAATAATTTTTAAATTGCTTTATGTATTCAGAAAATTATTGTGAAAATATAGAATTTAACTTAATTAGTTTTTATTTTTGATTAGATAAAGAAAATAGTATATCATACGCAGTCATTATATATAACGCTAATTATCACAGCGATTCAATAACAGTTCAACAACATCTTTTACTTAATTTATGAGACGTATTCTGCCGCGTTATCACAGTAACAATGCAGTTACATTAGCAATTACCTTAGCCTAGATATATAGCACTTAACATTTAAAGATACAAACGCATATAGCCAGATTTGAGTGGACTGGAGGGTCACGTGGTACCATATTGGAGCCACTGATTTGAATTTTGAAAATCTGATTTTGGGATCTTCTTTAGCGACCACGAAAACCCCTGAGTACCCATGGACGAGCTAACCTTAGTCATTTTAACCAGATTTAAGTGATCTGGAGGGTCACGTGATGCCATATTCGAGCCACTATTCAGAATTTTAAAAATCTGACAGCGGCCGAGTACCTACGGATGAGCTAATCTTAGTTTTAGCCAAATTGAAATTCTAGAATTTTTTTTTGCAATATAAAAAATTTTGGTCTTGGAAAGAGCGGAAGATCTTAGTCTTATGCGCCAAAATTTTACACACGTTCTATTTGACATAAGTACTGAACTTCCCGCACTATTACAAGTCCCAAACGTTGGAAAAAAATGTTCGATACACACACACACACACATATATATATATATTAGGGTAGGCTGATTTTTTTGTGGTAACTTTCGTGACTTGTAATAGCGCGGAAAATTCAGTAAAAATATACAATAGAACGTACGTAAAACCTGGATGCTGAGGGTTGAGTCCTTCCGCTTTGGAAATGACCAAGAAATTGAGTTTTTGCTCGTCTAATTGTAAAAATCGAATTAGGTACCACACATCGTTGAAAAATGTGTTGTGAAGCAATTTATTTCTAAAAGCAAACATGTATTTAAATAATTCATTACTAATCTTTGAATTTTTAGTCAATGATGGACATAAAGGAACCATTTTCTCCTACGGTGACTTTCTTTATTTTGATGTTTGCTACCTCTGTGATTTTTTTAGGAATGCTCTAAGCAATTCATAAGCTTTGCCACAGGCTTAAAATATGAATTTTCATCATTTTAGCACAAATGTATGGATATCTTCTTTTTTAGCCAAAGATACAGGGTCTCTGCCATTCTGGGACCCATACAGGAACTTTTCCACTATAAAAAGGTATCTCCATGAATTTTTTGGTGTTCGTAGTCCAGATCGAACTCTTACTTTCACCAATATTAAGGTTTAAATGGCTTATAAGATAGTCATAACATATATTTATATGACTTTAAGGGTATTTTTATTAAACAGGTGAGAAAATTTTACAAAAATAGTATATTCATGTCTATAGTGAAAAATGCTTCCCTGAGGAGCTATAAACTATTTAATTTGTGCTGAAAACCCAAAAATTGCCAAAATTTACATTTTTAGCTCTTTACAATTTTGGTAAAAAGTAATTGTGAAATCTGAAAAAATTCAGGTACATTAAAAACTGTTTCTGGAACATATTTACCGTGGGTTAAAGAAGAAAAAAATATTGGATCTTCGATTTGACAGAGAACCACCCATATATATATATATATATATATATATATATATATATATATATATATCTTAATCCTAACAACTACCCCTTCTAAGTGGTTGGGGGAAACTGGAAGTGAACCAAAAGTGACGGTAAATAATCGGTTATAAACCAGAAATGAACCAGGAGTAAAGCAGAAATGACTAAAAGTAGCCTATCCTTTTAATAACTGAATATAACTTCCAATATGGCCCGAAAAGTTAAAAAATGCTAAATTAGTTGTATTTTTAAGGCCACTGATGAACACGGAGCTTAAAACTATATACCTACGTTACTAATTTCCAATGGAGCTAAAGTATTCTAAAAAATAATATTACGTGGATTATATATGAATGATTATTGTATTATCTCAGATTTTTTTTTTAAATAATGAAAGTTTAATAACTCATTTACTTTACCTTTTTTGTATTCCACGAGAAGATTGCAAATTCAAAAGCATATGTTATTATAGATATGATAGCACCAAAAGGTAATAAAAGTAAAGCCGGTGCAAATTGCTCTAATTTAAAAGTGGAAACTGATATATTTTTAAATTTCATTTTATGTGAATGTTTGATCCAGTAACTACTCAATCCACTTTCAATAATACTATAAATGTTTTTGTTTATTTTTAAAGCATAAGGAAATCCAGGACGAATAGCTAATGCTATTGGATAAGTGTATGCAGAGTTTTCAAGAGGATAAACATTTGGTCCAAAGTCATTTTTTTTTGAAGCTATACCCGACATTACAATAAGAGCTAAACTCTTATTTTTGCCTTCCAGAATTTGTGATAGTTTGTAATTATATTCATCTTCATTTAACCAAGAAAAGTATTTTTGCGATGTCACATCGGATGAGTCCGTTGTATTTTTTGAATCATAGTTCGTCAATTTGTCTATAAACAGTTCTTCCATTTTCCTTGGACATCCAAGAATTAAACTAGATGATAATAAATCGCTAAAAGATTCAAAAGAAGCTGCAGATTGATCTGACAGTTGACCTAGTAAGGAAGCTAAATAAAACTGAGCAAGAATATAACCAGGTAATGCCCATGTCATCAAGTAAAATCGACTAGATTGGTTTTGAGGTTGACGTGGCCAAGCAACGCCAAGCACAAGACTGAAAGTAGTAAATAAAGAAATTTCTGCACCAAGCAGCCCAGATACAATACTTCCTAAAAGCAATAAGAATCCAATGGTGAACCATACCCAAAATTGAAATGGGGTTATTAGTACACGTAAACTGATTTGAATTGTCTTCGGTATTAACCAAACAATTTCTACCATCTGAAAATAAACAACACGTTCTTAAAAAAGGAAACAAGTAAAACAAGATTGTACTAAAATCTTATACGTTTAAGGTAGTTCACTGGCTGCAGTGGTGCTCAATCAAGGTTTTTATTAGAAAATTATTTTTTTAAGATATTATGCAGTGTTATTTAATGTCAAAACCTTACAATTCATAGTATCAAACATTAGAATGGTGATATGAATTGTTTAGAGTACAAAATACTCTCAAAACTTGTAAGAGAGAGGAAGACTGCGGACCTATATAGATATACTGATAGCATGGGATGAAAACTTTGAATTGTTGTATTTTAAAAAAATGCCTCACTTGCCCTATCCAACTTTTTCTCCATGATTTGTATTGCAAGAAAACTCGCGTCGCAATTTAAGTAAACGTCCTTAAATTCGGACTTGGTATAGGCTTCCCATGTTAAAATACAAAATTTCAAGGTTCAATATCTCAAAAAATCATGTCGCTTGGGGGGTGAAAAAATACCACTATAGAGGACACTTAATTGAACATGCAAACAAAGTTCGAGCGATATTCTAAGAAAATAAATATTCCAGTGAACTACCTTAAATAATAGATAGTAATGGTATGCTATAAATAATAATACAATTTTAGAAAAAACACTGCTAGTTTATTATTCATTGTAATTATTCGAAGAGACATTGTAACGCCCCGTACAAGCTCCGCAAAAAACTATACAGAAAAAAAAAACTAAAATTTATTGAATGCATTTTTAGATTTTACGCGAGTATCGCGCTCCCCCATTTTCAACTAGAATAAGCCCGCGCTACAGCTGACAGCGCAATTTCAGCAGCGCCACGAGCCAGCGAGCGTCGGTAGCAGCAACACTGAAAGAAGAGGGAGAGCGCGCAATACACCATGTATATATGTATATAGAAGCGGCGAGCGCAGCGGCGCAAGAGAAGGAGAAGCGGAGGCGGCGGCGTAGCGCGCGCATATTATAAATTATTTGTATGAATAGGTTTTGTACATAGGTGTGAATGTCTGTGTGAAAGTGTGAATGTTAAAGTATTTTCGGCGGCACGATCCCCGCTCACTCCGAGGCCTATAAAAGAACCCGCACGGACAGTATGAGCTCACTAGCTCCAGCACAACTTAGGCGCCTAGTTAAAATTCCCGAGCAACTTATGCCTCGAGTAAACGACTTAGAATATTTTCGAATATTTCTACACTTATAAAAATTTAGAGTTAGGCACGATATCGCATCATAAAGCGTATCAGTCCTAGACTTAGAAAAATTCTAATTCTTGTCAAAATAATTTAGAAAAATTTCGTTACCTAATTTAAACTTGTAAAATTTCGTATACGATCAGCGTGCGGAGGACGAAAATTCCCGCCGACGGCAACGACAGCGGTAATTCGCATTATGTTTCCCCGGGCTCGTGCAGCAGCGTCTTTGGCCGCGTCGTCGGAGTGCTGCAATCGTTAACGAAATAGCGAGAATTCGAGGAAATAAGACAGCATTTTTGTTACTTCTTCGGTCACTTACCGAACGTGAATTTTTGTCTAAGTAATAAGTTTTATAGACCACCGAGAGATACTTCGAAAGCTAGCATACCTCCGAGAGTGTTTGTCGACGATCGAAGATCGCTCCGAGAGTATTTGTCGACGATCGATAATCCTTCCGATATAATGCTCGACCACGGAGAGCTTGACCTGTAGATCGAGCTCTTGCATATTTTAGTTACAAAAATGTTTAGGCTACACACGCGTCAGCAAATCTCGCTAATATTTCTTTCTTGTCTATATAGGGTGATTTTCCACGTTGCCAGCCAATGTATCAGGTCCTATCGATAAAGCTCTTGCATATTTTAGCTACAAAAGTATTCATGCTAAACACGCTTTTGCAACATTTGTATAAATATTGCTGTAATTCATAAGAAAAAAAATATGTAACTTCCATAATTAGCTTGTTTTTCATTATTTCAGTCAATCGTTACTCAATACTTGTTTCATTACGCTAAAATATATTTTGACTTAATTTATAACAAACTTCTATCCTGTTGCACATTTTATAAGTGTATTCAATAAAATTGAAGACCACTGTATCGTTTCTCAAAGTTATTATTCGTTTATGAAGACTAATACAGTTCAAATATCGCGCGCTTCTCATGCGAAGGGTATCACATCTTAAAAGCTCACGCAAAGAGTAGTGCAACTTAAAAGTTTCTGCGAAGAGTAGTACAATTTCGAAACTTGAAAGCTCCTGCGAAGAGTAACACAATTTTAAAGTTCCCGTATACACTAGCACAACTTGATTTCCTGGAAGTCCTTGTCTTAAATTAACAGTTTTTGAAGCTTCCTACCAACTGGAAATGATTATTTTGTTATTTGGAATATAAAATATGAAATGTTATCGTATTTTTTAGCAGTTTATAATTGTCTGAACACATAATTATAAAAAAATCTGAACTAATTAAAAGTTGTCGACTTGTAGTGTCCGTCTATTGTTGATTTTTTACGTGAGAATGGTTCTAAACACCGTTAAAAGAAATATGTAGTTACTATGGAAACGCCAACTTTAAGCAGATATTGATTTTTCAAAGATCTCTTAAGTATTGATAGCGACGTTCGAAGAGACAGCGAATACACACGGTCATTTAAAAAAGTTAGTTCGAAAAAGTTCATTATACTGAACGGATACGACACCGCAATGCCGCTTGACGCAAATTTAGATTATTCGTATTTTATGAAGAAGCGTGATCGACTTCTAAAACTTATTCAGTTTTTAAAAGATAATTTGGAAGTGACTGACGAAAATGTGGCATCAAGAACAATCCAGGAAAAAATAACGAGAAATGGACTTGGACTTCGTAATACTTATTCTGTCTCTGCAATGGCTTGTCTTGCACAATTTTTTGCAACTTCTGGCGGAGTTTAACATTTTCGCACTGCATCTCTAGAAATGATAGCTGGTCACAGAGCTTTAGCATTGTACATCATTCAGTGAGTACATCAATCTAAATACAAAATTTCTTATAAATAAATGGTGTAACCATTGAATATCGCGTCAAAAGACACATGTCCTTTTGAACTTACTCGTGAACGAATGAAAATTGTCATTAACAAAGATAAGTCTTTTTAACGGGGGAAAAAAAATAATAAAGCCAATATAAATTTTTCAGCTATCTAAAAAATGTACCAGAAGTTCCAGAAAAATGTCCATTTTTCAAATGCTCTCTGATAACAGCAAACTATACCCATGCATTTTCAAACTGAGGGAAGTTGAAAAGGTTTCAAAAGAGGAGAGTCGAGCAATGCAGCATGTTCTACAATCAAAAAACTACTACAACGATTACTTTGATTTGAAGCAAAGGCCAGTTGATCCATCTTGGAGAGAAGACGATTTTTTGATTGGGGTTCGAGATTTCATGTAAGTATTATATTTAGTGTAAAATTAAATTTTACGGTCCTATACTCGACAGTGTAATAGTATATTCTCCACGAGGAGCGTAAAATGCCTAGTGTAGTTTTCGCCCGGAGGGCGTACAGTACGCACTACTTATTATTATTATTATTATTATTATTATTATTATTATTACTTTAATTTTATTTTCAGTCAACATCAAATTGCATTTGACGAAAAGAAAGAAGAGAAACGATCAAAAAGAACAGGTTATGAGACTGAGGATAAAGACGAAGAAGCTCAAGGGCAAGAAGGAGAAGTTCTTATTGCAGCGTTTCGCCAACCTACAGACGCCGTAGATCGAATTCCTGAACAAGCTCCAGTAAAAGAAGAAAGTGTGCCTACTGATCGATCTCGGTGAACAAGCAGTTCTCCTGTAGCAGATCATGCCCTAGGAGAAGGTGGTGGTACACAGGTACAAGAAAAAGATGATTTCGGAGCGTTGCGCCAACCTAACAATGCTGTTGATGAGACGTCAGCTTTATAAGGAGGCACATTAGATGCAACAGACCATGTTCTAGAAGAAGATGTAGGTGCTCAACGTGAAGAGGAAGAAGATCACGTAGGGTTGTGCCAACTTGCATGTGCCGTTGATCGAGAGCTAGCGCCAGCTATTAAAGAAGAACGCACGCTAGGTGAGCTACCTCAACGAGCAGGCAGATCGCCTTCATCAAACCGTGGCAAAACCGTGCAAAAAGAAGAAAGCCTTGCAATTGACGCGCAATGCCGAGGACGAATGGATAGTCTAGAAGATGCCTCATGCACAGTGCAGATTCTTCGTCGTACAACAAGAAAAATTAGAGCACCTAAGAAATTAAACTTATAATGACTAACATAGCTCTACTTTGTATTTTTGTCTGTCAGACATTTCTTCAAAAAAGTAACAATAATAATAATAATAATAATAATAATAATAATAATATGTACCAATTTAATTCATAACAGTATATTACGATATATCGTTATATCGTTTCATATATATATATATATATATATATATATATATATATATATATATATATATAAGTGGCATTAATAGTCCACTACGGTCTAGCGTGTATTAGCACCCGAGAGTAAAGAGGAAGCTACACGCCGTTCTGTTATAGACAATTTATACCATAAGTATTGTTCGCTATTATATAGCACTGAATAACATTAATCAGCTGTCCCTGCTATCCCTTTTTCCTACGCACTGTATATTTAATTAAAAAAATCTTATTTATTTAAAACATTTAATTCAAAGATAAGTAAGACCATCGGAGAAAGGCGAGCAAAAGCAGGAATAAATCTAAAACCAAAACGCTTAAACCTAGCTACCCCACGTGTCGCGATTTTTAATGAGAATATGTCGGCACTAAATCGACATTAAAAATCGCCATACGTGGGGTAGCCGGATTTAAGCATTTTGGTTATAGATTTATTCCGCGCTATTGCGCGTCTTCCTCCGATGTGCCGATGTGTTTTTTAAATAAATATTCTCTAATTAAAACTTACGATGTGTGGAGTAACTACGTTTAAAAGTTTTCGTTTTAGATTTATTCCTTGCGTTCGATCACCCTCTTTTGATGTCCTCATTAAAACTCATGACGCGTGGGGTAGCTGGGTTGTTTGACATTTCCATACATCCCTCATCCACCGTAGTGATTAGGGGTTCAGGATCAAACTCGTCTACTTCTTTCTGCATCGTCCGGCCGTCTACTTCCTACAGCATCGTGCGGTCATCCTCTGGCAGTCTCAACCCTTGCCCTATGTTCCTCTGCATCAGGCAGGGGAGCTGGGCTCAGCTCAACCTACGTTCCTTTGCATCGGTTTGAGGAGCACTTACATTAAACGGGCACTGTTACGGCGGGTATCCTTACTTCTAAGTTTTCTCATTACGATAGCCGCGAACGACGCCACAGCCTTCCAGTTATTGGTTGACTTCAGCATCAGCCCAACGAAGTTCTCGGGCGTGACGGCGTCACTTAAAGTTTCTAAGAGAATTTCTCTTTCTGCGGCAAACCGTGGACACACTGTGATGATGTGTTTGGCATCTTCGAAGGAATTCGGGCAGGTTGTGCAAGTAGCTTCGTTGTCCAACTTGAAGCGGTGTAGATAATACCTGAAGCAGCCATGCCCCGTCAGTAGTTGGGTTAGATAAAAATCCAGATCGCCATGTCGTCTGTTTATCCATACTCCTATATTAGGCACCAGACGGTGTATCCATCTTCCTTTTGTTGACGCGCCCCATCTACGCTGCCACGCTTCCAGAGTGCGTTGACGCTCCTCCTTTTTAATTTGTGCCCTTGTCGACTCTTCTACATGAAGCCTCTCAAAGAGCCTTACCCTTTCTTCTGCTGCAAGATCCAGCGGAAGAATTCCCGCAAGGACCTCGATAGGATCGCTAGAGGTCGTTCTGTATCCGCTAGTGATGCGTAAACAGTCCCGTCGGCGTGCTGATGTAACCTTCTTAGTGTACATCTTCACCGTTGCTGCTTCATGCCAGACCGGGCGGCATACAGTGTAATTGAGTCAATCACGCGTGCCAGCAGCTGTCTCTGTGTTTGCCGTGGTCCGCCTATTTTAGGCATCAGTCCCTCTAACGCATTCGCCACCTGCGATGCTTTCCTGCCGACTCTTTTAAGGTGTTCATCGAACCTTATTCGGGCGTCGATTTGTACTCCTAGGTATCGTATGGAAGGCGCCGAGATAATATCGCTGCTTCCAACCCTTAGAGTAATGGTCTCTACTTTTTTCCGGCTTGTCACCAGGACCGCTTCCGTCTTGTGGTCTGCCAGTTGGAGACCAGCTGTCGTGAGCCAGCTTCTGATGCTGCTGATTGCGTCGTTAGCGTAATCGGTAATCTCCTCCAACACTTTACCGGTCACTACTATCGCAATGTCATCCGTAAATCTTAATATTGGGAGGTACCGGAATCCTCAATACCCCGTCATACATGATGTTCCATAGTGGTGGGCCTATGACTGACCCCTGTGGAACGCCTGCAGTAACGCCGTGTTTCACAATACCGTCATCCGTGCGATATTGTAGTGTCCTATTGCTTAAGTAGCTTGCCACTATTTCCCGAATATAACATGGCACCCTTAGGCCTTCTAAGGCAGTGATGATTTGGGGCCAACGTGCAGATTTAAAAGCATTTTTAACGTCCAGGGTGACAATAGCGCAGAACTTCTTAGATCCTCGCTTCCATCTCTTGCCGCTAATTGCCTCGCGTGCTGTGTTAACCCCTAGCATGATCGCGTCTGTGGTGGATTTGGCTTTGCGAAAGCCGAATTGACGTACTGATAACCCTAAAGGCCGCTCGGTGAAATCTTCAAGTCGTCCGACTATGATTTTTTCAAGAATCTTCCCTGGGGTGTCTAACAAGCAAATAGGCCTGTAGGACGACGGATCTTCCGTTGGTTTGTCACCTTTTGGCAGCAGGACTAGCTGTTGTAGTTTCCAGCGTTCGGGAAAGATGCCCTCCTGAAGGCACGCTTCAAAAAATACTCCAGGGTTAACTTTTATTGCCAGCTTGAAAGCCTGGTTTGGGACGCCATCTGGGCCGGGTGCAGCTGCGTCCCTGGTCTTTGCACAGGCTCTTCTGAGTTCCTCTTCAGATAGAGGTGAGATACTATCTGGTGATGGGGCTTTCCAGTGAACTTCACATTTATCGTCTTTGGGAAAGAGGACTTTAATTATCCGGCTCAAGAATTCAGCTTCGCATGGTGGCGCTGCTACTTTGCCCTTGAGTCGCGCCATGACCGCTTTGTAAGGACGACCCCACATGTCCCTGTTTACTTCCTCACAGAGTTCTGAATTACAACGTTTTTTGCTCGCTTTTATTGCTTTACGGAGCCTCTTCCGTGCCAGCAAGTATTGTTCCCTTAAGTTTCCTCGATCGTTCTGGGCTCTTTGTGCGAGTCCTCATGCTCGATGGAATTTCTTGCGCAGTTCATCTATTTCACTTGTCCACCAATATGTTTCCTTGTGCCCTTTTTTCGTTTGTATGGAACGTGTCATGGATGCATTACACGCCTCTGTAACAAGGGCCATAAGAGAGTCGGCCATGGAGTTGGGTGTACCCGCACTGAGCCCTTCCCCTTCCATCATGACCTCAAAAGCTTCCCGATCTAGTGATTTGGCCTTCCATTTACGCATATTATACGTCTTCGGACAACTCGCAGTCTTGTTTCTATCAATTATTTCGTACAATATAGCTCGGTGGTCACTGTGCGTATATTGATCGCTTACTTTCCACTTCTGCAGGTAAGTGTGTTTCCTCTGTTGTTAGTTGAGGTACTCCACCAGACGATGGACCACACATTAAAATCTCCGGCAATAATTAGGGGTCTTTTGTTGGCTGCTTCATCCTCTACTCTGGTAAGTAGCATTGCGAAGCTTCAGTAAGACTTGGAGGAGCATACACGCTAAAAATGTATATTCCCCTCACTTTTACCCAGGTATATAGCTCTCTTTGGTCGTGTGGTCGTGCCCTGCTGCTGTAATCGGTGAACCATTGCTGTGTGGCGTCCCTGTCTTTGTACTACGCTGGTCTTGCTTACGTTGAACGCAGCTATTCCAGTTAGATTCCACTGACGCAGCTCCTAATGCAGTGGCAGGTGCTGTATCCAGTATGGAGGTATCCAGTGTCGTGAGTTTGGCCCTCACCCCCAAAAACCATGGGGCTAGCGTCGGCCACCGGGGCTTTCACTCGATCGGAACCGACGTCGGGATTATACTGTGAAGCCATGCCCGCTTGGGGTAGTTCTGGTCAAAACTCATTAGTCATAGTTGTTCCCCTATCCGCAACCCGGGGGTGGCGCCAGATGGCAGAAACCAGCGGAAAACTCCACACTGGTGTGTGTGCGCGTGTGTGTATATATATATATATATATATATATATATATATATATATATATATATATATATAGTGTCACTTTGAAATGCACTTTTAAAATGCATATTGTTTATGCAATAATGTAATTTCGAAGAATTCATTAATCCCTTTAGGTCACAAAACACGAATCGAATGCAAAAAACCGCATCTTACGTTCAAAAAATCGATAGTTTTTAGCGCTTTATTTCCTCAACTATTACAGCTATTGAAGAGTAGCGCGCGAGTCGCTACGGAGAAATGTGTGACTACAAAAATAACAATTTCAAAAAAAAAGAGAATTGAAGTGTTTCACGTCATCTCATCTCAAGCTGTCGCACGAGGAAAATCGCTTACAAGATTTTAAGGACATGGATTATCTCATCTGGATTTTTCTGATAGCTCTTGGGGGAGCGGACCAGCCTGTTTATATCATCGTAAGTCACTAATTATACATATAGAAGTACATACAGATATGAGTCTATCTCCGCGGCCGACAGCGCGAACGCGAAATAAAATCTTGCGTACTCGAAGTGGTTTCATAGCATATACTATATTTCGCTTGCGCGCTGTCGACCACGGAGACAGACTCGCGTAGTGCGTGTTTTTGAAAACAGGCTGTCTAAAGGTCCGTATTCGCGTACGCGAAGTAAACCCCGTTACTATATATATATAGGGTGACCCAATTTAAACGGGCACCGCTCATAACTCGTCAGGGACAGCCACAATCGAAAAAATGGTAGAGACCAAAGTTGTAGGATATCGAAGGGGCAACCCGATGGTGACCTTGGATTTGACTTTGAACGCGTTTTTCAAGGTCATTTGAAGGTCAACTTTGGTTTTTTAAATAGGAACCCCATTCTTTTATTGCGGGAATGGAAAGAGCGGTAAATTTTACGTTCAGAATGGTATGTTCGGTTGCGGCACTGAAGGTCATCGCAAGGTCATGCAGCCAGAATGAAACCCCGCCTACGTAATTCCTCTAGCAACGCCAAATTAAAAAAATTGGTAGAGACCAAAGTTGTAGGATATCGAGGGGACAACCCGATGGTGACCTTGGATTTTACCTTGAACGCGTTTTTCAAGGTCATTTGAAGGTCAACTTTGGATTTTTAAATAGGAACCCCATTCTTTTATTGCGGGAATGGAAAGAGCGGTAAATTTTACGTTCAGAATGGTATGTTCGGTTGCGGCACTGAAGGTCATCTCAATGTCCTGCAGCCAGAATGAAACCCCGCCTACGTAATTCCTCTAGCAACGCCAAATTAAAAAAAAGTGGTAGAGACCAAAGTTGTTGTATAGGGGGGGGGGGGGGAGAATTGTGACCTCGAATTTGAGCCAGTCCTACAAGGTCATTTCAAGGTCAAATTATTTTTTTTCAAACTTTACTTTTACTTTGTATCCGAGATGAAATCCCTTCTTAAATGTTCTCTGTCCAGCGGCCAAGACGCAAATGAGCCCTCGCTAGCGTCCAAACATAAGTCTCGCTATTCCCCGAATGATCCCTTCCGACGGTTAACTTGCGAATGACTCCTCTAGGTGGTCGCCACCTACCTACCCGAACTCCTGATGTGCGAAAAATAAAAATGGCTCCCGAAATATGCCTTTTAAAATAAGTCCCGCGCTCAGTCTTGCCACCGCGACTCCGTCGAACCTTCCCTTACGACGCTTAACTCACGAATGATTTTCAAGCAGGCGCCCCGGCCCCGCGCCGTACCTGCCGCCCGAACTTTCGATTTGCAAAAATAAAAATAGCCTCCGAAAATTGTCGAAAGAGTCTCACACTCGGCCTTCCGCCAAAAATATTAACGAAAATTTTTATTAAAAAGCCAATCATCGATACAGAAAAAGATTAAGTAAAACATCGAAGTATTGTAGAAAAACGTCAAAGTTTGATAAAAACGTAAAAAAAATATTAAATGTTTTATTTTTAAAAAATCATAAATTGATAAACCGTAATGCCAAAATATGAATAGAATTTTACAATAAAAAGCCATCGATACAGAAAAAGAAAAAGTAAAACATCGAAGTATTAAGTAAAAAAGTTTTTATATTTATTTTACACACATTTATTATTTGAATCAGAAATAAATTGCATTATGTTTTTTTAAATAACGTTGTTGTTTTTCCATTTAATTTATTCATAAATTATTATTGTTTTAAGTATACATAGATATACATACATACGTATGTTTGTATACATATGCTATACACACATAAATGTAAACACGCATGTTGAAAATACATATGTATAAGCAGAATTATAAAGTTTGTAATACATACCATGTCGTCACACAGATTATACATACAATTATTGGCAACAGTTAATATAATTATTTAGTGATAATTCCACTGTATAAATATTTTAATTCTATTAGAAATATTTTTGCAGCAGAAATTGGTAGGTACTTAAATTTTTTGCACTTTTCTATTAGATAAGTAATAATAAACAACCAACAACACTAAAAAATGTATGTTCATTATTTAAACTTGTACAATATGTAAGCTGTAAAATATTGTATTTAACACGATAATAATTAATTAATAACATACATATTAATATAAAATATTGCATCTAAAGTTATGTTAATGTAAACAAATTTTTATCTAACGTAACAGAATATTTATTATTGTTAACAAATGAAGATTGTACTTTTTACATCATTTCATTTAATATTAAAAATAATACGAATATACATTTTCTATTAAAATTTTTGTATTAATGTCTTGTATAAAAAAAGTTCTGCAATACGTAATGAAGGTATTTCTTGAAGAATCAATTTACTTAAAATTAAAAAATGTTTGATATAATTTCAAGTCATAGCGATTATTCTAGAAAATATTGTTTAAGAGCTAAATATTCCGATTAATTACCCATATTTTAAATGTATGTATAAGTTTGATTTCACTTCATAAAATTTAATAAGTTAAAATAAATCTTTTACTAAAATACAATTTTAACTATTTTATAAGTTATCTATTAAAATTTACTTTTAACACTTTTGGAATTACAAAATATTTATTTATTATCTATTTCATAAAAGCTTCCTAATCAATAAATTATTTTATAATAAAAAATTAATAATTACTATTTGCAATTAAATAATTGTTTAAGTAGTTTTTTATTTATTATTTTTTGCAGAAAACAGTCTAAGTTCTAGTAATGCAGTAGAATTTTTAAATTTATTTAGATATTTATCGACTTCAAATACTAATTTAATAATTGAAAATATGTGATTTGAGTCATTTTTTTTATTTTTGTAATATTTATAATCCAAGTAAATATGCCGGACTATAGTCGAAGCGAAATTCTTGATATTTTATTGATTTTGGGAGAGTGTCGAAGAAATTATAATGCAGCAGCACAATTATATCGGAGGCGTTTCCCAAACAGAAATCATCATCCATCTCGAAGTACGATCCAGAGAATTGAACAGCGAGAGAGGCGAGGACCTCAAAGATCATGGTACGCTAAATGATTAAAATCTTTTCTTCTATTTTAAATTTACTACTTCGTTTAAAGTGCAACATTTTACACGCTTTCAGGATCCGGAGTCGAAAAAGTGGGTGCTCTTTGAAAAAAAATAATTTGACCTTGAAATGACCTTGTAGGACTGGCTCAAATTCGAGGTCACAATTCTCCCCCCCCCCCCCCCTATACAACAACTTTGGTCTCTACCACTTTTTTTTAATTTGGCGTTGCTAGAGGAATTACGTAGGCGGGGTTTCATTCTGGCTGCAGGACATTGAGATGACCTTCAGTGCCGCAACCGAACATACCATTCTGAACGTAAAATTTACCGCTCTTTCCATTCCCGCAATAAAAGAATGGGGTTCCTATTTAAAAATCCAAAGTTGACCTTCAAATGACCTTGAAAAACGCGTTCAAGGTAAAATCCAAGGTCACCATCGGGTTGTCCCCTCGATATCCTACAACTTTGGTCTCTACCAATTTTTTTAATTTGGCGTTGCTAGAGGAATTACGTAGGCGGGGTTTCATTCTGGCTGCATGACCTTGCGATGACCTTCAGTGCCGCAACCGAACATACCATTCTGAACGTAAAATTTACCGCTCTTTCCATTCCCGCAATAAAAGAATGGGGTTCCTATTTAAAAATCCAAAGTTGACCTTCAAATGACCTTGAAAAACGCGTTCAAGGTAAAATCCAAGGTCACCATCGGGTTGTCCCCTCGATATCCTACAATTTTAATCTCTACCAATTTTTTTAATTTGGCGTTGCTAGAGGAATTACGTAGGCGGGGTTTCATTCTGGCTGCATGACCTTGCGATGACCTTCAGTGCCGCAACCGAACATACCATTCTGAACGTAAAATTTACCGCTCTTTCCATTCCCGCAATAAAAGAATGGGGTTCCTATTTAAAAATCCAAAGTTGACCTTCAAATGACCTTGAAAAACGCGTTCAAGGTAAAATCCAAGGTCACCATCGGGTTGTCCCCTCGATATCCTACAATTTTAATCTCTACCAATTTTTTTAATTTGGCGTTGCTAGAGGAATTACGTAGGCGGGGTTTCATTCTGGCTGCATGACCTTGCGATGACCTTCAGTGCCGCAACCGAACATACCATTCTGAACGTAAAATTTACCGCTCTTTCCATTCCCGCAATAAAAGAATGGGGTTCCTATTTAAAAAACCAAAGTTGACCTTCAAATGACCTTGAAAAACGCGTTCAAAGTCAAATCCAAGGTCACCATCGGGTTGCCCCTTCGATATCCTACAACTTTGGTCTCTACCATTTTTTCGATTGTGGCTGTCCCTGACGAGTTATGAGCGGTGCCCGTTTAAATTGGGTCACCCTTAAAATATATATATATATATATATACAGGGTGAATCGTAGTCGTATATATATATGTATATATATCTATCGTGAATCGTAGTCGTATATATATATATATATATATATATATATATATATATATATATATATATATATATATATATAGTTAAGTTCAAGAGTCGTCAGAATGTGTGTAATCGCTGTTATCGACGCAGGTTTTCTCCTTGTGAGTCAGAACAAGAGTTTTTCCTGCGTCACAGGTCTCGGCCTGAGCGAATGCGAGAACAACGAAAGCGTCAATTGTAAATACCTTCGACCGGCGAAATCCGGCTCCCAGGTTCGTCAGCACGCTTCCCTTCCTTCTGGCCCTGGTTATAACGGTGGACAGTTAAAAGAATAAACTTGCCGATATAGGCGACTTGTTACATATAATTGTGAGATTATTTCACAATCGAACGCGTGGTATTGTTTACAGCCGTGCGCGGCAAGCTATTATAGGCTCGTGAATCATAGTCGTATATTTGCGAGTAAGACGGACTACCGAAAATTCCGTAATTTATGATCAAAAATGTGTTTTAGTGTTTCAGCAACGTAGAATTATCGGCGCAAGATTTTTGCGATTAAACACCCAGAGATTTTAATCATAGAAGTTTGTATTTCCGATGTTATTGTTACACATAATTTTTTTTTCATGTGTAATGTCGCAGAAAAAATCACACTTGCACAGTGAATTAAATTTGTATTATCCGTTGTGCCGTGATTGTTATTTTTTTTAAGCTGTCGAATTAAAGGTTCGATCGAACGTATGGCTAGCCGTATGGTATAAAATCACGCATAGCTAAAGAAGCATAGTTGTGATTTTCCAACTCTCTCTCTCTCTCTCTCCTCTCTCTCTCTCTCTCTCTCTCTCTCTCTCTCCTCTCTCTCCTCTCTCTCCTCTCTCTCTCTCTCTCTCTCTCTCTCTCTCTCTCTCTCTCTCTCCTCTCTCTCTCTCTCTCTCTCCTCTCTCTCTCTCTCTCTCTCTCTCTCTCTCTCTCTCTCTCTCCTCTCTCTCTCTCTCTCTCTCCTCTCTCTCTCCTCCTCTCTCTCTCTCTCTCTCTCTCTCTCTCTCTCTCTCTCTCTAGTTCTACAATACATTCGAGTGACTCGGATACCCCATCGTACTATATACATTCTCACTCATCTTAAGCTGGGTTAATTGGTACAGGTCCATCTCCAGCATCATCTATTGCATTTATTAATGCGTGCGAAGGATAATGCACATTCTCCTGTAGCCTAGCAAAACCTAAGTACCACAGCACACTTGCTATGAGCACACATGTTCTTAAAGTGCGGACTCCAGTCTTGCAAGTACGGTAGTACCTTCTGATCGGTTCGTTGTCTGCATTGGCGTTTGAAACATACTCAATCCATAATTGATATCTAGTCGCATTGCGAAATCTAGACCAAATTCTGGCTCTTAAAAATTCTGGTTCGGGTATTCTATATTCATCCCTTAACATTTCTACTTGGAATTCATCATTTTCTTCCCTTTGAAATGTATCTTGAATGTAGGATGGCGCTAATTCAATTTGATAAATTCCAGCAGTTGATGCTATGCTGATGATAAACACAAAAAAGGACTACTTAGGTCACGGATAGGCGTGACTTAAGTGCGGGCTTAGGTCACACTGTGCTATAAAAATAATTAAATCTATAATTATAAAGCATTATTACAATGATATATGATACCTATAGGTTTCACCCTTTGATTTATATGGAAAATGCAGATGCTGCATTAGCTCGAGCATTGCAAGAAAGAGCGTTACAAGAAAATAAAGTTCAAAATAGAATTGAAGCTGAAAATTTGGCAGATAGAAATGTTCACAGGTGTGCGTTTATAGTAAAACACGCGCAGTTTGTATACTCATTACTCGCATATACACGAATTGTAGTGTACATATAAGTCACATGTACTGTAATGTACTATTAAATTAATACCTGTTTATTGTAATAGCTCCCGCAATGCAATCAAAATCACCAATATTTGGAAGAACGTGAATCTGTTGAACATTGACCAAATATTTGAACTTTGATTTAAGGTGTCTATTTCTAGCTTCAACTGTCCATCTGGTTTTCGTTATTATACGAGCTTCGTTCGCATCTTCAGTGGTTAATAGGTGTTCTCCAGCTTCGAGTAATGGAGGCATTCTACAAACTAATCAAAAATTCTCTAGCACTGGTATTATGTCTCGATATCCTCTATCAACAACAAAGATATCTCCTTCTTGGAACTAATTGTTTAGGTCTTCGTCATTATTCCATTCATTCCGAAGCATCGCTGCATCATTATTCTGAGCATCGGAAAAATAAGGCCCGTGGATATCTAAAATATATCCATCAGGAGCAACTATTAGCGCTGGCTTTATATGATGCCGTCCTTTATGACGACAAAATGATTATCGCAGTGCTCGAAAATTATTGCTTTTATGACTGTAGCTGTAAGTTACATCGACGTATGATATAGCTACAGGATTATTTGGTTGTTGATTATATAAAAAATTTGAAAATTCAGTCACATGCTGTTGAATATATTGTTCTCCAGTCCAATATTCTCTGGTACAAATCGCAACATTAATGATTGCCTCACTGCGGCGACGGATAAACTTGTATCCCGTCTGCTATTATACTGAAATAATACAGTGAGGAATTCATCTGAAAGTCCCTGATGTAATTTACATAGAAACATGAGCAAATCTTTTCTATTAATGCGTCTACCGGGGACTCTGTCGCAATAAGTAAAGAGCTCATTGAATTGATCTTTCGTCAAACTTGTTGAAGTGTAAGCTTTTTCATCCGTTAAATCAAAGATATCGTTAAATTTTTGATTATTCAATAACGAAGCATTTCGCATACGTTGCAGAAAAACCTGCAGATACGGACCTGGAATAATGTATGCGCGATTTATGCACTGCAAACCAGCTAATAAAGGATGCAGGATGTATCCACGCTCATCCAAGTGAAGATTGCATGATCTAACAGTTTCGGGAAAGAATATATTACACTGTATAAAAGCTTGAACTTTGCAATCCATTGACAATCTATGCAAATCATTCACATTATTACAAATAAACCATGAATTATTACGAGTCTGCCTTAGGACATTTAATCTCATGCTCATCGGATTTTCTTGAATAACTCGTATTTCTCTCAGAGTGTCTTGATAGCAGTTAAAACATACTCGGGTATTAGGTTCAACAATCTGTGGAGCTCTATTAAACTCGTCTCGAAGAGCAACAACTATTTCGCAAATCTCTCTGTTTTCTTCTCTATAGATTCGAGACATATTTTGTGCACGAAACCGATTGTTGCAAACATAACAATTTAAGCGATTTGCGAACGCCATACTGGTTCCGAATTTCCAATTCTGGACAAACTAAAAATGAATTTTTTTCGTAGAGTTTGACATATACGTTTTCGCATTAATATACTTGTTCACTTACACGTGCACATCCTTGCATCACAGATACACTCTCACATTCACGTACTAACTTGCCCATACAATCTTACAAAAACGTTTTTTAAGCTTTCGAAACGTATGAGTGAATTAAAAATTATGATTTTCCAATATCTATACACCTAATATGAATTTACGCACGTATCCGGCCATAGAAACGCGCCCTTGATTCTGCATATTATGTTTTCGTAGATAAGATTCACGCAAACGCGCACATGCTCATGCGTACTCTTGCAATTACGCATGAACAAGCTACCTTATGTTAGAGAAGCATAAAACTTGATCGCCCAAATACCTGAACTTGAGAGAACACAGGTCCCAAAAGAACGATGAATACAAGAGAAAATATGATTTTTTTCCTGAGGCTTTTATTCTCTTTAAATTATATCAACTTCTTTCTTAATATCAATAGTACGAAGAGCTATGTCGCAGTTTCTGACATCTAACGAGGGTTATATCACTACAGACATAAATTTTTTTTAACACTCCGAAAAATAGATGGCGATATTCATGAAGTAAGAGATTGATTCGCTACTAAATTAATGAGAAAATAGAACAAACTTCCAAGAGCCAGTCTTTTCATGGGTTCTGATTTTCGATTTTTCTCAGCGAATTTCTGCAGAAAAAATGAATTAAGTCAACGACTCTCTAAGCTCCTGGTTTTGTATAAAAGCTCTGAGAAGTTTTAGATTTTTTAACGGAAAAATCAGGTTTCCTTTTAAAGGGCTGCGCTTTACGATACTTCGCAGCGATTTATTTCCAATAAGAAAATAAATTATAGGAAATTTTTTTCAACAGAGAATGATTCTCTGAAGCAAAGATATTTATGAGGGCGGATGCACTTGTTCAATTAGGACTCATGTATGAGAGCGTTTAATCGAGTTTTAGTCTTATTTTGTTACTACAAATATTATTAAATACAGCAATAGTACCATGATTTTTACAACGATTATACTAAAAGAGTCGATCTGATAGCTTGTACCTGCTGCACTGATTTACTTAAAATCGGCTCATTTTCAAGACTTGGGCCCATAGGGAGTTTTGTTCAGGAGATAATAAGCTACAAGTGAGATACACTTTCATCCCATTTCATACGGACCCACTCTCCCATTTGATTCTTCCGGGGTCCTTTTTTGTTTTAACTTAATATTGGTTTTGAATTGTTAATTGTTTTTGAGACACGAATTGAAGAAAGTATAATGTAAAAATTTTAATACATAAAATACGTTTGGACTGCAATCTACAGTCATTAGTTTCTTTGTTATCTAATATTGTCTCATGCCTAGATAATCCTTCAAAACAAAATGCAAGGTATTTTCTCATAAAAATTTATGAATATCAAAACATAAGCAAAGGATTAAAAAAAATACCGTTTTCTTCAGTCTTTATTGGTGAGTGTAGTGGTTATACGCTGCTTATGTTTATTTCCTTTAAATTCTTCCCACAATCAGAGTCCTATTTACAACTAACTTTTACTAACTTCAATGAAAGTTCTTTTGAACGTATTGTTAGCAAGCTTCGCATTAACGCTATTTTCTTTCTTTAGTTCCTGCTTCAAGTACTAAATTTTAATTTTTTCAATCGAAGACATATCACGAGTTTGACCACTGCATCGAAAGGCCGCTTTCTACCTTACTTGTAAAAACGTTTAATTTCTTTTCTTTTTTCTTGTTTTCTGTTACTTTTTTCTAATGAAAATATTTTTATACAACTTTTAAATAGGGTTTATTTTTATCAGCCAATTATCTTCTGATTTTTTTACTTGGATGTTTGTAGCATCTGGCAGTAGCGCTGCTTCATTGAATTAGTATCGTAAAACAATTCGTCAAGTTTGCACGTCTAGTCAATCTCTTACTTATATTAACTCTCTTCGTTTGAGAATCTCTGTAGACTTTTGAGAATTTTACTCACTTGTCAAGTTTCTCAGTAGAGACACTTTTTTACTTCCGGGGATGCAATATTCTTAACTTGATTACGTCATTCGACTTAAAGTCTAATCCACTACTCACTTATAATTTAGCGTAATTTTTACTCTTTTTGAAGTGAATACTTTTCTAGGCTCACCAGGTACACTTTGATCGAGGAGTAAATTGGCGAGCAGCGACCGTCACGGCAGCGCGACGGACCGATTGTTACGAAAGCAGCGGCAGCTCTCTCCCCCCACTACGCTCCCTTCACCGCGCACATAGCATGCTCGCAGCTCGCACAACCATGCACAGTTTTCTTCCCTCGCATCGACCGCACTTACTTACACGCGCTACAAGCAGCTATCAGTTTTGACTAATTTCGCTAGATATTGGGCCTCTCGACGTGCTAACGGTGCCTTTCCATGGCACTTAAATTTTTTGCGTCAACTAGACGACATAACTTTTTTAACAGGCGCAAAGCGTTTGCATGTAAACGTAATTGACTTGCAGTAAACATTATTATTATCTGTATAATATGTTGCCTACCCTAAATTTACTATCAAATCAATGATTATCTCACCTAAGATTTTTCACATCTCTGTCAAAGTTGCGATTCAGTTGGAAAAATTAAAAAATTCAAAGACATCGTCCACAAACTTCCTGTTTTCATTAAAAAATATTATGTAGTCAAGTTGACGATAAAAATTTGATGCGTCACGTAGAAGCCCCTAACCCTTTAAACTTAGATTTTCAGATGTTAGAAATAGGTTTGCAGGTGCGAGGGGGAAAGGTCCGGTACACGTATTTATAGGATAGATGGATTAGGATCAGATCGGGTCCGGATAATGACAAACACTTTGTTACGGTTCAAACTGAAGTAAGGTAAAATGCGTAGTACTTAAACAAAATGAAAATTTAGCCCTTCATTTGGACACTCAAATATTTGCAATAGTGATAAAATAAAAAACGTAACCTCAAAAACTAAACCGGATCAGCATTGTAAACATCATTACGAATGATATATTTATGGCTTTAATTACTTTTTCACAAAAATAAATACAAAAGGATAATTTAAGAGTTTGCTCTGGAGTCCCATAAGAGAAAATTTTTTCAGGATTGTCCAACGTTACCAGTAGTAAGAAGGGCCATATAGCGAGACAGGCGTTATTGATTTTCCCCCTCCCCTCGGCTTCGGGGCCTAGGCCGTTATAGCGTACACCCCCCTCTATCTCGTTATCTCTCTCTCGGCCTGGGGGGCTGTTATGGCGTAGGTCATTTTTGATTTTTCGAGGGGCAGATAAGGTCTACCTGTTGCTAAGTGGGCATTAAATAATGCAACAGATATGTCCTTATTTGAGGCTGACATGGTGTAGAAGCGCTATATTTGCGCTCTCCACTTTCATGTGTGTGCGTTTGTTCTATACGTATGGATGTTTTTGTGGCCCTGAAAAGGGCCGATGGTTTCTATGAAATATAAATTATAATTTTTTATAACCCTTTTTTTCGGGTATAGATCCGGTATTTGTAGAGTATTTTTCTGTAATTGATTTGAAGGCGTTTTTTTCTTCCTTCTTTTGGTTTTTCTTATCATCGATGAGTGGCTTATAGCCAGTCTTTTTTGCGCTGTGCTCCTGACCCATCGTGGTTGCCTATTCGTCTCCAAGTGAGACGCGACGCTTATCGGGCGCTATTTATAGCGGTAAAATAATAGTTGGAAAGAGAGGGAAAAACGTTACGATCTCCAGATAGGTAAACATTTATTGTCAAAGCCGATTCTCTCGTTTAAATTATCTGTTCGGTTGGTTCTACGAAATGTTTCTAGTTTAGTGTGTCGTTTTTTATAACACTCTCTATAACAGTCTTTTTTTACCCCACTGTCATTCGAGCGCGCTAACGCTAATTTTCCTGCGCATACACCCATCTTGCGCTTTGGCTGATTGCCGAATAAGGATCTTTAATAATTGTTGCGGTATAAATAAGGAAAGATGTGATGGTGAGTAATAATATAATGTTATTTTAATGTATTAAAAGTTTATTCAGGAAAGTATATGCATGGTGTACGCAAGAGGTTAAATTTTTAGGCAAATTTTACATAATTTAGTACATCTTTTGCGATGAATGGTAAACCGGACACGAGGATTTCGGATAAACAATTCTCAAATATTGCTCTTTAAAATTGTCGTTGTTATCGTCGACCATTTTATCCAGTACAAAGCCTTCTATAGCGATGTTATGTCTCGAATAAAACTGTTTAAATTCCTTGAAATCTGTCAAAATGTTCTTAATGTTTTGTGGTTCTTCGGCTTCCAGAGCAGTCTTCAAATATTCGAGAACGTAGTCATAGGTAAGTTTACCTTACCGACTAGAGTTTTCAAAGCATCCAAACGTTGATCGACTAGTGAACTATGTAGACGGAGTCCTTCAAATGTTGGGTCTTGCATTGCTATACCTGGTGGGTTGTATGTTTTCATTTTTTTACAAACCGGCTGAGCGATTTCTCCTTCTTCGTCTTCTTTGCTTGGCTGTGTGTTTTTAGGCCTTTCGTCGATTGTGATTGACTTGATGCCGTACGCGGTTGAAAAGTTTAAGTCGTGATTTGTAAGATAGATCTTAACAGGGTGTCCAAATTCGTGATAAAACGAATAAGAATTGTTCAAATAAGCTGTTATAGCGTCAAACTGATCTTTTAAAAGAGTCTAGCTGTTTTCGTCAAGAGTTATATTTTTGTACATTGGCCCGTTACTTATGAGTTTAATAACTTGATGATAGTACCCATCACTGTACTCCAGGCCGATGCAGACTCTCTTTGAGTTGGATTTGTTGAGCGCGTAGGTCGTCGACAGCAATAGATTTGGAAATTCAGCAGTCGGAATACGTTTGCCGGGTGTTTGACAGTTCGCCATGGTGAAGCACAAAAAAAAAATTCACGGTAATATCTCACTTGTAAAAAAAAAAGTTGTTATAGAGTACAAGTGCACAGTCAGAGAGTCTCGATGCTACTATGAAATCTCGCGACCGCCGTCGTCTCTTTAATACAATTTTCCCCACTACCCTTTCGTAGTCCAACAGTTATACGGTTGTTGAAAATACGGCGTAAGGACGTTACAAACTGGCCGTTAAAAATAAAAAATAAATCTTTTCATCAGAGAAAAGTACGACGGACGACATCTGTCTATTTAGAAAAGCAAAATTCGTTACTGCTTAATAAAGGAATACATGTGCGTAGGTAGAATGAGAACACATTTATATTACGTTCAATATTTTTCTTTATTCAAGATTACAAATACATCAAACAGATCTTAATCAAGAGGTACACGCTTGATTACATGGTCCTGAGCCTAGAGAACGCTCATCGGCAAATGTAGACGCTCGCTTACATTTTTTATATTTAAGTTTATTGCGAATCATTTTATAAAATTTGACGACAAGGGTATCGTTTTGCCCAGTGTCTTGTGAGAATAAGCGGCAAAATGTCCCGAGTCTCGTACCGCAACACATGTGAGATAAAAACATAATAGTGTATTGTCCGCAGCAAATCGAGTCGATGTTTTGAAGAGTTCTTGTATTCCAGCGAAAATATTTACAGTTCTTACGTAGGCGTTCTATACGATGTCTTGATACCGGTGGCAGGCCATAACTGTCGAAATACGTGCCCAATCTATTTTTGTCAATGTAAATAGCTACCCAGTGTGTTCTTGGTTTAGTGTGATCATCGGCGTTACACACTATTGCTGCTGGCGTCATCAGCACCCGCGGTATCCGATCTGCAGCGTAAACCCCGATTGTCCGGGCTTTTAAGCCTTCTAGGGCTCTCATAATCTCGGCCGTATTCATTTTTTATTGTAGATGAATCGGTGTCGTTACTCGCGTATTCATCGTCGTCGCTGCCGCAGGTGTCTTCGTCGCTGTCGCTTTGTCCACCACGTCCCTTCCTCGAAATTGCACAGTGTTACCTCTTCGAGACCACATAGGCTTTTGAATAGCTTGATAAAACACATAGGTGCCAGTCTCTTGTATTTTTTCCAATATTTCACTGGGCACGTGTGAATGGATCCACTTTTGTATTATGTGTGCTCTCAAGAGTGCACAGTACGATCTTTTATAGGTATCTGCCTGACAGCCATGGTAGCTACAGACCTGCGGGCATTTAAAGCGTCTCTGCAGTTCACCGAATCCAGCTGTCATGTAATCATCGAGATTCTCGACGTTGCGCGTCGTTATAGATTGGACATATCGTGCTTCCTCAAGGCCCTTGACGTATATTCTTTTAGCCGTTCTAGCAAGGTTATACAGGTGATAGTGTAATTTTTGTAGTGTTATATCGCCCTCGAACTAGTGTATGCCAAAATGTCGCGCCGCTGCATAGTCGTTGGCGATCCTCAAGGAGCAGGGTAACTCGGTAAATTTGTGCGGTGGCAAAATCACCCAATGAGAAATGACGTGTCCTTGCAGAGAAAATACAGCCACTTCTTTGGCCAAAAACTTGTCTTCTTTGTCCCTAAAGCCCTGAAGTTCTATCACGTAATCGTAATCCATGGTAAATGTATCGGGTGCTGCTGCTGCCGACGTCGACAAACTGAGTCGACAATATACAGCGTCAGAATTCTTATACCTTTTTTTTTCTATTCCCCACCACCCTGCCACTTTAGGAATTAAAATCCGTTATAATTTGTCTATTCGAGTCGATTTCGAACACGTTGTCAAACTCTGCGTAAACAATGCAGTTTAGTGTTTCCGTTAGAGCTTCGGCGAAACGCACCTCAACGCGTAGAGACCCCGAGCGAACGAGATTCCAATGGCTGGTAAAATGCGCTGACAAATCCGGTGTCAGATCGAAAGCAAACAGGCAAAATCCGTTGGGATAACCGTAATGATCGATATCGAGACCCTCGTTTAGGTAATGTATACCTGTGCCGGAAAAAAGCGTATGATAAGCGTCTACGTATAGCTTATGGTCACCGGTAAAGCGTGGCTGCAACGGCCTACTGGGGACTTAAACGCCGTCCACGTAGAGCGAAATAAAGTTTATGTGTTAAAAATTGAAAGGGTTGAGCTTTCTATTGCCGTTGAAGGCTTTATTTTTAACAAAGCCCAGGATGATCCTTTTGGGTAGCTGTCCTAGTATAACGTTGTCCAGGGTGTCGCCGAGTATACCGCTGTGCAGCGTAAACGACTTGACTTCGGCCCTTGTTAAGGGGTATTTGGCTGTTGTTTTAGCAAGAGCGTTCGCGTGCGCTAGTAAAATACCCGGGCTTATCTTGGCACGACGCACGATCAGTGTGGCCTCCTTGATGTGCACCGAAAATTTTCCGTTGTCGGACCAGTCCATGAGACAAAAGGCGTCTTTGCTACGGACCAATCTTACTCTCACGTCTACACCATTGATCAGGAATTTCGGTTGATTAAAAACGTCACAATGCAAATGTCCGATCATGTCGACGGCCTTGCCACCACCTGTAAAGAACAGTCTGTTAATGAGACCTTGATTCGCACCATCAGCCTTATCGGCGGTATCGATGCTCCACAAAGCAGACGTGAGATGAGAGCGCATAGCAGGTGCCGCATAATTTAGCAGCGTTTCTATGTAGGCTCTATATGGATACGCATTGTTTGGCGGTGAAACTAACTTTTGATTGAAAAATATGTCTGCTGGTAAAATATCACTAGCTGGTAGTATTTGAACGGTCAGGTGCAACATGGTGTGCGTGAGATCGATGTAGTGATCGGTTGAACTTGGAATTAAAAATTCCAAGGGTGAGTCACCATCGTCGCTCAGCGACGAAATAGGTTTGTAGTAGAGATAAGCGCTACTTTCGATGGATGTTTGAGTGAGAGGAAGAGTAAAGAGATCTAGCTCGCTCTTCATTCCCTCGCCGCTGCACGCGTGTAGATACGCCATTGTTATTAATTTTTAGGACCAAAAATATCTGTCACACTTCTGATCCGCCTCTTTCTCTTCTTTTTGCGCTCTAATTTCTTGCTTGGTTTTTTGCTTACTCGCTTTTTTTATTTTGCCTTGCGACGCACGTTGCGTACCGGTGCACGGCTCTTCTTCGACTGCCGTTTGCGCTTGGCAACAGGACCTATATAGCCGTTGCCGCTCATCATTTGATCAAGCTTGTTTTCTGCTTTTCTTTTCAAATTTTTACCCGACTCTTTCAGTCGACCGTTGAGGGCTTCTTTGAAATTAGCACCTTTGGCACCGCGCGCGAGATAAGGTGCTATTCGACGAAAAATCGAGCCCAGAAAGCTTCCAATACCTGAACCTCGTTGGTAAGTCGCTCCGGTTTATACAGATTTTTACACCGGCGCCGCCACCGACTTGGTCGTCGTAGTAATGAATATAATGACTCATTTTTATGCCTACAGGTTACGCTTAAAGTGAAGCGTAACTGTCAGTGTCCCGTACTCGAATGGTATTTTTTCACCGTTGATCTCTTATATCGATAACGATATTTTGGAAAGAGTGCTGCAGCAGTGGAATATAATGGATCGGTGCAAACTGTTTAACCATGTACGTGCCGAATTTGTACTTTGAGTTTTCAAAAGCGACTATGCGCAAAAGTGCTGCTTGCGTATCGCCGACCGTGTATGGTGTGCATATGTCTGTATAGACGTAAAGCTGATCGGGCACAGCGCGTGCCAAAGAGGAAGGTCTGCTACCCACGTTATTGCTTACACCCAAATTCGATGTTACAAAAGTGCCCGTTTGTCTGTGCACGGCATCTTCGAATCAAAATACGCGTCGAATTTTTTCATTAAAGGTTGTATAATGAGGATATTTACATTTACAAGTACGTCTCAAGGTGTAGTAGCCTTTCTGAAATTCAGTCGGTGCGACTATTTGATGCTCGCGAATATCTCGTACTTTGTTCAATTCTTCGGCCAGCTGGTCCACAGTTTCGTATATTCCATAAGGACAATTATAGTACTGATCGCCGTCTTTGCTGGTCTCACTGCCAACTTTAAAAGTGTAGTACGCCTCGGGTTCCTGAATGTGCATAACGATGCGCGGCACGTGGATTTCGGCTAGGCCCACGTGCCAATCTCCTGTCAGTCTTATTTCGCGGCACAGATGCGTGCTAAAACAAGTTGTTGCGTTATCGGGAAAATAGACCAAGCTGCTGTTACTCGGTAGCACGAGATAAAAGTCGTCCGCGTTATCCATAGTTTAAACACCTTTGATATCGCTCGCTTTTACCCAAGAGTTAAATTTATCGGGATATCCCAGCCACTTGACAAACAATTGTTTTTTATTTCCGCGACCCTTGGTTTTAATTACACGCTCTATCTTGAATTCTTGATCAGTTAGCATACGAGCAGCGCCTACGCGCGCCAATTCCTCGTTGTAAAAAAATCCGCCAATGATTTCACCATTGAGATCCTCCAATTCGTATGTGTAGATACCTTGCCGTTGAGTTACGCGTTTTATTTTGAAAATTTCTTCGCTAAAGTTTTTTTCGAACCCTTTCGAAAAGGTTCCCTTGGATCGACTGATGCGCACGTAGTAGTTGACACGGTATTTAGGCTGTATCGGGTGCTTCTTTTCACGAGCGTGGCGCTGCTGTTCTACGTTGCTGCGGGCTTTGTGCGCATTGTGTTGTTGTATGCGTCGACAATTTTCTGTAACACGTCAATGTAACGTTTAGTGTTGCGGTGGGTAAAGTACCTCCACATACGCTCTTTCAGCGTACGATTCACGCGTTCAACTACGGCCGCTTTGATATCCGGATTTCGGGCGGTGCGACAAGAACGATGTAATTCGAATTGAGAGACAAATCACGCTGATTTGCACCTTTGTAAAAAAGATTCTGACATAGATATATAGTGGATATATTTTTGTGATGACAGCCACGTACAAATAAATCGAGTACTACACTGTTAGAAGATTCACGCATCAAGTCGTCTAAAATTAGCAATTTTTTCTTATCGTTATCGTTGGAATAGTCGCTTGGCTGTGGCAATCCTTCCCGAAACTCTATATTCAAATTACCGGGTATTTTTAATTCGTTCCTATACGTATCTTGCCATTCGCCGTAGTAAAATAATACGCAATCAAAGCGCACGTTGCACATTTCAGGCAGATTAGTGAGAAACCGTTTTACGAATACGGTTTTTCCTGTTAAGTATAAGTACATTTGTGCTAGTGCACGAGTCAGCGGTGTTCGTGTGAGCGCGTGATGTATGAGTGAGAGAGAGAGAGTGGAAAGGGAACTCTAGTTCCAGGGCGCTCGCTTGAAAGAGAGTTGTTAGAGAATATATAGAGTCCTCGGTAGTAGCATCACGCTTAATATAATTATTATCTAGTCTTACGTTTTATTATATTAAATTACACTTAATAAATACTTAATAGTGTATTTATTTTCCACCACCTTATCATTTCCACACATCGTTGGGCCTGATATGATACATGTGAACGGATGCTTCCAACGAATATCCATCTTTGTTACTGACAAAAACAAACAACCGTCCACCTGTTTTATTGTCGACGATCCCCGCGGCAGCGGCGGTGCGGTGGCGGCGCGGTCGAGGCACGTCATAGTCAGCTCATCGCGTGCCTCGTTATCAGCTGTTTTCCCGGGCGGGTGGGCGCAAGATAAGCTGAAACGACGCGACCGCTGCTCTCTAGCCTACTACACGCGGTGTGATCAGCTGATGATCGGCCGCCGCGGTAATAAGCTGATTTTTGGAGTGATGGGTAATGGTAAATATATTTATTTTTTTACTTTTACAGTATAGATAAGAATACATCAAGGTAAGGTTTTTATTTTATTTTCAATCATATTTATTGAGATGTAGACATATTTTACAATGGATTAGTTATTTTTTATAACCAAAAGGAAGAGAACAGTTTTTCGACACATATCGTCTTTTTTTAAGAACAACGCTACAAGTTTTGAACTCGTCGCAAGTCACAACCTTGTGAGTAAGTGTGCGCCTGATTGTTGAAAAGTGTACCTAAATTGTACGCTTGTCCTTGACGGTGTCGTTGTTGCTTTTGTCGGCATTTTCACCAAATTCATCGTCAATTAGAGATTTTATGCTGTCAAAATTTATCTTTAAAGAATTATTGTAATTTAGACGTATACCTTTGACTTTACAACATTGTATAGTGACACCGGCGCCCGGTGTGATTGCCCGAAAAGCGTAAAATTTCGGCGCTGCAGACATCATGGTTTCTATGTACGTACCCTCGCCATAACTTCTTAACTCATCCGTCATAGCACCTAAGAGATTACCTATTGGCGGCTCATATTCGGTCGGGTCGTTTTCATTTTTCACAAAAATGCACGAGTCTGTATCGCAGTATAGTAGGCGCGATCCGAGTTTTTCCAAGTAACCATACAGTTCGAGGCGTGCCTGCGCCGTTGTGTACGCTGCTATGACGACATTCGTATAGGGCGTCGATGTTACAGCTTCTTCTCTGAATTGCCAATTTACATACAGAATATCATCATTGATAGGTAAGATGTCGAAAACCTCCTTATCGGTAGTAAATAAAAGCTTCAACAAATTTTTGCGTGATTGGACAACAGTGGTTTGTTTCATATTTGTGCGCTAACCGAATTTACTCCATAAGCTATTTAAACAAAGTTTGGCAACAACCCGTAATCCAGGATTTTTCTTAATTTTTTCACGATCTAGAACGATACCCTCATCGCGCTCGTACTCGGCTAAATACCGCGCTTTCGCATTTTCGTTGATACACCAGCTGGGCCAGTCGGAGGCTTCTTGTTTTATCTTCAAAAATAGATTTACATACTGCGCAAAGAGCCCACCTTTCGTACCATCGAAGCGCGTTGTGTCGTACTGCCAAAAGATGTATATCTCGCTTATGCGATAACAGAGCTTAACGGCTTTGCGCAGCTCGTCCGCCACCCAAGTACCGATAAACTCACGATCCGCTATTTGCTCGTGATGACAATCTTCGGTGCGCGCCTCGGCACAACAAGAGCGACATAGCGCAAAGAGGAGGCGACCGTGCATTTTAACAGGCAGCAGCGGCATATACAAATTTCGCGGCGGTAAAACTCTGCACTTGACCAAGCCCTCGACACCGTCAAGATTGTTGTAATCATCGCCAATCAATTCGCGACACTCTTCACCTACGAAAATACGCGGATGACCGATTGGTAATTTTCCACGCTTACAGATGTACGGGTACAGCGAACAAATGTCTGTATATTTGATTTTCTCGACGTCTTTGACTTTGTAAAAAGGTATGATGTTTTCTGTTCGCCCTCCAAAAAATGCATCTCGCGGATTTAAATTTATTCGACTCATTAGAGGATGATTTTTCGCGTAGGAGGCGATCTCTTGGTTTCTCAATTTCACCTCGTCAAACTCGCATTCCCATATACTACGAACATCGTAGCCGCAATCGCGCATTTTTTGCAATTTAGACACTGTGTTTTCGTATGCGGCGTTAAAAGTGCGACCATAAGCCAGCGATTTCTCACACGCTTTATCAAAATATTTCGGGCAGTCGTGCATGTAACAACCCTCGTACTCGTATACTGTGCCTTTATGCTCTCTATTTAAAGGTGGTAAAAATCCGTCCACTAGAAAACCCTCGGGTAATCGAAACTCTCGAGCGCGCCCCGCGTGAATGATTTCTCGACCACACTCGCGTTCGCACTGAACCAACCACTCTATAGATTTTTGGGAATGTTTGTCACCTCGGCGATAACCGCTAGCAGGTATAATACCTATAGGCTTATCGCATAAGAAATTTTTTCTGTACACAAGCGAGCAAACACTTGCTATAGTAGTTGCTTCAACGAATGGATAGATTTTACCCACATTCAGAAAAATCATTCAGAAAAGCAACACAGGCGCGTCGCAAAATCTCCACATCCATACGGCAGTATTCTACTATTTCTTTTTGAAAATCGAAAACATAATCACGCCGAGTTTCGTTGTTATACCACGCTCTTTGACAGACATAGAATCTGGCGCGTAAAATCTTTCATCGGGTAGAGGGCCGACGTAATTTTCGTTCTCGGGGATATTAAACAAATGCGGGAAATAGCCCTTTTTCGCGCACGGTGGCAGACCAAAAGTTTCGGGCAATAAACTTAAGCGCATATGAAAATAATTTAGACTGTCAATAAACTTGGTACGGTCACATTGTAGCAAAACGATATTTTTCCATTGAGCACGACACGAGGATTGGCATTTTCACACTCTTCGACTAAATACTTCAAAATAAACTGGGCATCGAAACCACTAGCATTGTGCGCGATGCATATAATAGGCTCAAACACCGATTTTTCACGAACGTATAATTCAATGAAATGCTTTATGGCGTTTTCTCGAAAGATGTGTTCGCGCATACCGCGGGTGTCGCAGCGTATTTTCATATCATCGGCGCGTGTCAGACAGTCCGTACACAAATGTTGTACAACGTATAGATTTGGAGTATGCAAACGCGTAACCACTCGCATTTTATACAGCGTATCTTGTTGTGTTTCAAAATCGTAAAACACGTAAAGGTAATTTTTAGATTCTTTTAGCTGTTTTGGAGCGCGCACAATCTGCATGTAACACGCGGCGTTTGTAGAGTGCCGTGACCGACAAATTTTACAAAATAAAATACCACATTCATGCTTTCTACGATGTATGTGTACGCGTTTCTTACATGTTTGACATATTTTCAACAAATCGCAAATTTTCTTATTTCGCTTTTTATACGACCCCACCGTTTTATGATTCTGAAAACAAGTGTTTCCGAAAAAACTTCTAAAGCAGTCGTTGCACTTAATCAGCTGAATGTCGTCTTTGCTACAACTAGGTGTAACAAAACAACGCGGGCATATCGAGTTACACAGGTGTCGATCAACGTACTGATACTTTTTATTACAACGGTCGCAAAAAAATTTACTTTTAGCAGCACCCGTTAAATTCAAAATTGTATCAAATTGATGCACGGCTGCATCGTGACAAATATTAACGACTTTCGGTGATATAAGATTGTATAACATAAGGCGACCGTCGAAAAAAGGAGCCTCACCAGAACCAAAAGTTTGACTATCGTACACGACTATTGCTATATTCTTTCGCGCATAATAGTATTGAAATTTTTGAATTTCGCGAAACCCACACCTAGCCGGCGGTATTGTAACGCCAGCTGCAGCAGTTAACTCTAACGCGCGCTCCTTTTGTAAGGCGCGACGACTGTCACGTATTACAGTCCATGCTTTTTTCGTCGTGTCAGTCGCGTCTTCTTTTAAGTTAACAAAAGCCTCACCAACAACAACTAATGCTCGCGGCAAGCACAAATTATCAGAGTTTCGAATGATGGAAATTAAAGACCGTTGATCCAGCATATTTATACTAAAACTTTTCTTTCGTCCAGCCCCAAGTGGCACCTCTACGTACGTAGCTTCAATAGAAAAATTATCGTCTGTTTCGAAATTTTCATTGCTCTGCATACCAGCTGAACCGCGCGCGAAATTTTCACTATTTATCGTAATGTCTATCAAATCACTACTGCCCGCCATTGATACTAAATACGCGTGAATATCGCGCATTACTAACTCAAGCCACAAAATAGGATCAAAATTTTCAGGTATAGTCTCTAACACACGCATGACTATTCGCACACCATTTACACGAAATCTACGTACATAGTGATTATGCTCTTCTATGCTCTCTAACGCTACCCTCGACGCTATCATTATCGCTGTGTACACGTTGCTCGTCACCGCTATGCGCATTTTCCTCACAATGCACACTACTGTCGCTATGTATACTACGCTCACCACAACTACTCCGGCTGCTGCTACTGCTGCTACTACGGGTGCTGCTGCTGCTACGGCTGCTGCTGCTGCAGCTGCGATATTTGCTGCCACTGCTGCTTCGGGTGGTAGAGCTGTCATTATCGCTACTTTGACGACGAGGCCGACGACGTACCACTGATCCCCCGCCTATATGTGTTGGCGTGTTTACAGCAGTATTTATGACACTTTTGGATCAGTCGAAATCGTCGACACGGTTCTGCATTTGAAACTCCGGCGATATCGAGGCTCTACAGGCTGCTGCAATAATAGTTTTACAAAAAAAAAACAAGTCTATTATTTTATATAGCCATTATTTTTATTTATTTTTAAAAACACACATACGCGAAGTAATAAATGTTTTCTTTTGAATTCATTCTTCTAGCGGTCCATTAAAACTTTCATGAACACGGCCCAGTAAATCTACGATGTCCTGCGCCGTATACAGAGGAGAATTTTCGTCTTCGGCCTATGTATACAACCATCGCAACTCTTGGGCTCTACGCACTTTGTATATACGATCAATATAAACATCTAAATTTGACGCGTTGAACCGCTCTATGGAATCGGTGCCATTTTCGACTCTTCTTATAACTTTTCTTTAAAAAAAAAAAAATGAAAAAAATGTTGTAAATTAAAAATTTACTCAAACTATAAAATATCAGAAATAAAGATTAAACTTACGCTCATTTATCCTATTGTCAAAAGCATCTCTTTCATCGTACCGATGATACATCATTCGGGCGCGATCGACGATCTGATGATAAGAACGCTCGGACTCTGGGACGGGCCGCGAGTAAAAGTTTTGTATTGCTGCGCGCTGAGCATTGTTTGTAGAGATTGCCGCTGCTGCTGCTGTAGCTATGGTATTGGCAGGCTCATCATCTTCGTCACTGCTTTCAGATACTGATCGTGCATCGATAGCACACTGCACAGCTTCGTTCGGCACAGCATAATTACGATGAATCACACGTATCAAATCACTTCTCGGATATGATCGTCCGATAAAAGCCCGATTAGAAGCTTTGACATCTGGAGACGAAAAAAAATCTTTTTCCGAACACGACTCGTCATTCTCGTTATCAGCACGTGGGGTCGAACACGCCTGCGGAGGTCCTATAGGCGACGACGGCGTGAAATCAGCGTCACCCTCTCCGCTACTTTCAAGCATCGTAAATCCGCTCAAAATTTCGACTTGATGACCGTCGTTTAAACGCTCTGGCGCGGGAAAAGAGGTTACACACGCACTTGTAGCTGTGTCCTCGTCGGTATATGGCACAAGCGCTGGTGGACCCGATACACGTTGGCGTGATCGCTGTACACTCGTACCAGCGCCGTCATCGTCACCGTTGTCATCATCCAAATCGTAAGACAATCTACGTTTTGCAGATCGCAATGGTACCCATCGACGTATAGTGTCGCCGTCGCTGTCATCACTCAAGGACAAAACGGTATAAATTTGCATGATCGTTGGCATCGCGCGTTTCCCTTAGAAGATTTTCGCGCGCTGTAAAACATATTTTATAAGAAATGTGTTGATTTAAAAAAATAATATTACAAAGTTGAGTACTTACCAACATATTCGTCGTATTCAGTCATTAAACACTGCAAAGGAACCATATGATGTAGATCACGTAGTAAAATTAATTCGGCCGCTGTGCTTACATCCAAATGATTTCCACGGAATATCAAGCGATACAGGCGAGCAATTTCACGAATAGTACAGCAGCTAAGAATCCAACGAAACATTCTTTTCAGATGTACGCAACTCATGCGTCTTAAGCGACGACGCCACTCAAAGTCGCACACTCTCCAGATAGCAGTATGATTTGCGCTTAATCGCAACAAATCCACTACACTTATAATAATACCGCGAAACTTATTTTTAGTAGAGTTTTCCATTATGAACGGCAAATGAAAGAGGTCTTTTCCGTGCGCAACACTCATGAAAAGTGACACACACTTCTCGTTGTGCTTCGCCTTTTATGTCTAATAGGGAAAATGATTAAAATAAAAACGGATTTCTGTAACACCCCCGCCGAAATCGCCACGCGTATACAGAACTCATTCAGCTGCAATGCTAGCGCCATTGCGCCACTATCCCTTGTATACTCATACACGACGGACGTCGTCGGCCATCGATATGCGGTTGTAACGTACATATGCCGGTCCCTATAGATAATCATTCTTTAAGGCATTTGTATACATTCCGTGAAAGATGTTTCGGAAAACATGAACATTCTAGCGTGGGCTTAAACAGCATATTACCACCTCAACAGCCGCACACCTTGAGTATACAAAAATATACAGATGTCCCTTCGCCAGGATAACGACGATATTATTTAGACCCACCGTTTTTTTCCAAAGCACACAGCTTCTCGGAGATAAAAAGTTATTCTGCTACGGTGTCTTAAAGAACGAAATTCGGTCAAAAACTTTTCTCTGAACCGTATAGTTCGACACGTAGTTCCACGTTCAAAGCTTAGAAAAAAAAGTAGAAATGGCCTCTTACGACAACAGTTTAATCGATCAGGTGTGCGCTATGACGGACGCCCAGTACGACCCGGAAGAGTTGGACACCATTCTGCACGAATTGCAGTCCAGGACTGCAACAGAGCCTGCTGCGATTATTACGACTAGTGATGTGCCAGAGCGTGAAATATGTGCTGCGTATTTCGACCCTGATATGATACGGGTGTTGACCGAAGCGATAGGCGATCAGTGCGAAGAAGTGAAAAATTCTCCGAGTAACGACGCGAGTGAAGTTACCGATAGCGACAGTTCAGCGTTCGGCAATGAGCCCACTAGTGCAGTGTCTAATGTATGGTCTGAGCAAATTGGCGATAATTTGTTCCAAGAATTATTCGAAGTGCCAGCCGAGGGTGAGTCCATGGATATATCGTCACCTGCTAACGAGTGTCGTGAATCCGTGCCCGCGATACCTGCCAGTACCGTCATCAACGAAGTAAACTGTGATAGTACCGACGTCGATCTCGCAGCGTATGACGAAGAAATGTTTGGCCTCATGACTGCCGAAATACTCGCCCTGATTCCACCGACTTATTGTGAAGCAGAGCAGCAGCAGCAGCAGCAGGCGCAACAGCAGGAGCAACAGCAGCAGCCGAAGCAACAACAGCAGGAGCAGCCCCAAGAATTGCAGATATTTAAAGATATTCTGCGCATTGATGAAGGTTTGATGCATAATCAGCACACTGATAGTCGCTGATAGATGCGTGTACACAAGAAAATGCGCCGCCATCACGAGCGACTATCTTCGGGCGCAGATCAAACATACCGCGCCGACCGTGTCCATCGCACACAAACGTTTTACACGTCCAGTTTAGAATTCTTGGAGCCCATCAAGAAACTAGAACTTGTGCAATCGCTCCAGCGGACAATCAACAGGAGTGTAGCGTGTATTAACACCGCAGTAACGGACTCGTGCTTAAGAAAAGGTTACATGTTTATGTTCGCCTTAGCGCGAAAAATATTAGATGAAAATGCTGCTATCTGCACTCCACCCTTGATGACGCTTTCGTCATCAAGATTTATCAATAGCATCCACATCGTAACAGACGGATGTATTGATAAAAAAACCTATCACTTTTAAGCATAACTTTTTTTAATATTTTTTTCTTTATACATAATTTAATAAAAAAATATTTGTTTTATGTTACAGCTGCGCAAGATATTCTGGCTCGTGGTTTCGGAAAGCGGCGCAGGGAAACGTTATGCATGTGGCATGGCGACGCAAATCAGCGCGCTACGAGAGCGATGACTGGGAGACAACCGTGACCAGTAGGCTGTGGACGGTGCCGTTCAGCGACCACGTTTTCGACGGCCTGATCACGCGTGAAGATATGGAGAGAATCTTCACACCCGTTGAGGTGAAAAATTTGGTGGATAGACATTTTGTCTATCCACTGAAAGAAGACAAAGAATAATTATCAATATTATGATCTACAATGTATCAAATACAGCCATTATATGTAAGTTGTTTTTTTTAAATAAATAAAAACGGTTTACCGTTTATCGCAAAAAATGTGCGAAATTATTTTAAAGTTGCCTAAAAATTTAACCTCTCGCGTATACTATGTTTTTTTCCTGAATAAACTTTTAATAAATTTATAAAAAAATACATTTTATTATTATTTACCATAACACCTTTCCTTCATTTATACCGCAACATTTATTAAACCTCCTTCTACGGCCATCAGCCAATAAGCAAGATGGATGTATTCTCGGGAAAATTAGCGTTAATAGAAACCATCGAAACAAAAACATCCATACGTATAGAACAACTAACATTTGAATAAAAGAAACGAGACGCTGAGTATGTACAACAGATACATATAAACACATGAAAGTGGAAAGCAAATATAGCGCTTCTACACCATGTCAGTCTCAAATAAGGACATATCTGTTGCATTATCCAAAGTCCACTCAGCAACAGGTACTCCTTATCAGCCCCCGATAAATCAATAATGACCTACGCCATAACAGCCCCCCAGGCCGAGAGAGAGAGAGAGAGAGAGAGAGAGAGAGAGAGAGAGAGAGACAGATAACGAGATAGAGGGGGGTGTACGCTATAAGTTAGGTCCAGGTCCCGAAGTCTAGGGGAGGGGGAAAATCAATAACGCCTGTCTCACTATATGGCCCTTCTTACTACTTTTACCTAACACGCGATTTCCATAAAGCAGTGATTGGACACATTTAATCGCAATGTCCAACTACTGAGTTAAAATCGCGTCCAAGTACTGATCCAATCGCGTCAAATGTTGTCCAACTATACGGCATTATGATGCCACTCTTGAAAATTTAATTTTATTATAAAAACTGATTGTTTGAGGTTTGTTTTTTTTTTAATTGTAAGATAATTGTATTAGCTAAATGTTAACGTTAAAAGTTTTTGATATTAGGTAAAATGCCCAATACATGGACAGATTTTGAGAAAATTTTAGAAGCTCATTTATTTCGCACAGATAAATTGCGAAGTATCAAAATCCTGTAACACCAAAGTTTAGCCGACACAATTAACTTTCTTTAAAAAAAACAGAACCTCAAACAATCAGTTTTTGTAATCTCTAAAAAAAATTAACTTTTAAAAAAGTAAAAGGTTAGGCGAGTTTGATATAATCTAAAGTAAAGTTTATTATATTTAATCATAAAAAAGAAACATAATTTTTTTGGTCAATAAAGGGCTTACTTAACTTAAAGTATCATAAATATACTGATGGTATTTTTATGACGTTTAAATACATGAAAAAAATTTTTTGTTGTTCACCACTAAACAAAATGAAACAGTCATGTCAATTTACGTTGTAAGTATCTTGAGAGTTGTTCCTAATTGATCATTATATAACTTAACTTTAAGTTAAGTGAGCCCTTTATTGACCAAAAAAATGTTGTTTCTTCATTATGACTCATTATGATTAAATATAATAAACTTGACTTTAATTGATTGATCTCAGTTCTTTTTCACTTGTTATTTCATTGCGGAATATATCAAACTCGCCTAACCTTTTACTTTTTTAAAAGTTAATTTTTTTCAGAGATTTTGGTCCTTTTTAGTAATTTTTTTTGTGCATTTCATATTTCTCCTAAAAATAAAATATAAGCATCTTTAGCACCTTTCGAACATGAATTTTTAGTAACATTTTTATCAAGACCGACCTCAAGTTATGTATTCTCCTAAAAATAAAAAATTACGGAGAACACCACCTAGACCTCGTCATCAACCACCCCGCACACCTAGACGCCGTCCGCGTATGATTTATTTACCTAGACACCTAAAAACACGGAGCGCACCACCTAGACCTCGTCATCGGCCACCCTGTACACCCAGATGCTGCCCTCGAATTCTTTCTACACCTAGATACAAAAAACCACAAAGCGCACCATCTAGACCTCGTCAACGGCCACCCCGTACACCTAGACGACGTCCGCGTATGATTTATTTACCTAGACACCAAAAACCACGGAGCGCACAACCTAGACCTGGTCATCGGCCACCCTGTACACCCAGACGCCGCCCTCGAATTTTGTCTACACCTGGACACTAAAACCACATGTAAACGTTGAGAACGCGTGCAAAAAACCGATGAGAAAGTAATATCCATCTATATATAGCTGTGCGGCCAACTTGACGGTCCTAACACTTGTTGTGGCTAACTTAACGGACCTAATATTTGATTTGAGCATTTTGTGAATGACACACTCGTGTATTTTATTATGCCAAACTATGATTTTCAACAAAAATATTGATAAAAACAGCTACCTTTTATATAACATGATATAAGTCAAAATATATTAGAGACAACAAATAAACGCATTTATTTCTTTATAATAAAAAATGTGAACCCCAACATAGAAGTAAATAGTAGCGCGGGCGCCGCGACTTCGTCTGATTCTCAAACTAGCCTTCGTGGCACTGCCGCGCCACTTGATAAAAATCAATTTTGAAGAGTGTCATTATATCACGTTATAGTTGGACATCATTTTATACGGTTGAACCAGTACTTGGACGCGGTCTTTGCCCCAGTAGTTGGACTTTGTGATTAAACGTGTCCAACTACTGCTTTATGGAAATCGCGTTTGAGGTATAGTTGGACAATGCTGAAAAAATTGTTCTAATGGGACTCGAGAGCAGTCTTTCAAATCATCCTCGAAAATTGATTTTTGTTAAAATGTTATTAAAAGCATTAGTATACTATTAGTAATGATGTTTACAATGCTGATCCAGTTTATTTTTTGAGGTTACGTTTGTTATTTTATCACAATAGCAAATATTCAAGTGTCCAAGTATAGGTTTAAATTTTCATTTTGTCCAAGTATTGGGCATTTTACCTTGTATTGTTAACTTGTACAAGCCTTGAAATCGAAAGGAAATCGAAAGATCTGTCCACGCTGGCAGCCAGGCCAGGGCTGACTGTTATAAGCTCTAGCGTCTAAGTTCGCCTCGCGCTTGCCACGACATGGCGGTCCGCCAGGTGGCGCGTAGTTCCGCATGTGGATGTCAAAGGGGACCCCCACCCAGGTAAAATATGTTCTGCTCACTGCGTTTAACAAGATACAAACACATGTTGGTATCGGTAGTCATGAAATGTACTAGGTTATAAGTGTTAAATTTGAATGTAAAACCACTTATTAGCCATTATATCATGTTTGTTTCCTACATAACTTCTAGTAGGTCAGGCCTATTCTAAAACTTTACAGCTATCTTTTTACTGTATTGAGGTTGTCGGAGTCCGGATCCAACATTCAGATTTTCGTATTTAATGGTTTAAAATGCAAATAAGGTAGCCTTCACATAAATATAGGGCTTTAAAAGTATTTTTATTGAAAAATTCAACAAAGGCTATAGCCGGGTTACTATGGTGAAATGGCCCCCTTGGAAAATGTATATATGTATATATACCATTCGATGGGGGATAAAAAAAAACTCCCATAGCCAAATTTTTAGCTCTCTGCCTAGTGCGCATGCGCAGTAACGTCGATAAACGTGTTTTTTTGATTTTATTTTTTTCTAAAGTCCCTATAGGATAAAAATTTTTTTAAAAATTCACATTGGTGTATTTATATGTCATGAATAACTGCAATTTTTTTGGGATTACATAACCTCAAATATCGGATCTAAAAAAATTATTAAAGTTTTCAATCGATATTTTGACCCCCTTGTTTTTGAGGTGCAACTTTTTAAGTAGACTTTTTTTGTGTACTTTTTCCCGTTCTTTACGATGGCACTAACGTTTTTTCCTTAAAAATGGTGGCACAACTCGATTTGAGCCAAAAACTGATTTTTTTGCCATTTTTTCACGTTTTTAGCTGGTTATGTTACAATTTAGTTACTAAAGTGACTCCTTTTGAGTAGTTTTGCATATCTTCCCATGAAAACATAATCAAATGAAATATTTTGTTCGCTCCAAGCCGTATTTTTTATATTATCTTACGTTTTCAATGATGGTCTTATCAGAATTGTGATATCACCTTATTATAAAACTGATGGCTAATGTTATGTTCTTTTTAAACGTTCTGTGATTGGTCGAAAGTATTGTCTCTGTCGCACTTTTTTGTTTATTGTTTATTTTTATTTATAATAAAAGGTTATGCTTGGCCGCGCGGTTGACGCGGCGGCTGCAATGCAGACGATCTGCGTAGTGAATGGTCAATCATAAAATTAAGAATTATCAGGAGCATAAACAAATAAAGTATTTTGATTTCTTAATTAATTAAACGATGCGCAAACCAATGGCCAACATTGTTTTTTTCAAAACTAATTTTTTTTTTTCTTACAATTGTCTATATAAGGGAGAAAGTACAATACGTCCCGTCCCGTCCCGTACCGACCCCGGGACATACCGTCTGAAATAAGTCACTTTTATATTATTGGCTAATTCTTTTCGATAACCCAATCGACGGTACAGAATTAGCCAATCCCGTTAAAACAGCTTATTTCAGACGGTATGTCCCGAGGTCGGTACGGGACGACGGACTCAATTGTACTTTCTCCATAATATACTAATACAAGTGAATGGTGAAAACGCTGTTAGTATAAGTTTATAACTTTTAAAGTAAATTAAAATCTAGCAAATAAAAATTGTTTCGATTTTTCTTTTTACTATTTCGGCTTTTGACTGATAATTGATAGCAATACTAGAAAAAATAATAAAGTAGTTAAGTATTTATTTTCAAATACATTGGAGTTAGTTGGAACCGAAGGCTGACGCGGCTACTTTAAATCTTTCTGCTGTTTACTTCAAAACTAACAATCTTGTATATTTAAAGTGAGTACTATATATTTTACATATCTTTAAAAAAAATGAAGATTTAACAAAGTTTTTCAAAAGTTTTGACATCACAGATTATATGCTTTGATATTAGGGTTATATGTATTTCTAATACATATTACACAATAAATTAATATTTTGTTAAATAACTTCTTTAAAATCAAAACCTATTATTAATATCTAAAATGTTATTTTTATGCCGACACTTTGAGTTTTGAAAAAAATACTGTAACCAACCTACTGATAAATAAAAAATCTCCCATGTATTTATAATAAATACACTTGTATTTTACCGGTATATGCAGAGTAAGACTTATTAATGGGTAGAAAAATAAAATTTTTATTATAAATTCTGTAGTATTAAGAGTAATTGTATCAAAAATAATGACAGATAATATAGTAATATAATAATATGATATAATAATATCATAATATGATATAATAATATAATAATATAATATAATAATATAATAATGTAATAATAATAACAGATAATTATTAGACCTTTTTATACGCTAAATAAGAAAAACATGTTGTGTACGTTATTAAATTCTTGCATAAAATCAAAAGTTTAAACCAACATTAAATTATAAACTGTTTTAGTACTCGCATAAAGATCCGATCTTATCCTAAAACAAAAATAGCAATCAGATTTTAAATCAATAAGCTAACAAAAAAGTAATTAATAAAAATGAATTTTCAATCCTATAGATATAGATATACGTACAATGCATGTAAGGGGAACGAGTCTTTATCTATTTAACTTAACCAATTTAGGCTAATCACATAAAGTAAAATGAGAAATTAGTTAAACATAAAGTTGTTGAAACTATTAACTAAATAAAATTAAGAAGGAAAAACATTTGAATAAAATATGACAATAAACTTTTGCTAGAAAAGGATTTGACGATTGATGAGTTGCATGTTTTGATGTAATGCGGTATATTAATTATACAAGTATGATTAAATTGATAAAATATAGACAGTCTTGAACAATAATTAATTTGTTTATGTATAAAAAACTGTCAAATTAATAAAAAATGCACATAAATATCTGCATATGACTATATATGATGTGATTTTTACTATAGTTAATTATTATGAGATGAGAAAAAATATTTGGTTTTACATAAAAACAATACATGAGAAATAATAAAAATGAAAAATAGAACTAATAGGATGCGAACTTATTAATTGTCAATTAACTTTTAAGTTAAAAAAATGTAAAATGAATAAAGTAAACACAAGCTAACCTATGCTTTAAACACATACGTATATGAAACATCATTAAAAACAACATTATTTATTTATTTTAAAATACACTATTATTCATGTCTAGATACAAGAACATATTTTTACAAAAAAACAAATTGATTATAATAATTTCATAGGTTTGTTGATTTTATAAAATCACTAGGTGCAAGCACTTCAATACAGTTTTTATGACAAAAAAAAATTATTTGCTTAAAAAACTTATAAATGAAATACAACTTATTTCACTTTTACTAGGCAATATTATTTTTTTACTTTTCATGTAAAGCTACTGAGAAAACTGGATTATACAAGAACTTAGATTATAATATTTTTGTAATATTTATTATTCATTCTAGTTTTTAATTTAAAAAAAGGCAAACAATTTTTTTAGATTTTTAAAAACTAACTAACAGCATTTTTAAATGTATTGTAAAATATTTATATTTTATTATTTCAGAAGTGATCTTCTTGTCTAATGGTTAAATAAATATGGCATCTAATAGTAATGAAGAGTCAGATAACATCAGGAAACGCGATGATCGAAGATGTGCCATGTGTAATATTTATATTAGAAAATCAATTGGTCGAGAAAAGGAAATCGAATCTGAAGTTGAAATCGAATATGCTAAACAATTATCAAATAAAGATATTTACATCCATGATGTAATTTGTGATTCATGTAGAAAGCGATTAGCCAAATACATATCAAGCTCTAAACCTAAAAAGGTTAATGTTCCAGCAACTGCTTCGTCTCAAGATTCAAATGTTTCTGAATCATTTTCTCAGCTAACTGTCACTTCATCATCTCAGGAAAGTACACAATCATCTGTATACACAATAAAGGAACAAAAAGTACGAGCAACCACGGAATTACTTATTCAAAGGACGATTGCGGCACATAAATATTGCTTTGTTTGTGGGTACCAAAAACAGACTAATAATATATTAGTTCCTTTAGAGGCCCGAATTCAAGTTTATAGTAAAATGAATGTTTTTATTCCACATGGCAATAGATGCTGTTGCACACATTTAATTAAAAAAAGATTTTATGAAGATGAACTAAATAAAATTAATATTTTTTCCACTACAAGTACGGTATATATTGATGAATTACTACAATTTTTGAGTCAATTATCAATGAAAGCAGACGAAACTTTATTAGATACAGTAGCTGAATTTTCCATGCCTGAAAAAAAATTGAAAGTTTTTACGGGATTAACGTGGGAAAATATTAATTATCTTAAAGATCAACTCACTTCTCTGAAGAATTCCTGTGTAAGGACAGCGACACAAGCCATTGTCGTATTTTTATTCAAAATGCGCTCTGGGAATTCTAACTCGCTCATCTCTACAATATTTGACATTGAAAGCGAACAACAAGTATCTCGTTTTTGTCAATCAGTATTATTATCTTTCGAAAAAGATTTACTACCAAAACACTTTGGATTAGAAAATGTAGACAGAAATGAATTGATTGAAAATCAAACTTCTAATATGGCAAAGAAATTACATCCTGGTAAACAACTTATTTTGATTGCTGATGGTACTTATATAAGGCATGAAAAAAGCTCTAATAACGAGTACCAAAGAAAATCTTATTCAGGCCAAAAAAAAGTTCCTCTGACTAAACCATTTACTATATGTACTACTAATGGTTATGTTGTTGACCAGTTAGGTCCATATCTTGCAAATAAAAATGATGCTACAATACTGATTGAAATATTGGAAGAGAAGCAGAATATTTTACAGAAACTTCTTCGCCAAGGGGACATTTTTATACTGGATAGAGGTTTCAGGGACATTAAACAAAAATTAGAAAATATGGGTTATATTGTTTTGATGCCTGCACTCAAAGGTTCAAAATCTCAACTTTCTACGCAAGAATCAAATGAAACAAGATTCACGACAAAACTGCGATGGGTTGTTGAAGCAGTGCACGGAGTTCAAAAGAAAAAATATAGGTTATTAGATCACAAACTTGATAATAAAATGGTGAAAAATACTGGATCTTATTGTAAAATTTCTTGCTACTTAAATAACTTGTTTGGCAAACGCCTAGATTCTGATGAAGACATGCAAGATGAAATATTTAGTGCTATGCAATCTAGAAAAAATGTTGAAAATACATTAGCAGTTTTAGTAGCAGACAAAAGATGGAGTCGTCGGAAAAGATTTGAAAATTCTGTTTACAGGAACATATCAGCTTAAACAGACAATATCTTACTTAGCGGAAATGCTTGACGCAGATAATAATTTGAAGATTGGATATTCAAAAGAGACTAACAATATTCTCAAACTTGAAGTTCAATCCAGGCATATTAACAGAAAACAATACAAATGTTTCGTTGAGTATAAACCAAATGGTATTGGTTATTCTAGCATCTTAAGACACTGTTGTGATTGTGCTAACGGTAACCGTACTATAGGATGTTGTGCGCATATTGCTGCCATAATCTATTATCTTTCACATGGAAGATATTTATCAAAAATCATACGACCAGCTGAAATTCTGTCTAAAATGTTTCTTAATGATCAAATTGAAGTGTGTATTGATGAAGATAGTGACAATGATGAGTGAATCATTTTTTCTATTGTGAACATTCGTTATTTTTAAAAAGCTACTTGTATACGTTCCATAATTTATTTTAAATAGCCTATGAAGATAATAAATTATACTTTGTACGAATTGAACATACTTAACTTCAATTCCTTTTTACCTGATAATTATTACTGTCAATAGATTTTGAATAATCAATTAAGTAGAGGCAGATAAGCCAAATATGGCCTTTTTAAGACCACAAGACGCCAAAAGTACCCTCAAACGATCGATTTCAAGGCTATGTTTAGCTAAAAACAGGCTTTTTTGCGTGAAAACCCTTGCATTATGACATTTTTAGGTTAGTTTTGGGTTACATGGTACCAAAAATGGCCTTTTTCGGCGTTAAATCACTCAAATGAGGGCATTTTTAGGTTAAAGAGAAAAGCAGACACTGACAGCGGCGATATTCTTTTTATATATAGAGAGAAACCCTTTATTACCTCAAATTCTGATAAGACCATCATTGAAAACGTAAGATAATATAAAAAATACGGCTTGGAGCGAACAAAATATTTCATTTGATTATGTTTTCATGGGAAGATATGCAAAACTACTCAAAAGGAGTCACTTTAGTAACTAAATTGTAACATAACCAGCTAAAAACGTGAAAAAATGGCAAAAAAATCAGTTTTTGGCTCAAATCGAGTTGTGCCACCATTTTTAAGGAAAAAACGTTAGTGCCATCGTAAAGAACGGGAAAAAGTACACAAAAAAAGTCTACTTAAAAAGTTGCACCTCAAAAACAAGGGGGTCAAAATATCGATTGAAAACTTTAATAATTTTTTTAGATCCGATATTTGAGGTTATGTAATCCCAAAAAAATTGCAGTTATTCATGACATATAAATACACCAATGTGAATTTTTAAAAAAATTTTTATCCTATAGGGACTTTAGAAAAAAATAAAATCAAAAAAACACGTTTATCGACGTTACTGCGCATGCGCACTAGGCAGAGAGCTAAAAATTTGGCTATGGGAGTTTTTTTTTATCCCCCATCGAATGGTATATATACATATATACATTTTCCAAGGGGGCCATTTCACCATAGTAACCCGGCTATAGCCTTTCACAAAAAAAAAGTATCTGGATAGTTTTAGTTAAAAATGCCTCCCTTATAAGCTACAAATCATTGAAAATAGGCAAAAAATGCAAAAATTGCAAAAATTGCTTGAAACCTCAACTTTGACCAGCTAGAACCAGAAGCCAAATGAAGGACTCGTGCTGAAATTATTTTGGGTGTCAGGTATATAGAACATATATATACAGTTTAGGCAAAAATTAAAATTTTCATCTTCGATTTCACAGAGAACCACCCATACATATATATATATATATATATATATATATATATATATATATATATATATATATATATATATATATATATAATATATATATATATATATATATATATATATATATATATATATATATATATATTATATATATATATATATATATATATATATATATATATATATATGGGACGTTTCACGTCAACCGGACCATCAGTGCACCCAAAATTTGGGTTAACCTAACAAGACGTTTGAGGTCTCAAAATGATCGTCTGGCCAATGTGGCGCATAAAATATGGAGCCTGAAACCCACGTTTTCATAGCACATTCAATAAAAACAATAGTAAAAATGTTCTAATTTGTGAAATATCCCACCAAAAAGCATGTACAACTCATGATAGGACATATTATTGACAATGCTGACGGAATTCCAAAATAAAAAATGGCGGAATCAAAATAGTGGACATTATACCTCCACCAAACCCATTTTACCGCAACAAATGATTTTTGATCAGTTTAAAGTATCGATATGGGGGTTTTCAGGGTCACTGAATCTTATTTTAACCTCGAAATTTCAAAATTTAAAAAGGTGGATCCAAAATGGCGGACATTATACCGCCACTAAACCAATCTTACCGCAACAAATGATTTTAGATCAATTTAAAGTATCGATATGGGGGTTTCTGAGGTAAATGGTTATAAATGTATTATCGGAATCAGTATTTGTGCACATGAATCTTATATTTTTCCGGTCTATTAGATTTAGAATTATCTGTCTGCGGTTTTTGCACTTACATTTTTCTATTGTTCTGTGTATATGTATATGCCTGCGTGGATGAAAAAAATATATAATTTAGACAAATCAATCAATCTTTAATGACATTTTGTGCACTCTTATCAATTCTGGCTCCTCGTTCGTAGAGTTTTTACTGGTGATAAATGGCTTTCGCCGATATCATAAATTACTCTGTTCCGAGGTTCATTGGCATTTGAGTAATGCATGACTTTCAACGTTTCATTATTTTCTGGGATAAATCCATGCCCCATTTGTATGTTTGTGACAGGTGGACAGTTTTTAAATCTCTTTGTTAGGAATTGACGAGTTTGTTCGTGATCTTTTTTGGTGCATAAGAAAAATTTTATATTGAATGATCGCCCATTAGCCCATGAATAAAGAGCTTTAACATCTAGAATTGCTTTATTTTTTGCAGCTTGTAAGCTCGCTCTTGTAGCTTCTCTCTTTACTATCGCTCCAACTCCATCGCAACTACCTTTTCCGTGTGCTGTTGCAAAGCAGTGCCATTCAGCATCAACGCCAAAATCTCTCTTATGACTCATTAAACTACTCATTTGATAACGATTTTTAAAATGCTGTTTAGCACCATCAGTAGCATATATTACCCTTTTTACTGTGGGACAAACCTTGCGAATTTCAGGTATAAGCTTTTGCTGCATTCTGTATACTGCAGTGGCATCATGAGTAGTACAGTCGGACATAGATACTGTACTGAAATGCTTTAGCTTGCCTTCAGATTTATAATAAACAACAGCAGGAAAAATCGTACTTTGATCATTATTAAAATGAAATGCCTGTGCAGCATCTTGGGCTGTAAAAGCATAGTTCTCAGCAAAATCCAATTGAGCAAGAACCTCTTCATCTGAAAGATTATTTTTCTTCCCAGAAATAAACTTTGATTGTTCCTTAGCGATGCAGTGATGAGGTATCAACTTTTCTAGGATAGAACATAAAGTTTCAATAAATTCTTGCGATGTTAGGCATTGTTTTATCAAAGTGTATCTATCGGTTGATTGCCACGTGCTGAAGATGACTTGATCAATATTGTGCTCATCCATAATGTTCTCAACGTAATTAGAAAACTTTTGAATGTCCGGACAAAATTTGCATTCATTCAAATAACAACTTGGTTTGGGATCCTCAAATAGAACGAAATTCAAACAATCTTTATAATTCTTCAGAATATTGTTTGAGATTTTTTCTATATTTACTGCGTCAATCATCGCCTTGAAATTTTGGTGTATCGTACATACACATACATTGTGTGTACCAGAGGATCCTGCAGACACAACATTTTGGTCTCAGTTCCGCAAACTTGGTAAGCCCAATCGGATGTTCAGGAAACTGTTCTTTAAATTGATTATGAAGGTTCTTAATATCAGTAAGTAATAATCTTTTCTGCACTTTTATTTTTTCACCATATAAATAAATACTGACGGTATCTTTTTTATTTGGCATAATTCTGCTGTTAAGATAATTTTCGTAAAAATCTTCAACTTTCTGAGGAGTTTCTGCAGGTAATGTTTTTCCACGTTTTGCAATAGGAGAAGCGAAAACTCCATCTGATTCTCTTAACTGTTTTGCTTTACGAGCCATTCTGTGAGACACACCAAATTGGTTCATAATTTTACGTATTGCCCAGTATTCGGGCAAAATAGTAAGAATACTGACACGTAATGGATCGTTCTCCGGCAGGGATTGGAATTTGTTTTTAAGTCCAGTTAAAATATCTGTAAGATCATCTTGCATAGGTGCATCCGTGTTTGAAACCGAAGGTGAGTCAGTCTCTGATTCAAAATCAACACTCATACTGACGTTTGGAGATGACAAATCATGTAGTTTGTAAAAGGATTTTCTAAATGTATCACAAATCAGTGAAGATGTTGGATAATAAGGATATACATCTTGAAATTCTTTGGAGATCTTCCTAAGAGATTTGCTGTGTCCTGTATTAATATGAAATGGATTAACGCATCTATCGATACGATATTTTTTCGCAGGAGAAGACATTGTTGTAGGATATGAGAAAGCACAACCAAAACAAAAAAAAAATGTTAGAAATAACAAAATTACGGCTAGTACAGTTGAACAAGGAGTTTCCGATAAAGTAAGACTTACTCAACAACTGCCTTTAAAAGGATGTTGAAGAAGAAGTCGTCAATTTATCTATTAATGTACCTATTAACTATCCTAAAAAGGACTGTTGGAGAAAAAGTCGCCTATGAATAAAGCCGCTGATGGACTTGCTCACCAACTATCCTGAAAAAGACTGTTGGAGAAAAAGTCGCCGATGAAGAAAGCATTCCTTGAAGAAAATATTCCTTTCTATGGGTTGCTAAACGTGGGAAGGGGTTGGGGGTGTAGGTAAAAAAGAGGGATGAAATAAATCACTTGAAAGCAATAAATTCCTTTGCCACAAAACAGTTTTATTTGCTGAAGTCTTTGCACAAGTTGTCATTGGATACGAGCCGTGTACTTGCAGCATTAGGCTGTTGGAAGAGGGGCGAGGTACAGCGCTGGACCCGGACTCCTTATGTTCCCTCCGCGACGCTACTTCACTTGTGGGTAATGCGCAGCCGCCTAGCGGCGCGCCGCGGTACTAGCGCCGCGGTGATAAGCGCTGCAGCGTGCGTGGCGTGTTCGGCGGGTTGCGCGTTAGCAGGGGCTTCTCGCGAGAGAGCCTGCGGGTGGGTTATGACAAATATCCGCCAGTTTATATTGGCCATATTGAATTTTGAAATTTCGAGGTCAAGCTAAGATTCAATGACCCCGAAAACCCCCATATCGATACTTTAAAGTGATCTAAAATCATTTGTTGCGGTAAAATTAGTTTAGTGGCGGTATAATGTCCGCCATTTTGGATCCACCATTTCGAATTTTGAAATGTCGAGGTTAAAATAAGATTCAGTGACCCTGAAAACCCCCATATCGATAGTTTAAATTGATCAAAAATCATTTGTTGCGGTAAAATGGGTTTGATGGAGTATAATGTCCACCATTTTGATTCCGCCATTTTTGATTTTGGAATTCCGTCAGCATTGTCAATAATATGTCCTATCATGAGTTGTACATGCTTTTTGGTGGGATATTTCACAAATTAGAACATTTTTACTATTGTTTTTGTTGAATGTGCTATGAAAACGTGGGTTTCAGGCTCCATATTTTATGCACCACATTGGATTTTTGAAAAGGCCAGAACTTTTTCAAAAGCCCTTGATCAGACGATCATTTTGTGACCTCAAACGTCTTGTTAGGTTAACCTAAATTTTGGGTGCACTGATGGTCCGGTTGACGTGAAACGTCCCATATATATATATACTTGGGGGTTCCACCTGCTAGCTCCGCTTGCCCACCCCCAATGCAATTAATTTGACATTTATCAAAATAACAAAATAGGTAATGAATTATTAATACATCTATTTTTTCCCCACCCATGAGGTAAATAAAAAGGCGCGTTTTTTCTTTGTTTAAAATAATGTTATGTTTTATATAACTTGATTTATAATTTAAAATTTAGATTAATTATATCATAGAAATTTGAATATGCTTGAATTATGTATTCTATTTGAAAATATTTAATAATTTCATCACTTTTATTAAAAATTATATAAGTACATAAAAGTTTCAAAAGAACTCTGTATCACCGACGATAGATTATCAAATCAATGCTTTAACTTTTTCTATTTTTCTTATAGGGTATGTAACGCGTTATCGAATATAAGTAGTTCTACATGAACGGAAATTATCGTAGAAGTATTTTGGAATTTTTTTCATTAAGAATGATTGCGATTTGGCTTGTCGAGCGAATACTGGTTATAAAAATCGGATTTTGGTACACTGTGCGCCGTCACGCGATTATGCGAAAGAATGAGATGCTTGGATGCAGTGAAATGGGATATCAGGTAGTCAATCAAGAACACACAGGATATAGGGGAAACAAGGTACTCTTAATTCCCTTCAGCAATAATTTCTTCTACATGTTCTTTTTTCTCCTAGTTCTTCTTGTGGTTTCTTAGGATCTCGGCCAAGATCTTCTAGCGTCCGGCTCGCTCCGAGCATTGATGCGACAGCTTTTATTTCATGGACTTATGTACACATAGCAAGATTTCATTAAATACATAATTTTCCAGTAGCATTAATTATATGCTACTTATGTCTTTTATCTTATAACCAAAAAAGAATTGTAATCCTTTCCACGATCGGATTCTTGAACTTGCTACGTATAATTGACCATGTGTAAAAACGTCCCTGCACAATCAATTGCTATATTTGAAAATGTTTGACCTTATGCTTTATTTATTGTTATTTCAAATGCTAATTTAATAGGAAATTGTCTTCTTCTGAATGTAAAAGGATACTCATTTTCGGAATATAGCGTTATTTCATTTATAAATACAATATTATTCACGTTGTCACCCGTTAGAACTTTACATTTCAAAAGATTATTAGTCATATCTATAATTCTTAATCGAGTTTGATTGCATAATCCTTCATGAATACTTATGTTTCTAATGAGCATTACGATGCAATTCATGTTTAAGCGAAGTTCATGTGAAGATAAATAAGGTGGATTTAATGTATTAAGATATTCAGGTAATAATGCTTCAGACATCAATCCATTATCATCACTATTTTCTACAGACTTGATGCTTGTATATATACGTTTTGTAGAACTTTTTAATAGTGATATTACTTGATTAAAGATGAAATTGCTGATAAATTTATATCAACTTATAGTTGGTTTCGAATTAAATAACCAAAAACAGAATCAACTATGTTTGTATTTTTTATAACACAATTATCTCAACAATGACGTTATTATCGTCATTTAAAGTTTTATTACCTATATTCAATACAAATTTTGCAAAATTATTTTGTTCATTAACTGCCCTCATATTTTGTGTTATATGAAATATATGAAATTTGTTCGACAAATGACTGTTTTGAATTGATAAATTAATCATTTCACTGCGTCCCTCTTAGTAATATTGATGATAATTGATCAAAATCGTCACCCAAGATAACGATTTTATTACCGAATAATTTGTCGTTATTCATTAAATTCTTTAAAGTTCTATCCATAATTTCTAAAGCATAACGTGGTGCCATTAAAGCTTTATCCCATATAAATACATCTGTATCGTGGCTAACTTGCACGCAATTTCTTTTGATTATCTTTACAATATTAAATTCTATCTTTTTCAATTTTAACGTAATTGTTGTAATAATAGGGTATACCAAAAAACACGAATTTTTGAGTAGCAAAAATCTTGATGGTCTCTCAAATTTCTTAATATCAGAGAAATCATCTCCTTTTTTTAAATTCGTAAAACTATTTTTTTGCACCGCTCAGGCCTCACAAAGATTTTAAATGTAAAAGCTATACGAAAAAAAACGGGTTGGATTCTTCGAATTTATTTTAAGCATGATGTAACGTAGTGAGGACAATTATTTTTTGTGTACGTGTGGCCTATCAATTCAGAATATTATAGAACCGAATTTCATAAAAATGGACTTGTTCAAAGCTGAGATATTTAACAACAAAAACAGTCATCTTTGCTATATTTAGAGCCTCATACAGCCCACAAATGTTAAGTTACGGAACTAGGATTTTCACTTTACTAAAGTTTAACTCTTTATCAACAATTGGCCAAGGCGTCATTCGCCTGGAAATATTTTATAGGCTTTTTTATTTAATTCCATAAGTATTTTCTTTCGACCGATCTTTTGAGCTAGCACCTTGCCCGGGTCAATAAAGAGCTGAAATAGATCCGTAGGCAAAAACTTTAGGGCTTGGGTCGGGACGGTCACGCAGGTCAAAATTTTCACAATCATGCTTTCCAGTATTTCCATGGAATTTTAAGCTATGAATCTTTCTATATATTTTTGACAAATATTATTTAATAAAAAACCTGCTGCTTATTCTTTAGCACGTAGTTTCCTTCAACATTATGTATCGCTTCAATATCTGAATTGTTTTTACTTCATACATAATTCTACAAAGTTTTTGTACTTTTTCGTTTGATAGATAAAATTTGTTCGAATCAATTTTATATACATAATCAATTATAATTTACTCTATTTACATATTTACATAATCAATTATAATAAATAACTCTTTCTCTCTTTTTTTCGCATAGCTATAATTGTTTAACTAAGCTCCAAAAGATATCACCCTTCCTTTTTTACCTGACATCTTATTTACCAACCTATATGTTTGTAACAGACAGTTCTAATAGTTGATATATATATATATATATCTATATATATATATATATATATATTTATATTTATATATATCTCTGACATTATATGTCAGATATGTATACCGTGGTGAGCCTCGATTAATCGCGTTGTGCATGCGTCTAATATTTATAACAGTGTATTTTTATTTTAGTATTGCTGGTTCAACCGTGGTAAACGCCCTACTGCTAACGTACTCTTAAAGAGGAACAAACAGAAAAAGGAACTCTACACGTTAGAGTTAAAATTCCTCCTTCCCGTTTTCCTCCGAATATGCTCCACGAAATAACTTAAAATTAAAGTAGTCTATAGTTATAATAACATTTGATAATCATGATGTTTTATAGAAAAGTTCAACATTTAGTTTCCGAGTCATAATGGTTGGGATAGTTCATGGAACGCATCTAAAATCACTAGTGATCGTGAAATCGCCGTGAAAAAACGCACATCCGTAACTGAAAATCTTGTTTTTAACGAATTAATAAAACAAAAAGAGAAAAAAACAAGCCTTGGTATAGATTTTGATTAATAACCTTGGAACGAGTGAAAGAACTCAGAGTGAGTTCCAACAAAAGGAAAGGGTTGAGTGAGTGAAGGGTTCTTTTTAATTAACACACACGATTTCGCGGTACACAAAAAGCACTTGCTTTGGCGTAAAAACCCTCACGGTTTAGAGGGAAAAGCCTCAGCAAGTGTAAGCTTTATTGAAAATAAGGAAAGGGAAACTATACAAATAAAAGAAAGAGAACAGTGACTCTAAAAGAGAAAAAACTCAAGTGAAAGAACGCACGCAAACGCAAAGACGCGAGGTACCTTTTCCGCACGCAGAGAGAGAGCTCTCTTACCGCAAAGACGAACGCAAAAACCGCCGCTGAAGAGGGCGTTGGGCAGGCCTCGTCGTAGTCCGCCGCTGCTTCCGTCCTGGCCTGGAGGTCTGGAAGCCGGGCCTGGGGAGCGAAAGGATGATCCGCAACCGTGCACCAAGCGCGCCCCGACGTCTCGGGGAGCCAGACGCTTGGCACGAGGGCAACAAGGGGTGTTGCCGCTGTTCGCTCGCCCCGAAGGAGTCACGTACAACACGTGGACACCTTCGCCAACAAACCTTAAGACTATCGCCTCGAGGCACACTCACACACTCGCACAAATACACACACGCGAACGACGCGATCGCGAATTTTCCGCTAAACACTACCAACACGGCGCAGAACGAGGTGAACAGTGATAGCTCTGAGAAGAACAAGTCACTGGCTCACCGTCAGAAGACAAAAAAAATCGAAAAGCGTAAGGAAGCCAAACGTGCGAAGCGCTAGGCAGTCCGAACAGGAATCCGCGCGCGCGGGCCCTTCGCGCGCTCGCAAGCGGGGCCGGCGGCGCGCAACTCGACGCATGCGCGCGCGCTCTCAACGTCGCAACGGAGAGCGAGCAGCGGCGCGAAATTCAAAAAGCCTAAATTTACACCTACACTACTTGAACGAATAAAACGAACTGAACATCCCGCCCGCCTTCGTCTAATAGACGAACCAACCACCTGGAACCTACTCAAGTCTTCTTAGCCCCTTCCTCGATGTGCAACGGACAAAGACGAGCAACGTGACGACGAAGAGAAGTGGTAGCAGTCTTCACTGTAACCACACGGACGAGATCATCTGGACCTGGATGGACCTCAACGATTCGTCCTAACGGCCATTTGGATGGAGGATAACGATCATCCTTGATAAGAACGAGCTTACCTACACAAAAATTCTCTGTTGGATTCCGCCACTTTTCTCGCTGCTGCAAATGGAGGAGGTATTCCGACGACCAACGATTCCAGAACTGGTTACGTATCCGCTGGAGCAACTGAAAACGACTCAAACGATTCAGAGGCACGTCTGGCGAATCATCATCAGGAATCAACGCTGAGGCACTTCCTGTCAAAAAGTGAAAGGGTGTCAACGCATGGAGGTCATCGATGTCCGAAGTCAAAGCCCCTAATGGACGAGAGTTAAGGCACGCTTCTATCTCAACGAGAACTGTCGAAAGCTCCTCGAACGTGAGAGTGTGCTCCCCTACGACCCGTTTCAAGTGGTGCTTTACGGACTTCACACCAGCTTCCCACAAACCTCCGTAATGTGGAGCGCTAGGAGGAATGAACACCCACTCCGTTCCGTCATTTGCTAGAACCGAGGCAACCTTTTGATAAAAATCCGACGCCCGCTGGAACATCGCCTTCAGCTCGTTGTCTGCTCCATGGAAGTTGGTGGCGTTATCGCTGTAGAGCTTCTGGCACACCCCTCGCCTACCAACGAATCGACGATATGCACTGATAAAAGTGGCTGTCGTCAGATCGCTCACCAGCTCCAAATGAATCGCTCGGGTGGAAAAGCAAACAAAGACAACGATGTACCCCTTATACGCCTTGTGTCCACGACCCTTAGTTGTGCGAACCTGAATGGGACCAGCGTAGTCTAAACCTGAAATCGAAAACGGCCTACTAGCATGCACTCGATCGGCGGGGAGATCTCCCATTAACTGCTGTGCTGATTGAGGTTTGACCCGCTGACACGTCACACACTTGTGAATCATGGACTTGACTAACTGCTTCCTGCCCACAATCCAGACTTGCTGCATCAGAACGCTAGAAGTCAAAGTAGGTCCACCATGCAAGCAAAGTCGATGAGCAGAATACACGAACAAGCGACTGAGAGCTGAATCCTGCGACAAAATCGGTGGATGCTTGCGATCGAAGGACAGGCTGGAGTGAGACAGTCGACCTCCTACTCTCAAAATATTGTCCTTGCCAATAAAAGGATTTAATTTACTGAGCCGATTTCCTTTCGGCAATCTCCCTCCAGCCTTCAACGCTTCGATCTCGACTGCAAAACTGCTCGCCTGCGATAAACGAATAACAATGCTGCGAGCTTCTGCCAACTCTGACAGCGTGAGAAATTTAGGAAGCGGTTCTTGAGCCTCTTTTTGCCTACGATGATTAAGAATAGGACGTCTAGCAAACGCAACGACCCGAATTAAGCGGGACAATGAAGAAAATCTGGTCAACAGCTCCGGTTCCGACGGCACCTTCTTCGTATGGAGCGCTCGCCGAGTCTCTGCTGGCTGTGGCCACTCGTTCGGAGCTTGTGAAAGCCAGCTAGGTCCCTGCCACCACAGAGTAGTCCCTGCTAGCTCCGCTGGTCCAGAACCTCGATTTGCCAAATCCGCTGGATTCTCCTTAGTAGGTACGTGCGCCCATTTTGCAGACGGCAACTCGGTTTGAATGTATGACACCCTATTTGCAACGAAGGTCTTCCAATGACAAGGATGCTTTCGAAGCCATGTGAGTACAATCTGACTGTCAGACCAAGCAAAAACCGGAGTCGCACTGAGAAAATCGAGTTTCCTAACGTGGCAAAGGAGGTTAACGAGAAGCGCAGCCCCGCAGAGCTCTAAGTTAGGAATACTGACCGTCTTTACCGGAGAAACCTTCGTCTTGGCAGCTAGAAGAGACACACTGAATGTGCCGTCTCCCTTGTCGACTCAGATATACAGCAGCAGCATAAGCTCGAGAAGAAGCGTCCGAGAAACCGTGTAGCTGGTACGAACGAGTGGAAGTGACGCCTAACCACCTATCGATTGACAAGGACGGCAGCTCAGATAACGATTTGCAATAAGCATACCATCGCTCGCGAAAATCCTCTGGCAAAGGCGTGTCCCAGTCGCACTTCTGGATCCACAAGTCTTGCATCAAGACTTTCGCAGTTACTGTAACTGGCGAAAGCCACCCGAGTGGATCAAACAAACGAGCTATATTGGAGAGAATGGAGCGCTTAGTCGAAGCCTTCGACAGCTCGGTGATATCTGAAACGGAGAAACAAAACTTGTCCTGAGCAGGATTCCAGTGAACGCCGAGTGTTTTGACTGATTCATCCATATCGATCTTCTTTGCCGGGCCCTGTCCTGTCTGTGGAGGAAGCAGCTCTGGATGGTTAGCAGCCCATTTGTCAAGATAAATACCTGCCGAGCCTAAGAGCTTAGTAAGCTCGACCCTTTTCTGCACCGCAGTGGAAAGCTCGTCCGATCCAGCGAAAGTATCGTCCACATATGTCTCGGATTTGAGGCATTCAGCACCGAGAGGAAATCGAGCGCCCTCGTCCTCTACTAATTGTTGCAGCGTGCGAATAGCTAAAAACGGAGCACAAGCCGTCCCATAAGTGACTGTCGTTAAGCGATAATCGACAGGAGGTGAATCAGCCCAAACGATCCTCTGAAAGTCTTGATCCTCGCGCTGCACTTTGATCTGCCTAAACATCTTAACTATATCAGCTGTAAACACAAATAAATATCGACGCCAATTAAGCAAAATCAACGCGAGGTCACTTTGAAGAGGAGCACCCGTAAAAAAGAAATGGTTAATAAACCAACCATACCGAGTGCGTCGAGAGGCGTCAAAAACGACCCTAATCTTCATTTTCAACAATAAATACGGCACTACTGGGTGATGTGGCAAGTACCACGCACCTTCACGCCGAATCTCCGACTCTGGAACTCGAACCATGTGCCCTAGGTCCTCGTACTCCTTCAGAAATTCTCGATACGCATGAGCGACCTTGGGATCTCGAGCAAAGCGGCGATGCAACGACTGGAGTGATCCAAGAGCCATTTGCCTTGTCTCACCTGCAACCGAAGGTAATTGAGATTTCAACGGGAGACGAACCTCGTACCGCCCCTGCGAATCCCTGGTGTGAGTCTCCTTGAATAGTTTCTCGCAGGCTTCGTCCTCCGGTTTCAACTTAGAAAACGACGAAGGAAGCTCGTCGAAAGCCCAGAACCTCTGCAGCATTTGGTCCAGCTCCTGCATTGAAGCGCAATGCAATACCTGCAACGGTGTGGAAGTATGCGACTCCGCCCGCCGTGAATCCTTCGCCGGTAAAACTCCGGACATTATCCAACCAAAGGCCGTATCCTGAGCGACAAGCTGCGATGAAGGAAAGCGTCTCAATCCCGATCGGAGCAACTGCCCCTAGACGTCAGCACCGAGAATCACATCGACCTTATTCGATAGGAAAAACTCCGGATCTGCGAGAGTGAGCCCTGCAAACTGCATGAGATCGAGATCTTCAATGCTGTCGACTGGGAGCTGTGACGTTAGACGAGGAAGAATGAGCGCCTCTGTCGTAATCTGAAAGCTTGTGTCGACCCTGGATTTTAGAACGAGCTGAGTTCTCGAGCGCGCAGTGCCCGTTGCACTAGCGCCAAGCCCTGTCAATGGTACGCAAGTATGCTCCTTTCGGAGCCCTAACAGCTGGACAATCGACTCCGAAACGAACGAAGCCTCCGACCCTTGATCCAAGAGTGCTCGTACATGGGTGCGATCTCCTCTTGGACCTATAATCTGCACCTTTGCTGTAGCCAGAACGATTCTCCGCTTCGGAAACGTGACGCCCGCTGCATGCAAACTCACGACAGATTTCGAGCCAGAGCCGCCCGCCTGAGAATTATCGGTGTTCTGGTGCCCAGCTTGCGAGTTTCCCTGGAATTTAAGATGCAAGAGGGTGTGATGTTTACCCTGACAAGTAGAACAACGTCCCGAAGAATTACAAGCGTTGGCTCTGTGAGATCCGAGGCAATTAAAGCAACGCTGCAACTGCTTGACCGTTGCCAACCGCTCGTGTGGATTCTTGTCTTTCAGCTTGAAGCATTTCGAGAGAGGATGCGTGCCGTTACAAAGGGCGCAATTAGAATTTCCAGACAAACGAGAGGATCTAGCGTGGAAAACCTTCCGAGGCTGAGGTCCTGATGTTGGCGTAGAAGCTGGTCTCTTCTCCGCCTTGCGCTCCGAAGGGTACATCTTAAGAGCTTGAGCTCTTCTTTCAAGGAACTTAAGCAAATCTGAAAACTTAGGAAGAGCGCTGTTGATATCACGCTCCGGCTCGTCCGCCTCCGGCACGTACTCCTGGTCCTTCTCACTCAGCTCAGCCTCCCACAGCTTCCGAGACTCCGGATCCAGGCGATCGGACAACAAGAAAACAAACCAAATATCCCAATGATCAACTGGAAGTTTCAAATTTGTCAAAGCTCGAACGATCCGCTTGGCCTCATCAGCGAACGCACGCATTTCAGCAGCCGATTCCTTCTTCATCTGCGGAATTTCTAAAAACGAAGTCAAGAGTTTATTGATCATCAACCTAGGATTACTATAACGATCCTTAAGCGTCTGCCAAGTGCTCGCATAATTCGCATTGGTTGTCATCACGTCCTTTATCAGCTCTGCAGCCACACCAGTCAAGCATAACTTGAGATACTGCAGTTTCGTGACGTCAGAAATGCCAGAACGACTATGCACGAGAGAAGTGAAAAGATCGCTAAAACTAGCCCAGTCCTCGTCTTTACCTGAGAACGTAGGTAAACTAATTTTCGGAAGCTTGACAACCTCAGGATCTGAGTCCGACTCCCCCATACTAGCGCTATCATCAGCATCAGGCTTGTCGAATAAAGCAAGCAGTGTTAGGATCTCGTCAAGAGCCGATTCGTAAACACCCTGAATGCGATCGAACCATTGATCTGCAATATACGCATCTGTCTCTGCATCGTCCCTAACGACAATTTCAGAATGCGTTTTCCTAGTCTCCACCCAAATCTGCTTAACAGCATCAAGTCGTGCCTGGACCATGCTTTTATTAAGCGAGTCACGCTGCTTAGCAAGCAGGCGTGTACGAATGCTCTCAATTTCGGCTTCTCGAGCCGTCTGTAACGCAGTCAGCTTCTTCAGCGCAATAGGAGCCATGATGCTCGCAAAGTCTCCCTATACGTAACGCAAACTTAAAGAAAATAAGTGTCGTGCACGCACGCCGCTAATCCGCGGACACAACCGCAGTGTGTCTAAGAAGTCGCCGCTCCCTAATCCGCAAACGTCAACACACGCGCGAGGCGCAAGGCCTCGCTTCCGAGAGCGCTCGACCGGCCGAGTATGTAAACAAGAGCGCGCGGCGCTATACAAAACGTTCACACTGAGGCTGAGAAAAACAATACTTGGAACTTCAACAGAAATATAATATGCTACTGGAAAAAGTCGTTACAGTGTGAACGCGTTTGTGTACAGATTTTATACACTACGTTTATCGCACGATTATGCCCGATAGAACAAAGAAAAACGCACGAAAAAACCACTCACTCCTCACCCGGGGCACCATGATTAATAATCTTGGAACGAGTGAAAGAACTCAGAGTGAGTTCCAACAAAAGGAAAGGGTTGTGTGAGTGAAGGTTTCTTTTTAATTAACACACACGATTTCGCGGTACACAAAAAGCACTTGCTTTGGCGTAAAAACCCTCACGGTTTAGAGGGAAAAGCCTCAGCAAGTGTAAGCTTTATTGAAAATAAGGGCGTTGAGCAGGCCTCGTCGTAGTCCGCCGCTGCTTCCGTCCTGGCCTGGAGGTCTGGAAGCCGGGCCTGGGGAGCGAAAGGATGATCCGCAACCGTGCACCAAGCGCGCCCCGACGTCTCGGGGAGCCAGACGCTTGGCACGAGGGCAACAAGGGGTGTTGCCGCTGTTCGCTCGCCCCGAAGGAGTCACGTACAACACGTGGACACCTTCGCCAACAAACCTTAAGACTATCGCCTCGAGGCACACTCACACACTCGCACAAATACACACACGCGAACGACGCGATCGCGAATTTTCCGCTAAACACTACCAACACGGCGCAGAACGAGGTGAACAGTGATAGCTCTGAGAAGAACAAGTCACTGGCTCACCGTCAGAAGACAAAAAAAATCGAAAAGCGTAAGGAAGCCAAACGTGCGAAGCGCTAGGCAGTCCGAACAGGAATCCGCGCGCGCGGGCCCTTCGCGCGCTCGCAAGCGGGGCCGGCGGCGCGCAACTCGACGCATGCGCGCGCGCTCTCAACGTCGCAACGGAGAGCGAGCAGCGGCGCGAAATTCAAAAAGCCTAAATTTACACCTACACTACTTGAACGAATAAAACGAACTGAACAGATTTAAATCTATTAAATAGAAGCTGAGATCTAAGCGATGCAGTTTTCAGTTATATAGAGTATACAGGGTAAGAAAACGAAATTTTGAAGCTTAATATCTTTAAAACTAACTGGTATCATAAACAACCCAAAGAAAGAGATCAAGATGCTATATAATGCTAACTAAATCCAAAATTTGAACATGATTAATGCCTTTTCACTCCAGTTACCGCGTCACGTAGAAAAACGACTTTTTTCAGTTGTTGATGTTTTTCTCAGGATTTGCCCCATGAAATGACTTGAAATTAACATGAATTATAGTCCTAATAACTTTCAATAATCATGATTTTTTTAGAAAGATTCAAAATTTAGTTTTTAAGTTAAAACAATTTCAAAAATTTGTGCTTTATGGTGTGTAATAAAAAAACGACGAACGATAATATAAATTTTCCGCAGTGAAAAGATAGGCAATTTTATTCTCTTTTAGGTACATATCAAGCAATTTACTTTCATCAACTTTTCTAATAACTTTATTAGAAAAAACTGAAATCTCAAAACTAAAAAATCGATATAAAAAAAACGAGTCCAGAAAATGTAAAAACGGACTGTTATCCCGCTATGTACTAGTAATAACATAGAAAATGAGACTTGTTGGATTAAAATCCACTGAGTAGAAGCTAAACTAGAGGCGATTTGAACGAACACACACACACACACACACATACACACACACACACATCTATACAGACATTTTCTAAAAACATTATTTTTCGACTTCAAATCCCTCAAAATATATTTCCTACATGTTTTTACACAAACTCTAAAAATTACTATTACAAGGCTTCCTTAGGAAGGAAGCAATATCATTGTTTACAAATATTCTTTAAAATTCGTTTTTTTGATAAAAAAACATTTTTGCTGAAATAAATAAAAATTTATTGTACCTATAAAAACTGTAATTGTAAAAGTAAAAGTTATTTTGTTATTTAGTTTAAAATAAATCAAATACGAGAACTAAAAATCTTAGTCTTGTCGACTAGTGTAAAGTTTGGAAAAGGAGAGAGTGGCCATAAATTTTTTGTAGGGTAGAGCCGAAAACGCAACCCAAGGGTCGGATTAGGAGAAGGTGATTATCACCGTCACCTCAAAACACTTGCTTAGCTCACACAGGGCTCAAGTGTACAAACTTTCATCAACTTTTGAACAGCTTAAGCGCCGCCTAAAAATAATTTAAAAATTCTGAAAAAAATGCAGACTAACTCTTTGCTATACCGGAAAATGAGACATCAAGATTTTTGCTAATCGAAAGTTCGTGTTTTTTGGGATACTCTATTGTACAAGCGCGCGCTACGCTAGGCACGCTTCACTGTATACTCTCTTTCTACTGTAAGACTCCGAGCTGATTGGACGCACCGCCGACTTGTGGCTATTGCCACTTTACAATATACTATTCAAAACTCACAGAGTTTATTTATTAATCCACCCTATATTCAAACAGTTTTATCCATTACCTACTGTTGAAATAATCTACGACCTTATAAAAGTGCATTTGACATAGGCGCACCACGTAAAACGACGAATGCTTTCTTCATAATCATCAAGGTTTTTATTGCTAAATGGTGGATCGATGGAACAATGGATATACCATAGGTTCAACCAATGGATTTATTATCATGAAATGATGCAAATGCGTATATATGTTATAATTCCTGATACGATTAAAAAATCTGCGCGATTTTTTATGAGTTCTTTTAAATAAGGTTTGCAATTTGTTCCCGACTTGCGTAGCAGATACAAGTAAAAACAAAATCGGTGGGCAAGTGCTTCAGCGCGTCATGTAAAATGATGTGTAAGCCTCGTGGTATGTATGGTGGTCACTTGAGTATTTTAGTATCTTTGTCTACCTCGGGTGGATATACCCAGTAATTGGAAAAATCGCGAGCTCAAATTCGGTTTTTATTAGTTTAAATAAATCTTTATAATTTTTAATTAAAGGCGCGAAGTTCGAGCGCGATAGTGCTCTAATGAGCAGCCATACACTTCATGTGGAAACTTCGAAATCGATTTAAATTTTAAGGCACTATGACTACAGCAGTCGTTGAATGATTTAGCTTTCTTCAATACATTCTTATCTACAAAATGCATTGTTCACAGCAAACGTTTATTGGTCCTAAGTAATGATCTTGAGTTACGTTATATTGTTCATCCTGATTAGATTCTTTTATTACGTACAACTTACTTTCCTGACAGCAGTTTGTTTACGCTTTAGTTAGTTTTTTTGGTTCTTCTTGTTTAGATGTGAACATTTTTTTCTTGGGCGTCTACGATGTCTCGGAGTATTGGGTGTAAATTTTTCTGAATGAATTTGAATTGTTAAAGTCTCATTTTGTTGTTCTTTTTCATTATTGTTACTTTCGGTTTCTGCGTTTTGTACAACTTAAAATGCTTCAAGAGGATTTGAATTAACACTTTTTCACTGACTATCTTCTACATTAATAATCTTTATTTTTAACTTTACAGTTATTTTACATTTATATTTTACATCTTTTGCCTCTCCTTCATTTCTCTTTTATTTATTTCATTATTTGTGAACGTGTGTGTGTGTGTGTGTGGATCTGACTGTAAATTGTTTGCGTAGAGTTTATTCTCATTTATGTGTGTGTGATTCGTGGGTGTGTGTCAGTGTATCTGTTCGTATAGTGTTTTCTCTTCTTTCTTTCTCTCTTCTCTCTTCATTCACCTGTTGTCTTCTTACTATTTCCTTTCTTTTCTTTATCCTCCTCTATCCTTTCCCTCTTCGTCTCTGCTTCTCTTTCCTTCTTCTTACTGGCATCTGTCTCTTTCTCTCTTTTCTCCTGCGTACTTTCCTTCTTTGTTTGTTCCTCTTCCTTCTTTCCTTTTTTAGCTTTTTCTATCTCCTGCTTTTTCTTCTCTTTCATATCTGTCTTGTTTGTTCCTCTCTTCCTGTACTCTCATTTCACATAACATTACCTTTTTCCAACTTTCAATCACCGGTTCCTCGTCTGCTTCCTCTTCTGTGATTTCTTTTGCCCTCCTTTCCTGCTCCATTTAAACAATTTTTCTCCAATCTTTATCACTTTGTTTTCCAATCTTACTTTGATTTTCTCTCCATTTTCTGTCTTTATCTCTTTCATTTACCTTGCAATCCTTACCAAATAAAACCTGTCCTCTCTTTCTTTCAGACTTAACCACTCATCCAGCACGTAGAAATTTTCTTCCCTTGCCTCTCCATTTCCATAGTTTCTTTCTTTTTTTCTCCTCGTCGAAGTCTATCCTCAGCATGTTCTCGTTCACTCTTTCCATCCACCATCCTTCTCCGATTTTCTTTTTTATCCACTCTCTCACCTCTATCTTTTTCCAGTGTGATCCTTTCCTTATGAATAGAGACAGCTCATGTCTCTTTCTTTCCTTTTTGTCTCTTTCTGGTTCCTCCTCTACTTCCTCTGCTTTTATTTTCTTCTTCTTCTTTCTTGCTTGTCCATCTCTGCCGACTTGACTTCTAGCCTTTCGATTCTCTTTTTCAACTCTCTGATTTCTTCTTTAACCTTGAGTTCTTTCCAGTACTTTTCTTTCCCTTTTTATTCTTCTCTTTCTTTTTCTATCATCCAAATTCCATCTCCTGTATCCTTTCTAGTGCCCACTCCAGTCTCTTTTCCAGCTTTTTCACTTCATCCATCTTCTCTCTTTTCCTTCTACTTTACTCTGTTTATATTCTTTTTCAGTTCTGTCAGTTTTCTTGCTTTCTAACCTGTCTTTTTCTCTCTTGCCTCGTGTTGTTACCTCTCCTCTTTCGGTGTTCCTAAAGTGATTGCGCACGGTCCTCCTGGTCCGCCTATTCCGCTCTCTCCGCGTTCTGGTTTCTTTTTCTCTCCGGTTCAGTTTATCTTTTTTTTATCCACTTTACTTGGATTAATTTTGCTAGGTTTTTTCGACACCCATCCATTTTCTGTTGCCAACTTACTTCCGATTTTGTTTTCTCGCACTCTTCCATTATGTGTTTAGCTGTCTTTGTTTTTTCTCCGCATATTCTGCATTTCCTATTCTCCTGTTCTGTCCAATATTTGTTCGCCTTCGCATCATTCCCTAGTCTAAATCTTGCTTGCGTCTCCAGTTCTCTGTTTTTCTTCTTTCCTCCTCTTCTTAGATACTCTGGTTCCTCTCCGTATGGGTCTATTATTTCTTTTATTTCTTTGGCGTACTCCGATTTTTCCATCTTTTCATTGAACTGTTGTCTCTCTATATCTTTGCTTATTAGTTCTAATTCTGGCCATACCGTCCCTTCTTTCATCTTTTCCATATATCCTTTGATTTATAATCCTCTGCCTTCCAGAAATTTTCTCCTGTGGTACGCATCTTCCCTTACTCTCTGTTGTCGCCTTGCTTCCTTCTGTAACTCTTTCTAGCACTCTCTTAAGAGTGTTCCCTCTTCTGCTTCCTTTAACTTTTCCTCATATTTTAATTCTCTTTTCCCTGCTTTTACCGCTCTTCCTTCTCTTCTTGTAGCTAGCATTAAAATATGTCTTGGCGTGGATCTGTCCGCTTTTAGTATCCATTTCATGTACTTCTTTTGAATTCTCTCTATTTCTTTATATTCTTTTTATCCCCAGATTTCTGATTCGTACAGTATCAGTGCTTTTACTAGACAGTCAAAGAGCTTCATTCTTAGGTGCCAGTTTTATTTGAACAGCTATTCCTCTATGCTCCATATTTTCCCCAGCGCTGCGTTTGCTTTTCCTTTTACTCTCTTTATCTGTTCTTCCTCCTTGTTATTGCATTTTAACTCATATTCTAAGTATGTGAAGCTTTTGACTTCCTCTATTTCCTTCCCGTTCCATTCGAACGAGACTTTCTTCTTTCTGCCTCCTCTTTCTCAGCATCTCATTATTTTTGATTTTCCTAGGTTCAGTTTCAGACCTTTCTTTTTTATATATTTCTTAAACGTTTTAGGCATTCCCTCCATCCCTTCTTCGTTGTTTGCCATTAGGACTATGTCACCGCGTATCCTATCGAATGTATCTTTCTGTTGCCTATTCTCAACCCTTCTTCCTGTACCTTTCCCATTTCTTGTTCTAAATCTGCAAATGCGATATTGAACAGCGCTGGGCTAAGTGGGCATCCTTGCCTCACCCCTTTTTCCGTTTTAAACTTTCCTGATTTTGTTTTGCCTATTCTAACTCTGCTATGCGTAACCTTGTATATTTCTTTAATTTTCCTTATTTTCCTTATATCTTTTACCTTCTTCTCCTCCATTATTTTCCATATCTCTTCCCTTTTTATTTTATCGAATGCCGCTTTCATGTCCGTGAAGAATAAAAACACTTTTCCTTTTTCTTTTTTATTTCTTTCTCTACTGCGGCTTTAACTACGTATATCGCATCTATTGTGTCTTTTCCCTCTCTGAATCCCATCTGTGTGTCGTCCAGGACCCTCTTCTCTTCCAGTTTAATTCTCAGTTTTTTTCTAATATATTTGCGTATATTTTATATCCCGTGTCCATTAAAGTTATTCCCCTATAAGTTCCGGCTTCATCCTTGTCTCCTTTTTTATGTATCGGCGCGATTTGCCCCGTGTTCCATTCTTCTGGGAAACCGCTACCTTTCTATATGTCATTTAGTATATTGTATAGGAATTCATCAGTTCTGTCCCCTCCGAATATCCATGCCTTATTCTGTATCTCATCTTCCTCTGCTGCCTCCTTCTTTTTTAGTTTCTTGATTGACTCCTCGATTTCCTCCCGTGTAATCTCTTCTTCTTTCATTCATTCTTCATTTTGTTTTTCTTTTTCCTCCTTTCCTTGTTCCCCCTTTTTCCGTTTTAAAAGGGGGAACACGGAAAGGAGGAAAAAGAAAAGACCCCCTGCGTTTCCCGTATCTCCTTTCCTTTCCTTTTCTTCTTCTTCTATCCTTTTTCTGTCCAGTAATTTCCTAACGTGCTCCTTACATTCTTTTTCTGTCATTTTCTCACTGAGTTTTTCCCTCCCTTTCCTCCTTCTTTTATTCACTGAGTCCCAAAAACCTTCTCCATCTTTCTCTTTTTGTAGTTCTTCTATTATCCTTTCTTTCTCTTCTTTCTTTTTCTTCTCTAACAGTTGTCTGTATTTGCTTCTTTCCATTAAGAAATCTTTTTTTGTCATTCTCCCCTTCTATCCAGTTCTTTAGTGCTTCATTACTTTGGTTTTCGCTGTTTTGCATTCTCTATCCCACCATCCTTCGTTTTTCCTTTTGTTTAGCTTTTTTCTTTTCGTTATTGTATTTTTGACTAATTATTCCACGTTTCCGAGCTCCCTCGAGTCCTTCGGCTTCCACGCTTTTCCTAGCCATTCCCTATTCTCTTCTATTCCTTTTTCTGACCGATCTGTTATAAATTCTTCCTCTTCTGTTCTCATTTTTCTTTTCAATTTCAGTTTCAATTCTAACGGAAAGTGATCCGATTTCCATTTTCCCCCTATCGACATCTCTTCTATTATTTCTCTTCCTTCTTTATTTGTTATTACATAGTCTATTGTTGAGCAGCCATTCCCTCCTATATAAGTCCACTCTCTGTTCATGTCTCCTTCTGCATCTCCGTTTACTATGTGCATCCCTATTTCTTCTAGCTTCTCAAAAATGTATTTTTCTTCTTTATTTATGTATTTATTTTTTGATTTTTTATTTTTCTGATTATTTTCTGTTATCATTTCGCCTGAGTGTTCTTCTCCCCAGGATATCTCTATGTCTTTGTTTGTGTTTCTAATTTATATAGTTACACCTCCCCTAGCTCTTTCTTTTTGATGGAACCATTTTGCCGCTTTCGTCTTGACTTTATATCCTTTTAGTCTGTTTTCCCATTTCTTATCGTTTATCTCCTCTACCCATGTTTCTGTTAATCCTATGATGTCAAACTCTGTAACGTGTTCCCAGTCCTCTTCTTTTATTTTCCTGCTTCTGCTACATTCCACTAGATTGGCTTTAGTTCTGTCTCCTTCCCTCTTCTATTCTCTTTTCTTTCCTCCGTCCCTCTTTGTTTCTCCGTTTTCTTTCCAAAACCATTGCTCGCTTCTCTCATTCCAGATCCATTCTATGTCTCCTATCTTGAACTTGACTTTTGAATTTTACAATATATTTGCAGATCAATACGCTTTACGTTTGCGTTATTGAGTCTAGATCAGAATTTTATAAGTATGACAAATATTTAAAATAATTCTAAGTTTTTACACTCTAAAGTCTATAGAATAAAAACAGGTGCTGGAAAAAATAAATACTTTGATTACTTCTTTGGGAAAGTATATATCATTACTTTTATACTTCCCGCGAGTACAAAAAAAAAATAAATAAATAAATAAGTTACAGATTATTCTTTTGTAAAGAATAAAACGTACAGTTTAACCTTTTGTAAAGAATAAAACGTACAGTTTAACCTTTTGTAAAGAATAAAACGTGCAGTTTAATCTTTTCTAAAGATTAAATCGCGCGGTTTAATCTTTTGCAAAGGATAAAATTTTCCTCCGTCATTTCAAAAGAATAAATGTTGAATTTTATTTTTTACCAAAAGACTGAATCGAGCGATTTCATCTTCATCGAAGAATAAAATGTATTTCTATGATTAAAAGAATAGATCGTTGTTGTTAATATTAAAAAAAAAAATAATTATACATAAACATTTATTGTTAAATGATATTATTTATTAGTAATTTTAATGTCCTGATGCATCAAATCGAATAAATGCAGGACATTTAAATTACGAATAAATAATATCATTTAATCATTTTTATTCTTTTGAAATGACGAAGAAAAATTGTATTCTTTTCAAAAGATTTAACTGTAAGATTTAATCTTTAGAAAAGAATAAATTGTTGGATTTCTTCTTTTAAAATGGTGGGCCGAAATTTTATTCTTCGCAAACGATAAACCGCGCTATTTATTCTTTGCAAAAGATTAAACTGTACGTTTTATTTTTTACAAAAGAATAAACTGTATGTTTTATCCTTTATAAAAGAATAAACTGTATGTTTTATCCTTTATAAAAGAATAAACTGTAACTTTTATTCTTTTTGAACTCTTCAAAAGTATACAAGTAACGATTTATACTTTTCCAAAGAAGTAATCCAAGAATTCATTCTTCCTAGCGCCTGCGTTTGTTCTTTAGACTTTAGAGTCTAGGCACTCGCCCCGTATAAAGAGTTTCGAAGAAACGTCAGATACCCAGGGAGAAGGCCTAATGGATTTGACCAAAAATGTGTTTTTTTTTCAATTCTTTCTGAGCTATTTTTTACAAAGAGGTTTTTTCATAAAAGTACTGTGGTTATTTTGTAGAAAATTAAATTTTAAATAAATTCACAGTATTTAAAAATTCTAAATACCCAATTGAAAAAAGATTTTCTAGTAGCGAAGCCTCATTCACCAAAAATTGTTTTTCCATCCGTGCGCAGGACCTGATGTTCATAAGAAGTGACCTTGTATTACAAATCATACTTGCTCGAACCAACTTTTTTCAGTCAAATTCACTATGTATATTAAATATACTATATTCTACATGATTGTCGAGTTTCTGTCTAGTTTTAAGTTTTTCAAAATGTTATAAAAATTATAAACATCTGTCTGAATAAAATCCCAAGCGAAAATATATCAGCACGCACAAGGGATTATAGTTTATTGTAGGGTTTTTATAGCTTTTTATGAACGATGGTCACAGCCTACAGATACACTCGGAATGAAGGGTCGTGCTTAGAGCAGGTATAGAGTAGCACGCCAAGCTCGTCTACGCAGCAGCGTACATAGTGGGGGAAACCCAAGATTTGTCTGTCCCTTCGCACGCAGGTATACAAAGTGAGCATCAGCTTCTGCTGCGACCAGAGTTGTTCTGCTCGACAAGAACTGTCCTGCGTAGTCAGTCTCGCACGAGCGTCGTCACGAGAAATAGCACTCTCGTACATTGTGATCGATGTGTCGTTTGTGTAATTTTCCTCTTCTAATATTTTACTTTGAATAAAGTTCTACTTTTCTTATATTTTAAATTCATCTTGTCAGCACCTTATTTTTGCACCCAGTCAACCGTGGAAAAAACAATGATCACCATTAATTATATTGTCGTATAGATGCTCTGACAACTCTGTACTGCTTGATTTTGCAATGCATTCAGTACTGAGCTTAGATGACGGCGATGATGACGACGACGACGACGAGAACAACGATGCCGATGAGGGTATCCTCGAGGGTTTTGCTGTAGAAATGTCGAGTTTTTTCAAATTTTTACAGGCTTTATGCTGTGGAGACGTTTCTTGCGCCGAAGGCTTTTCTTTCAGTTTAAGATCGACGACGTCTGGCGTCTTTGTCTGTTTGGTAACTGCTTTTATAAGCCACAAACGTAGTTTATATACGTAACTTAAAGCACATGTGAAATACTCTCTTTTTATGCTGTGATAAAAACAGTAGTGCGTTGGTTCGTGGTAGGTTTCTATACAAAGGACAATTATATTCTTTCAAGTTGATAACATGACGTGCGAGAACTCGTTCAAGTAACTGATGTTTTTCCACTCCGCGCACGTATATATGCATAGCGTTTCTCGCCACATCTTTTAAAATGTTGTAGATATCCTCTAAATTGGATTCGCCATCGAACCACTCTAAACTGTGATGAAAACACAATAAATAACTATTGGTGGCGAGGATTCCTTTTCCAAATTTTACTGCAGTCATATGGTGGTTTTATTATCCGATGAGCGATAAGGTTGGTATCGGCTCCTACGATAGCGATGTCTTTTGGTAAAAACTCTGCGTTTTTATCGTAAAATGCTTGAACGTCTATGATGTAGTCGAGTTTCTCCATGACTCAGACTAGCGACGGCTTTACTGTTTACAGGGTTACTGAGAGCATATGTGTGAGCGAGAGCGCCGGCAGGCGCGCGCTGGCGCCCCTAGCCCTTAGCTGTCGATGGTGGGGAGCTGTTTAGGAGTTGAAGTCTACGGCCACTTGACGACTGAAGTCTATTTCGAGCACGTTATCGAATTCCGAGTATAATATACAGTTGATGGTTTTTGCTAGCGAATTATTTTAATTATATTAAAATTTCCAAAATGAGCTGACAAGTCGGCTGTTAAGTCGAAGGCATATAGACAATAGCCGTCTGGATAGTCATCTCGATCACTCTCGAGACCCTCGTTCATGTAGTGTATACTCGTGTCAGAGAATAGCGTATGAAAGCACTCAATATATTGAGGCGATGCACCTACAAAGTTAGGCTGTAACGGTTTACTCAGTACTTGATTACCGTCAACGTATAAAGATAAATAGTTTATACTATAATTTTGAAAGTTAAATGGGTTTAGTTTTCTGTCGCCGTTAAAGGCTTTGTTATCCACAAATCCTAGGATGATTCTCTTAGGTACTTGGCCGAGTATTACATTTTCCAGAGTATCGCCAAGAATACTGCTATGTATTGTGAAAGTCTTTACTTCGACCCTTGTAAGAGAATATTTGGCTGTGTAGTAGCGAGCATTCTGGCCTGAGCGATTCACACTGCTAAACTGACTATAATTCGTCTAACTAGCAGAGTAGCCTCTGTTATATGTACTGAGCACCCATCGTCTGGGGCTGAATCCATAAGACAGAATGCGTCCTTGGAGCGAACGAGGCGTAGGCGTACCTCTACGCCATTTAGAAGAAATCTATCTTAAAGAGTTTATCTAAAATCAGTGCGTGCAACGAAACAGTGCAATTTCGAAAGATTTTCCGGCGGCTACTGGAAGCCGTTCTATTAAACAGATAGCGAAGGTAGTCAAGCACCGACGGCGCTCAGCTTCGCGCTCTGAAGCTTTGTCCTCGTCCTTACTTATGAAAGCAAAATAACCCGTAGAGTTACTGTCCGGTGACAGCTTTCAATAGCTTAGGACATAACACTGAGAAAGCCGATACATACGAAACCGCCTTTCTCATCGTAAAATAATTTCTGACAAATAACCTTTTTACTGTTAAAATGAACCAGTGACTCATTGATCGCCTCAATCAGACTGCCAATAGAGTTATAAGTGATATTACTTGGAAGAACTATGTTTAATTCATTGAGAATCATCTTTTTTAAATAGGTTTTAAATCTGAAGCAGGAACTCAGGAATTAAATGTTTCAGGATAGCTAACCCAGCTTACTAGATATTGTTTTTTAGAACTTCTCCCTTTACTGCGTATTATTTTATCGATGTGAAATTCTTGTTGTTCAACACATTCTTTATGCACTACCGAGAGTTCTTCAAGATAGAAAAAACCTTCTATTGGCTCGTTCTGGAGATCGCTCAATTCGTAAATAAAAAGACCTTGTCTTTGTACAACTTTTGTAATTTAAAAATCTCGTCGCTTCATGATTTTTCAGCACCTTTTTCAAAAATATTTTTTTCTCAGGTGATACGCACAAACATGCCTTTTTTGTATACTGCTTTACGCCGTACAGGCTGCCTCTGTTGCACACGTGATACTACATTTTTTCTAGCAATGTGCGCATTATATATTGTGACAGCCGCTGGTGGCATTTTTATAGTAGTATGAGGCGTTTTGTTTTAGGCAGCAACTAGATTTTGTAAAACATCTACGTATTGTTTTGAGTTTTTGTAGGTAAAGTATCTGTACATGCGTTCTTTTAAAGTTCTATTAAAGCGCTCAACAACTGCGGGCTTAACGTCCGGATGACGAGCGTCGCGATATTCTATATCTCTTTCTTTTAAAACTTGTTGTAGATCGCTACCAAATAATTCTTTCCCTCGATCTGTCAGCAACGTGAGGAGCCGTCGATTTTAAACGCTTTGGCCACCTCCTGGCTTGTCTTGTCGCGTAAAGATTGCATCAATTACAACTAGTAAATAGGAGATTCCGTCGTTGTAATCTTTTATTGATGATAACTGAATGAGATCTGCCTCCTAAACGTGATATATACCGCTGACGTTATAGTATAGTCGAAGAAATTTTTGTCGAATAGCTTTATGTAGAGTGTATGCGTCATGCCTATTTAGCCAGTTTTTGATTTCTGATTTTTTAATTTTCTCATCGTTTATCCTGATTTAATTCCGAGCGCCAGAAAACCCCATCTCATGCTCTGTGTCGAAATATTGTCTCTCTAGTTTGCTCGTTATCGTCTAAAAGTCATCCATTTTAAAAGCATAAGTGTCAAAGTTCGTCCGCCGGCTTTTCTTTTTCCGCTCGAATTAAAACTTTTGTTTACTAAAACAGTTTTATCATACTCGAATGAGGCTGTATTATCTATAACAGAAAGCGTGCGACAAGACGTTGTCCGTCGTAAGGGCCCTCGTCCCCGGATAAATAATAATTGCCTTTTGCAATTATTAATCGCGACTTTCTTTTATTTTTGTGGGAGTAGAGAAGAAAGGAACATCAACGCGGAGACAAGGGAATTCAAGGAAATCGCCGACCAGTGTAGAATCGTCGAGAGTTCGCGGAAGACCAGCTACACGAAAAAAAGTAAGCCTGAGGGGACACCAGCACTCGTGTGCAGAATCAGGAAAGCTGAATAATGCCGATACAGTGCGCGCATAGTGTCACAGAAGCATTTTTCCACTTGGTTCGGCGTGTAGCATCAGAGTTAGAGTTGTAGCTTATTATATATTTGGTATAATTTTGTTCAAGCGCTCGAGCGCGCTGCGAACGAGGTAACGCAGGAACTGGTGCCAAAACAGCAGCGGGTCATTGCTGCATCGGCTTCGCTCAGACCGTTCTCATTCGGCACGATTGTGTGCCCTAATGGCACGCGTATGCGCTGTATCGCCATTATTCAGCTTTCCTGATTCTGCACACGAGTGCCGGTGTCCCCCCAGATTCACTTTTTTTTTCTGTGTAGGGAAGAGGATTCCGGGAAAGAGTGTCGGGCACGAAGTGTAGCTCTGTTGCGACGGAGCATCAAAATGTTGTCCGCTCGTGTGTGTGTGTGTGTGTGTGAGAGATTTAGATTTAGATTTAGATTTATTAGATTTATTTGACGTACAATATGTTGTACGATAAATTGTATACAGCAGCAATAGTAGTACAGCAAAACGTGTATTGTGATAGTATGATAATGTGAAGATGGGTCAAGCGAGAGTGTGTGAGTGTGCGCGTTTGCGTGAATGTGTACAAGCGTGTGTGTGTGTGCGTTTGAGTGAATGTGTACAAGCGATTCAAGTGTTTGTGTTTTCAAGCTCAAGAAAGTGCTCTTTAGCTAGTCTCTTGAAACCTGAGACAGATGTAGTGTTACGAATGTGAGATGGTAGGTTGTTCCATAGGTACGAGGCGCTGATATGAAACGAGTTCCTCAGCGTCTCCGTCGCGAATGTCGGAATATCCAGAGGTATCACCTCCCCCCTAACAGGCCGAAGTGTCACGCGGAAGTCAAAGCATGCCAGTACGTATGATGGTACGGCTGTGTTAAACATTTTTCTTAGGAAACAAACAGTGAAATACTTCCTGCGTCCGGCAGTGGTTAGCCACTGCAACTCCCGCCTGTATGGGGAGATGTGCTCATCTCTTCTTACACCATAGATGTACCGAATTCCTGTATTCACGAGCCTCTGAAGTTTTAGGTCGAGTTCCTGCGTCAGGTCACAGTATACGAGGGAACAGTAGTCTATAAGAGGAAACAGAAGGGCCTGCACTAAGTGCTTGCGCAACCTGAGATTAGTGCTTTTCCTGAAAAAGTAAAGCCTGTTCATTAGTGCGTGAGCACGCTTACACACTTGTGTAATATGCTCCCTCCACGTAAGCTTAGAGTCGAGCACCAATCCCAGATTACGCACGGAAGATTCAAAGCTGACCTGGGCACCCCCTATGTTAATGAAAGTGTTATCTGTTGAGGGTAATGCGTTTATGTAGTAGGGAGAGCCCAGGACAATTGCTTTAGTTTTAGCAACATTAAGTTTTAGCTTATTCTGTGCAGCCCAACCAGTAATCCTCTCAGCATTGGCACTCATCTTGTTTGATAAAGAATCGAGCTCTTCGAGGTGGCATTGACTGTAAATTTGCAAGTCATCCGCGTAGATGAGATGGAAAACATCGGTATCAAGGCAGAAACCGATGTCATTGATGTACAATGCAAACAGGAGTGGACCCAGAACGGACCCCTGCGGGACGCCGATGTTGAGACGCCGAGGAGAAGAACGTTCGTTATTGTCACCAACGACGGCCTGCTCTCTACCAGAGAGGTAGGAGGCAAACCAGCGGATGACTTGCTTTGAGAAGCCGAAGGTGGATAGCTTTCTCAGGAGCCTGACGTGACACACAGTGTCAAACGCCTTGCTAAAGTCAAAGAGAAGGAGTAGTGTTACTTTCTTTTTGTTTATCCCAGCTCTGGCATCATCAGTTAGCTTAATTAGGCCAGACTGAGTGCTGTGACCAGTGCGGAAGCCTGTTTGAAGGTTATCTAGTAATAAATAGCCTTGATTCAAGGTATTCTGAGACTTGCCTGTGCACTAGCCACTCCAGAGCCTTGGAAAGAAAGCAGAGAAGTGAAATCGGACGGTAATCAGTCAGGGCTGTTGGTGAGCTGACTTTGTTGAGTGCGCGCACAAGTGACATTTTCCAGGCAGATGGGAAGCAGGGTTCGCTAAGGGACAGGTTGAAAATATGACTTAGTGAGGGAGCAAGAACCGGCAAAGCTTTTGAGATGACAACCTGTGGGATGCCGTCGCTCCCCCTGGCCTGAGTGTCAAAGTGCGACACCGCAGCCAACACGTCCGATTCCGTTATAGGTTTGAATTCGAAATGTTCCGGGAGGTCAAGACTTTCCAGGGTAACAAGATAATCCGCAACAGCAGGAGCCAGCGGATCATTTGAGATCGCGCTGAAATGCGTGTTGAGTTCATCTGTGGTGAATCTAGATGGTAAGGGGGCCTTGGTGGCAGAAATTCCAAGTTTCTCCAGCTCTTTCCAGATCTCAGCAATATCGGTCAAGGTGGACAGGCGTGAATAGTAATAATTCAGCCTGGCCTCCTCGACTTGTTTGTGAGCATAGTCTCTAGCTAATCTGTAAACGCGTCGATCTGATTCGAGCCTGGAGTCCCTGAAACGCCTGTAAAGTCTATTGCTCTCGGATACAAGGCCAGGAAGAGCCGCAGTCTACCACGGGTGACGTTGTCGTCCTGGTGTCACAGTCCGCAATGGAGCGAGGTGGTTGATGGCGTTAGTGAGGTTAGCGTTGAGTAAAGATATGCAGTCGTCAAGTGATGAGGTGGTGAGAGATGACCAGTCACATTCGCTAAGAAAGTCTCTCAGCTTCTCAGCGCTGATTCCTTTAAAGTTTCTGTATGAGTATGTATTTGGTACGTAGCGTGGAATCTGTACGTCGAGAGTGGCCGTGATAAGGTCGTGTCCGTTGATGAAAGGTGCGTCTGTCTTCCAGTATGACTGCAGGCGATCCTGCTCGTCGATTAGGCACAGATCAAGCCAGGTGTCAGAACCCTGTTTATGGTGTGTGGCACCATAGGGAACGGACGAAAGAGAGTTCTCATCAATGAAGGCCCTGATGAAATTGGCATCTTCAGATGAGGATAGTTGGTCAGAGTTAAAGTCCCCCATTATAACCTTCGTGGAGTAGTTGTGCATGTGAGTTGTTAGTTCGTTAATAAAGTTAGAGCCTTGGAAAAAAGGAGCATGAGATGGACGATACACAACCCCCACGAGGATGGGAGAAACTCCCTTGGCCGATATCTCACAAAAGAGGTATTCAGGCTTGCCTGGCTTGCCGGACCATTCACCGTCGGATGTTGAAATAACACTAACCGTCAGAGATTTGTGTATATAGAGGGCCACAGAGAGAGAGAGAGAGAGAGAGAGAGAGAGAGAGAGAGAGAGAGAGAGAGCGAGAGAGAGAGAGAAAGAGAGAGAGAGAGAGAGAGAGAGAGAGAGAGAGAGAGAGAGAGAGAGAGAGAGAGAGAGAGAGAGAGAGAGAGAGAGAGAGAGAGATGTTAGTGTAGTTTGAGGGGAGAGGGAAGCTACGCGGAGCTTCTGAGAGGAAAAGAGATTTGAGATCATGGTGAGAAACGACGTTGCTATGAGGGAAGTGCTAAAAGACCGGTATAATCGGACGATTAAGTTCGGAGTCGCGCGACTGCCGCCGGCCGTTTTGATATCAGTGCGACGGAGAGACGCTGTAGTATCGCGGGGGTCATCGAGACTTTGCGGGACAGACTCTTTCGCGCATTTATTCAGGAGAATGATCCGACTGATGATAGAGTGCTGTGATACGTGGAAGACGTCGCCGCGTCGCTGGTGGTAGAGCAGTTTGCGCAACTTAATGTGCAGGAGAGTCAAGAGCGAGAAGTCGCTGATGACGCGAGACACGCGCCGTTGCCCGAGTTAGGAGAGTCGAGCGACGGCGGCGTTTTTAGGACCTCATCTCAGTGGATGTTAAAGCACAGGGATGGAGAGGGGAACTTGAGCAACACGGTACGTCGGGTGATGATAAGTACGCGCGTGCCGGCGACCAAGACTACGTCCGTGATAACGACGCAAGTCCGGTCGCCGGTTCCCGCAGATGCGATGTCCGCGCGCAACGGAAACTTAATCGGATTAATTTCGCGTTTGAGTACAAGAAATTTCGGAGAGGCGCGCGTTGCTGTTCGTGGAAATCTTTCGAGGTATGAAATGCTTACGGCGCAGTACATCCGTTACTCAGCGCACATGCTACGGAGCCGAGAGATGCATGACGTACAAGAGCCAGGGCTTGCGGGCCCACAACAGCGGCTCACCCTGGCTTCAGGAGGCACTACGAATGGTCCAACGATTAGAGTGAGAGGCGAAAGAAAGGGGCTCGCAACTCCGGCGAACCCCATACCAGCGCAGATGAATATAAAAATGCGATGGTATACGCCAGCTGAGAATCTTGACGAAATCCGGAGCGCGACTCCGAGCTCAGGCCGATCGTTAAGGCGAAGCGTGCTTTTTCAGCCGAATTCGGAGAGTGTGGAGGTGCGGCGAGACGTTAGGCAGAATGGAAAAACATGAGGTCCTCAGCGGCCATCTCCGGGGTTCGTTGATCAAAGAATAGTTTTTGCTGCGGAAAGAAACGAGGAAGCGATTTCTCGGGGAAGTCAACATTATTACGCACCGCAAACGCTGAGAGTAGGCCAAAACCTGGACTTTTCGTCGGAAAGCGAAAGCGAGTACGCGCCGTTCAGGGTCGCGAGTCAGAAGCGTGTGGAGGACCGTGTACGTAGTGACGGGTATGCAGGGCCGAGACTGCGGCCGAGGCGTAGTGATTTAGACAGAGATGCGTATATTGCGGGCTATAAGTGGAGTGACCGGTCGGAGAGCGAGACCAGTTTAGTGAACGGGAGACGGGCTCGGGAGGAAAAATCGAGGCGAAACCTAGGTCAAGTGAGAGAGAAGGCTAAGCCGGCGCGTCGAAGTGTAGACAACGATAGGAGAGAACGCGACGATTACGATAGAGACAGCGCGCGGCTAGCGAATCGGAAATTACAGACCGTGAAAATTCTCAAGTGTTGGGGAATCGCGCAGTTTGTGGGGGATGAAAAAGCGGATAATCCGGAAGAGTTCCTGGAGCAAATTGAGGATTGCCGTGACGGGTCAGGGTTGTCGGGTGACGCGCCGCTCGCTGCGATCCCGTGCGTCCTCTCCAAGAGGGCGTCGCGCTGGTATCGCACGATTTGCGTGGAGATAGCTACGTGGCCGGAGTTCTGCAAACGCTTTAGAAATCACTTTATTAAGTTCTACAACCGTGAGGACTTGATGGATAATTTACAACGGCCCACGCAGGCCGAAGGAGAAAAGATCACGACTTATCTTTCGAGTTTCAAATATATAGTCTCGCGTTTCAGGCATCCTCCGTCTTAGCGTAAGCAAATGGAGTTAGCTTACAGGAAAATTCACCTGAAGTACCGCCACGCGATAGGCGATAAAGTAATCGAGTCGCTGGACGACATAGAGCGTTAGAAGGATCTCGACACGCGCTACCTGCCGCCGCCAACCGCCGACAAAATGCGATTGCTTGGCGCCGCGTACACGGGGTCGCGTTAGCCTAAAGTCGCCGCGGTTCAGGAGGAAAAAGAAGGCGAAGCTGCTGGAGTCGAGGACGTAGCGGGCGGGAAAAAGGGTGGCAAAGGAAAGGGGAAGAACAAGGGCGTGAGCAAGTCGCAGAGTGATGGAGCCACGGGAGAGACGAGCAAGAGTGTGTCGAGTGGGGTTAAGCCCGATCTCACGTTCGCTGCAGTGGCCGCTCAAAACGCAGGCCTGAGCGAATTCGCACGACCTAACTCGCCGGCCGCTTCGCTGAAAGGCAGCTCGCAAAATCGCGATAATCAAGGTGCACCGCGAACAGGGGCGAGTAGTCCGGCGAATAACGCCCGTACGGGTAATTTTAATGGAGTGAAGGGAGCTAGCGGAGCAAGCGGTGCGCAGGCGACTGCGCGAGTAAGAGAGTATATGGGCGCGTGCTATACTTGTCAGGGAGTAGGGCACCGATCGTCGGAATGTCCGGAAGTGGAGTGTTTCGCGTGTCACGAGAAAGGGCATACGAGCCGTTAGTACCCGAACCGTTTAAAGACGTCGCCTTCGGAGGCCTCACATCGCCCTCAGGAGTTCTGCCAGGGATACGAGAACCCGGGCGTGAACGTCCGAACGTGTCCAAACTGCTCGCATCTTTTCAAATCGATTTGGGGAAACTCGCTGGGCGGGGGACAGCGATAAATACTGTTCCCCGCGAAGCGTTTACCTGGGTGGGCGAGCAAGTTCGTGACGGCGATGCGAGTGATAATAGTAGTAAACCGAGAAAATGCAAGTTCGTGGAGGTAGATAGATACGGACAACCATTAGTAGAGAAAAAACCGTGAGAACAGAGAGCGTTACGAGTGAGAGGAGCGTTAATGTAGAGCGGGGTGAGGCAAAGAAAAGGAAAATGGTGCATTTCAACTTGGGGGCACAATCAGCTGATTCGTCTTCGGGGTCTGAAGCAGAGGCAGGCCTGCACGCGCTGAAAGAGAGCGCTATGGCCGACGTACTCCAGAAAACGTCTAACCCCTCTGATATTAAGCAGCGGTTGAAACAAAGAGGACTGTGGCAGCTTGATTCCAATAGCGCATTCGCGAAGTCAGTGCCTCGCATCGACTGCATTCCAGGCAAGGGATAGAGTCCTTGCGAACGCGAGAAAGCGGGTATTGCAGCCTCGGAGTTGATTTGCTTGAGTGACGACGAGCGGTAATTGAGAACGCTATCAACGTGTTAGAGAAGGGCGCGGCGGCAGAAACAGCAGCTTGGGAACTAAGTCGTGGAGCGAAGCAAAAATCACGCGAAAACGAGGGGATGGGAGAGAAAGGGTCAGAGCCGACTGTGAGCATCGCGAGCGAATTAGAGTCCAGAGGAAATGGAGAGGAAGGAGACGTTGTCGTGGCCGGAGTAGCAGCTGATAATCGAATTCATGTGTTCTTGAATTTAGGAGGGAAGCGATCCCTCGCGTTGCTAGATCCAGGCGCAACTTTATCGATGATCTCGCCGTGTGTGGCTAAGCAATATAAAGAAAAGCTAAAGCCTATCAATATGCGAGTGCATGCCGTGACCGGAAAAATTAGCAAAGTACAGGGAGTTATGCGCGTTTTGTATGTGGAGCGCGTGTTGCGGAAGTTGAACGAGGTAGGGTTAGTTGTAAATAATAATAAGTATTCATTTTGTGTAGAGAAAATTTAATGTTAAGGGTTCGTACAAGATAAGGACGGGTTAAGGCCGGATCCGGAGAAGGTAGAGCAAGTGTTGAATTTTCCGGCGCCGAGGAATGTTAAGCAGTTGCGAAGGTTTTTGGGGATGGTGGGGTGGTACTTGAGGTTTAGAGAGGGCAATTTGGGGATGAAAATACTGTTGACGAAGTTATTGAGGAAAGGATAACCATGGCAGTGAGGAGAAGGACAGCAGGAGTCGTTCGAGGCTTTTAAGCGCGCGTTGACGGAGGCGCCTGTTCTTGCGCGACCGGACTTTAGCAAACCGTTCACTCTACAGTGTGACGTCTCTTAAATCCGGCCGAGAAGAATTATACAGTGACGGAAAAGAAGGCTCTAGCGGTCATCTGGGCCATTTAAAAGCTGCAGCCATACTTGGAGGGATACAAGTTTCGCGTAATTACCGATCAAGCGGCATTGAAATAATTAAAGAATTTGCCAGATCTGATAGGGCCATTAGCAAGGTGGGCTATCGAATTGCAGCAGTGGGACTTTGAAATCGTGTACAGGAAGAGGACGCTTAATCAATTTCCTGACGCATTGTCGCGCGCTTACGAGTCCGAGGAGGAAGTTGCGAGTTTCGGGGGCATTAGAGATGAGGGGTATTTAAAATTGTTAGAGGACGTAGAGAAGTTTCCAAGAAAATACGCGAATAGGAGAGTCGAGGACGGAAAGTTGTATAGATTCTGAAATGACCCGATGCTGGACTCAATCGTCGATCAAATTGAGAATTGGCGAATGGTCGTAGAACATCGCGAAAGAGTTATGGAAGAAGCGCACTGCACGCCGTCGTCAGGGCACTTAGGGGTGGAGAAGACGTACGATATAGTAGCGAAAGAGTATTATTGGAAAGGGTTCTATCACGACGTTTATAATTTTGTGAGAGAGTGCGAAACGTGCCAGAAGTATAAAGTATCGCAGAGGGGGAAGCATGGGCTGCTAGAGAAAAGAATCGTGGAGAGACCGTGGATAGTCATGGCTGCAGATTTAATGGAATTTCCGCCGAGTAAGTCGCGAAATAAGTACTTGATAGTCTTTCAGGATTTATTTACGCGTTGGGTGAAGGTTAAACCGATTTGAAAAGCAGATGGGAAATCAGTAGCGCGCGCGTTCGAGGAGTTAATATTGTTCAGGTGGGAGACGCCCGAGTACTTCTTGTCGGATAATGGGAAGGAGTTCGATAATAAATACCTGGAGAGTGTGTTGAAAGAGTATGGGGTTAGACACGTAACGATGCCACCGTATTATCCGCAGGATAATCCCGTAGAGAGAAGTAACCGTACGCTAAAAAGCATTATAGCTAGCTTCATTAAAGCGGATCACCGAAATTGGGACGTACACATACACGAGTTTTGGCATGCGGTCAACACGGCCGTACAGTCGTCTCTTAAAGTTTCACCGGCGTTCATTAATTTTGGGAGACATCCGAAGCCGGTGGCTAGTCTACGTAGAGAGATGGAGGATAGAGCGGGAGTAAGTAGAATAGAGCCGAGGGACAGGGAGGAAAGGATGAAGCGTCTCAATGTATTGAGAGATCTGGTTTCGAAGCACGTAGATGACGTGCACGAGAAGTAAGCACGGGAGTATAATAAGGGGAGAAAGGACGTGAAGTTTTTCGTGGAGAATCTAGTAGAGCGTAAGACACACCCTTTATCAGACGCGTCTAAAAAGTTTTCGGCTAAGCTTGCGCCGAAGTATAAGGGGCCGTTTGTCATAGAGGAAGTGTTGGGGCCGACCGTATATCGACTAGGTCCGGGACCTGGTCAGGACGCGAGTAGGAGGATAGCGAAGGTGGATCTTTCGGAGTTACGACGATGGATACCTCGTCGGAACTCTCGCAAATCGTGACTAGCACCTGATTTTCTTTTTAGTTTGCATGGTACTCCGATGGTGTGGAAGTTTGGCCTGTGTGGCCAGTCAGCCGTCGAGGAGAGCGAGATGGAGGACCTGCTACTCGACGGCGACGAGTAAAACCCCGAGGCTGCAGCACCAGCTGGAGGACGAGCCCAGGAGGAAAGGCCCTGCACCGGGGCGATGCGGCCGACCGTCACTCAGCAACCAACCGCTAGAATGACAGGTGGGCCGGCGAGCTTGGCGTTGCCATCCTTAGGAGCGAGAGACCAGCTGATGCCGTCCGGGGGGATGATCGAAGTTCCCAGTGGCCTAATGCACAGAGAGACATCGGCCAACACCGAGACCTTCGTGAGTGTATAGCCTTCTGGGGGAGATACAGCATGTAGCAGCAGTAACCGTGTACTTGGAAGGGACCGAAGAAGAAAGTAGGCCAGAGATTAGGAGCGAGGAGACCAAAGAGAGTGAGGCCGCGCGGAAGGAGCTGGATAGTTACCTGGGGGAAGTGTCGTCCCCATCCAACTCGCCTTCCATACCAAAAACGTGGAGAGCCCGGAGAAGCAGCGGTGAGCAGCCCAAATACCGCCTACCATGCGCGCGGTAAATCGCGCTCCGGCCCTGCCCGTACTGCAGATTTAAGCCGAAATGGCAGCGGAGCCCATGGAGTGCGACGAGGATTGGGACAGCGGAACAACAACTCTCTCTCCAGCACTTGCACCAGGCGTTCCAAGCTCGTCGAATGTAGACGAAGGTAGTCAGCAGCCGCGACGAAGATGAAACCGTAGCAGGCAGAAGGAACGGAGGGAACCAAATCCCCGTCGGCAACTCACCAAGGACGATTACTTCCCTAAATGCCTGGACTAGCGGGAGAGCTCGCTAGCAGGCCCGCCGATACAGAGGTTGGCGCAGGAGGGAGCGTTTCAGGTGGGAGCCGACGAGTGGGACCCCTTGGACTTCTTGGGTCGCTGCTTTCTGCCGAGAGCGAACGACGCGTCAGCTGATCAAAGAAACCAGAGTCAAGAAGGGACACGAGCGACACCGTTTCCAGTGAAAACCGCTGGAGTGATATTCGGCGAGCTAGTACCGATACCTACCATCCCTACGCTCGACCCACCGCCGAAGACATGCTACAATTGAGGCACGGGGTGGATTTTACCTCATGCCTCGATGCGCCGAGCCTCACCGGCTATACATGGAGAAGAAGAGGGATAACAGTTCAGACCGGCGTGAGGTTGATCGAGTGGGACGGTCTGCGCCACGGAGCAGCAAGAGGAGCTACCCTAGGGACTCTTCAACGGAGGAACCTCGTCACGATGTGAGCAGCCGACTGGGAAATCGGTCTCCCCGAAGAGAAGGCCACGAGATAAGAACTGCCCGGCGGGATTCTTCAAGGGATGACCGAACTTGGAGTGAGCGGGAGAGAAGGATTAGAGATGGGCGATGGAGAGAAGAGGAGGAGCGTAGGCAGAGGGAAGAAAGAGAGACCCAAAGGGACTAAGCAACGTGAGCCGCAATCCGTAGAGCAGAGAAGGCGAGAATCGAGCGGGAGCGGAACGCCGAAGAGGAGCGAAGGCGGAGCGAGAGGAAAACGAAAGAAGGCTGGCAAGGGCAGCTCGCCTGAAAGAAGAGCGATTGCAGGCGGAAGCGACTAGAGTCGAGAACAAGAGACGACGGGCCGAGGCCGCTCTTCTCGAAGAAGCGAGGCGCACAACTGAATCCGCTCTAGAAAAAGAAGATGACAGGCGCTGGGCTCAGCAAAGCTCTTGAGTCAGTTAGAAGAGCGTCGTGCGGGACCATACAACCGAACAAGATCAGCGATGTCCCCTGACCCATTCTTTTCCCAAATAGGATTATCCAGCGGGATGGGGTTTGTGGAACCGGCCAACTATCTTCCAGCCCAAGACGGACGAGCCCGACCTCCCCGAGACACCGTTTTGGAAGCCATCACCATCCTAGATAGGCTACAAGGAGTCTCGGACGGAAAAAGAGAGCTAGTGCTTCGGAAGGTCTACGGGGGCAATTATTAATGGCTGAGGAGGTAAGAGAGGAGAGCAAAAGGGGAAATTTAAGAGGAAGAAGACGAATGGAGTGAGAGAAGGAGGAAAGAGTATACGAAAGGGCGGCAGTAGAAGAGGACGAGTGGAGTAAGAGAGGGAAGCAGCCAAGGTGAAGAAGAGAGACAGCCTGGAGCACCGGGTAAAAAGGTCATCCACGGGAGTGGACCAACTGAGTCAGAGTACCCAGAATGAGGCGAGAAGCTGGGGAAAGGAGTCACCGGAGAAGAGGCCCATCGGGCCCGGGTAAGTGAATAGAGTTTAATTATAAAGTTAACCACGGAAAGGCTAGATGGGATTAACCGAGGGTTAATCCAATCTAGGAGAGGGGAATTGCGACGGGACGTTGTCCGTCGTAAGGCCGCTTGTCCCCGGATAAATAATAATTGACTTTTGCAATTATTAATCGCGACTTTCCTTTGTTTTTGTGTGAGTGGAAAAGAAAGGAACATCAACGCGAAGACAAGGAGATTCAAGGAAATCGCTGACCAGTGTGGAATCGTCGAGAGTTCGTGGAAGACCAGCTAGGGAAGAGGATACTGGGAAAGAGTGTCGCGGGCGCAAAGTGTAGCTCGGCTGCGACAGAGCATCAAAATCTCGTCCGTGTGTGTGTGTGAGAGAGAGAGAGAGAGAGAGAGAGAGAGAGAGAGAGAGAGAGAGAGAGAGAGAGAGAGTGAAGACGCGCGCGGCAACAGCGCAGCCAATCGGGCGGGCGGAGAGGCGAGGTCTGCGAGAGAAGGGGCGAGCCCGCGGAAACAGCGCATTTTCAGACTCGCAACGATCTGCGAGGCTCGTCAGCCGACGTCGCGGGCTGAGGGGAGAGTGCGTATGCGTTAGTGTGAGAGAGAGAGAGAGAGAGAGAGAGAGAGAGAGAGAGCAGGAATAGTTTGAGTGTGTAAAATAGAGACTGAGAGCGGCGAAGTGTAGCGCGGAGGAATCGTTTGTAATCGATGACCGAAATAAAGAGAGAGAGTTTCAATTGTATTTAAATCGACTTATTTTTCCGACATTCACGATTACCCCGATTCGAGTTGAGCTAGTGGTCCCCCCCTCTGAGATCCAGGCCGGTATCCGGAGGATTATAAATTATAGTGACGCGGATAAGATGTCCTAAAAATTTCTTTTTGAGGCAGGTTCGATCGCTGCCCAAACTTACCCCAGAAACTATTTAATATTAGTTTAGCAAAAGTTCTTAACCCCGGATTTGTCCGATTTTTGAAAATTCTTATTTCACCCCCTCGCGCTTCTCGTATTCCCGAACAAAGTTTAATTTATCGTCCTCGGTGATGCATATGGAAGGCCACCCTGAGGCCTCTGTTTTAAATTTTAAGAAAGTATTTATAAAATCGACAAATAGCCCACCACTCCCACCCTCATATCTGGTAGTCTTATATTGCCATATGACGTAAATTTTTATAATCTTATACCCGAGTTTAAGAGCTTTCGCTATCTCTATCGAAACCCATGTCCCAGAGAGCACGCGCTCGTGACACACTCGCTTATAATACAACTACGACACAAACCAAAAATTAAACAATTATTAGCTTTTATAGGTAAAACGGGGTGAAATAGCGAGCGTGGGGGAAGCACATCGCATTTTACTAAACCCCCAACGTTATCGAAATTCTCGTAATTTTGACCGGTTATGGAAAAACGATCCCCTAAATTATAAATTTGAGGATGGCCTAGAGGATACTTACCCGTTTTGCAAATATAAGGGTACAACGAGCAAACATCTACATAACGGATTTTTTCACCTTCGCGAGCTTCATAATATGTCACTATGTTGCTGGTGCAGCCTCCGAAAAACGCCTTTCGTGGATCCAGAACCGTCGCTCTGGCGATAGAGTGTTCTTTTATAAATTTCCTATACTCGGCATTACCCGCGCACTCTCTATTAAACGCGCACTCCCATTTTTCTACGAGGAAATAACCAGCGTTCACATTTTTACAAGAAATTGTTAACGTCTCCTCGTAACGTTGAGCGTAAGTTCCGCCTATGGAAAGTTTCACGTATCTATCTACATGGTGACGTTTGGGACAGCTGTGGAATTAACACCCGTGAAACTGATACACCTTGCCTTTGCCTTCAGAATCAGCTAAAAATCTGTCAACCCTGTAACCTTCTTTTAATTAATATTCGCGCGAACGACCTGCATGTATTATCTCACGGCTGATACACTTTTCCTTCCATAAAAGCCATTCAATCGCTTCTTGAGAGAATTGCCCCAAACGCGAGTAGCGCGTCGGAGGTATAAGATCTATAGTATCCTTCTGTAAAAACATTTTACGAAAACTAAAGAGCATGCCGACGCGATGGTTATACTTTCGGTAAACGGGCATACTCCTAAAACGTCGAAAAAAATCTTTCTAAATTTTAGGCATGCCTGCTTGAGTATATCTACATCCTGTTTGCAACAAGCTATTATCGCCTCCCTAAAATGAAACGGCTGCTTCTTACGCTCCTCGTACCACGCTAAGAAACAAGCGCCTTCTTTTATCGACATTCGCTCTGGCGAGTAATTTTCAGGATCCGGTAATACCCCAATGTACGCCTGATTCTCCGCTCTATTAAATAAGTGCGGAAAATGTTGGAGAATTTCAAAAATTTGGGTTGCTTGATGAGTTATAAAATGCATTTCTTACATTCCCATCTTGATTACTTTCCTCTTAATCTAGAAGACGTCAGTGAAGAACAGGGAGAACGATTTCATCAAGATATAAGTGTAATGGAGAATCGATAACAAGGAAGATGGAATGTCAACATGATGGCAGATTTTTGCTGGACGCTGAAGAGAGACATTAAAACAAATAACAAAAAGAGAAAAAGAAACCCATTGCATAGGTCATTTGAAGAAAAAAGAGTTCGTTACAAGAGAAAAAAGGAGTAAAGAAAGACATCGACAGTTACTAAACTAGTGGAAAAAAAATTAGAAAACATATAAACGAAAGCAACTTTGCTCTGGAAGAAGGAAGATATTAAGTGATCAAATCTCTTGAATAAGACTTTTTACAATTTTTGGTATCTTTTTCCATTTTTGGAAAGTTTTATATAACATTTTTATCGGTTTAAACTGTTTCTTCTCAGTTTGACCTTGAACTGGCCTTGACCCTAACGTGATGGGGGCAGACTGACCCCGGATTCGGATTCAGCGACCAAAAAAACATAAATATATGGTATTTTCATTTTTTAACCGTTTCTGCTCATTTTGACCTTGAACTGACCTTGATCCTGACGTGATAGGGCCAAACTGACCCCGGATTCGGATTCAGCGACCTAAAAAACATACATATATGGCATTTTAATTTTTTTGAACCGTTTCTTATTAATTTGACCTCCAACTGACCTTGAGCCTGACGTGATGGGGCCAAACTGACCCCGGATTCGAATTCAGCGACTCGAAAAACATAAGGATACATGGGTCTGATTTTTTGTACAGACGTCTTTTTTTATTTTGTGTGCCGGTGTAATTATACGTACATGCTTTGAAGTACTGCTGGAACATCGGCCTTAACCCGCGTGCTCCAGACACGGCTCTCCCTGAGCGAGCAAGACCTCGCAGGCAAGAGTTACTGCCAGCCAGCTTTCTCGCAGCACAAAATGGTATAAATCTCCCAACAGGCATGGTGTGAGCATCAAAAGTAAGCTTATTAAGGTTTAACGTGCCTCCGACGGGCTAATGAACGGTATCGTGCGTATATACTATACCGAATATCGCTCCCGTACTCGGGATTCTTTAAGGCGCGCGTATATGCTACGTAATTTTTTCTCACGCGCCAATTTTTTTTATTTTTACTTATTATATCACAAGCACTGTCGGATATTTTAACCTTCTTCTCAACTTATAGAGACCGTTGCACACGCACTTGATGGATTACTCTTTTATAGTTTTTAAACTGTAATCCCACAGAGGCCTTCCTTCTTCCAATAATCTCTCGAAATACTCGATAGCCTCGTTGAGAGCTGCGTTTGCTTCCGGGTCAAAATCTGGAGCAGATACAGCAGATACAGGCAGTGCAGGTTTAGCTACAGGTACAGCAGCTTCAGGTAAAGTGTAGAACTCTGTTAGGCCCATAGCACAGAGACACAAACACACTCGCAGTAAATATACTCAAAGTAAACACTGAGCTTTCGGCTATTACAAAAGTTGAACTTAACCCGGTTCGACTTGTCCATCGAGCGAAAGCAGAATGACCCTTTAGCTCTCTTCCTTTCAGCTCGTCATCCCTACAGCAACTTTCCCCACTTTTCCGTAGTCGACATCGCCACCCGGAGCCGTCGCAGAGCGGGTCTCGATCCTGTTTTTACTTTTTTACTCCCCCGTAAAAGAGTCATAAGCCCTGATTACTTTACGAGCGACACTTTATTGTATACAGATGTTGCGCCTGCACGCAAGCATGCGCGCGTGCATGGGCCTGCCTCGGTCCGCAGAGTCTCATCAGTTATATGCGCCACTTTCCTTCCGGCTTTCTCGCTACTTTCGTCCTCGGCGGTCTTCCTTCAGGGTAATACTCGGTCGCCAACTCGGATCTTTTGTTTTCATCCACTCGCAGAGGGTAAAACATGGCATAGGCAATACTCAAGCGCAAGTTCGAAAACGAGCAGATCGCTGCGAGGAAGAAAAAAATCGCCATGGCGGAGGTGAGCCCCGAGGAATCGAGAAAATATCTAAGCTTTTTATTGTCTACAGTTCTTGGCTTAAACAACTCCAACACGAAGAGAAGTGTGGTTGGGCTCCAATACGATAGTGAAAAAGAAAGTTTTACCCTAGCAATACAGCTGATAAACGCGCAGTCTTTAGCAGGTCTCAATTTGAGCCAAAGCAGCTGGACCGCATTACAGAATAAGTTTGACAATATTAACAGTTATTTCGTATCAAACTCCATCTCACCACCTCGTATACGGGTATCTCACTTTTAGCAAACGTAATACAAGCTAGACTCACTTTAGTCGCAGATATAGTAGGAGATTAGCAGTGCGGATTTTGGTGCAACAGATCGACGAGCGATCAAATGTTTACCATAAGACAGTTGTTAGAGAAAAAGTGGGAATTTTGCGAAACCATACACCAACTATTTATAGATTTTAAAAAAGCGTACGATTCTATTAAGCCAAGCAAAATGTATCAAATTCTAGTACTTCTCGGTGTACCAATAAAACTCGTGAGATTGATTCAAATATGTCTGAACGGAAGCACGGGTAAGGTTCGAGTAGGCGGTAATGTATCAGAACCCTTCACGATACTCGATGGTTTAAAACAAGGGGTTGGGCTCTCCACGGTGCTGTTCAACTTAACGTTAGAGTTGTCGTTAGAAAAATGGAGGTTAGCCAGCTGGGCGCAACGCTTAATGAAACAACGCAGATACTAGGCTACGCAGATGATTTGGATATACTGGGGGATTGTAGGGAAATGGTAGCAAGAAACGGGGAAATCCTTATAAAAACAGCGGAATATACAGGGTTAGAAGTGATCAAAAACAAAGTACATGATTGTGGATAAACTAGGCATCTGCAGAGGGGAGGGAGATCTCGGAGTTGGGAATTTTACTTTTAAAAAGGTTGGCGAATTCAGGTATCTGTGTACGACCATAAATGATAGAAACAAGATTAATGTCGAAATAAACAAGAGACTCCATTCGGGTAATGCTTGCTTCTACGCGTGAGTAATTTACTTAAGTCGAGGCTGTTGTCTAAAAACGTTAAAATAAGAATATACAGGACAATGATACTGCCGGTGGTTCTGTACAGGTGCGAAACGTGGGCTCTCACTAAGCAGGTGGACAACCATTTTCGGGTATTTGAAAATAAAGTCTTGCGAAAAATATACGGGCCAAAAAAAGATGAGGAAACCAGGGAATGGAGAACACAATGATGAGTTACACACGCTGTACGCGTCACTAAATATTAACAGAATAATAGAATTACACAGATTTGGATGCGCAGGGCACGTAGCGAGAATGGGAGACGACCGTACGGCAGCGTGTGTCGGGCAAGCTGATGGTAACGCGACCTCTAGGTAGACCTAGACGCAGATGAGAGGACAACGTAAAAGCGGATCTAGTAGAAATAGGATGGGTGGGTGTCTATCGGAGGGGTGTATCTTGTGAGGGATTGACACAAGACAGGGCAGCGTGGAAGGCTTGCGTAGATGAGGCAATGAACTTTCAAGTTCCAAATGCCATTAAAAAAAATATATATATATATTGCTGATTTTAATAACTTTTAAATAGGTGTAGAATAATAATAAAAATTTTAATTGATAGTGTAACGTGCGTTGAGGTATTATATTCTCGCGCGCTCGTTCGTCGCGAGAAATTAGGCTAGACTGGCAGACGACGTCGTCGGACGGCTGTTCCGACGGAAGACCGAGGAGAGGGAGGTAGAAAGGGAACTCGAGCGCAGAGAATAAAGGTATCGGCAGACTTTCGCTACCAGCGCGCGAGAGAAAAGCTCATCTCCATAGCCGCGAGAAGCCCGCTGGTAGGACGGATCCGCCCCGTGTCCGTGAGGGATCTGTAAGGGGAGTGCCAACAGGGACCTGGAGGGACGTCTTCATCGTTCGAGGGGAAACGCTTCCCGATGCCCGGGATCGCATCGCCACAGTAAGAGGTGCGAGTCGAGATCGAATCCTCGCACCAGCGTAAGTCTCGCGTGTGTTTACCGCGAAAAAGCCCGCGCGAATCGTCGCTGACCGTTGCTCGTGGCCACCGAGCTTCGGTCTGGTTCGCGCCGGTTGTCACGTCTCTCTCGCACCTATATTATACGCCGTCGCTTCGGGCGACGCGTCTTTTGTATTCATGGTTATAGTTTTGGTTCAATGTAGTTTATCGTTCTGCTGTTTACACTTCCGTGTTCTTATTCTTCCTGATCCCAGCTACCCAGTTCGAGGCTGAACGTGAAAGCGAGGTGAGCTTCACTCACCTCGCATTTGTCAACAAAATTCTCTAAATTGACTGCAAAGAAAGAGGGTTGCACTTTCGGTGACGCGTCGGCTATCGCGTCCGACGCATTAGAAAGCCCCGTTACAGTAGAGAGAGAGAGAGAGAGAGAGAGAGAGAGAGAGAGAGAGAGAGAGAGAGAGAGAGAGAGAGAGAGAGAGAAACAGTATTAGGAAGTTTATTTGTGGTTAGGAGTACTAAATAAGTATTTGGTAAATTTGTATGTTTTTTATTACAAAATATATTTTATCTATATACAATGCTTTTTTGATATTAGTGATGTAACATATTTGGTAATGACAAGATGTACATATTTCGAAGAACTTTCATGAAAATACTTTTAATATCCGTAGTATTTATAACAGTAGGATTCTCTTCAATTTCGTTGACTATTTGTAAAATACTATAATGTTTACTTAGACATTTTCGTGTTCGGATAATATTACAAATTGGTTATTTTTTCTGATTTTCTCTATCTACTAAAAATTTATCTATTCGATCAAATCTGTTATCGTTTAGTAAAATGAATGAATTATTTGACCTTATTTTTGATTTACGAAATGTTTCACATAAACATCCATCTTTTGCGATTTTTGAATATAATTTGGCATTTATTGATACATTCAGACTTGCCATTGAGGAATCGTTTACACTGTCGCCTCTACCAAAATAACTCATATCAGAAGGTTTAAAATAATTATGTACATTTAAACTGAGAATATCTTCGCAGTATATCTTGACTAAACACTCACAGTTTTATATGAACGTTCTTGTAGAACTGTTGCAGCATCATTATTGTTAATATACCTAATTATCTGAGAGGTAACAACACCCTTTGAGCACCTAATAGCTTTTAACAAATTGTGATTTCCTGACTCGAAAGAGAAAGTTGAATGACACCATAGTGGTCGACAAATTAAGACACTTTTATGCAAGAGTTGATATACGTTGTTAACTGATTGTTTTCTCTCCAAAGAATTTCTCAGATTTAGCTACAAATTCGTGTAGCATATAAAATATATAAATAATATTCAAAAAGATTCTATTAATCTTTGTTTTATTTCAATTATTTCAAAATAGCGAACGCGAACAATCTAGCATTATAACCATTACAATAAAAATAATAATAATAATAATGTTTAAAAAATGTATTTAATTATAGCAAATATAAATGCAAAACATAATATTTTATAGTAATTAAAGGTTACATGATTTTCATCTAAAAATCATCCGCTAATTAAATGCGAAAAAAATTGGGTTTTTAAAATAAGAGGTTACATGCTTTTCACCTGAAAATCACCTGGAAATCATCTGATTCTCACTGAAGCTTTTTCAGTAGGGCATCACCATGTATATATGCGTATATGTATATTTAATATTCACATACTACATAAAATCTTAATTTGGTGAACTTTTTATTATACTCTTGCGTCTACTAAACACTTATATATGTATAGATATGTATAACATACATATACAACTACTGCATAGAAACACAAAGTCTAAAATGATAAAACTTTAATGTTGCTTGGATTGAAAGTAACACTATGCCTCATCATAATTATGAAAAATACAAATGTAAATATATGCGTATATGTATATTTAATATTCACATACTACATAAAATCTTAATTTGGTGAACTTTTTATTATACTCTTGCGTCTACTAAACACTTATATATGTATAGATATGTATAACATACATATACAACTACTGCATAGAAACACAAAGTCTAAAATGATAAAACTTTAATGTTGCTTGGATTGAAAGTAACACTATGCCTCATCATAATTATGAAAAATACAAATGTAAATCATTAACTAAATAATATATGATTACTGCATCACAGAATCGACTTCTCGAACAAATATCGATCAAGGTACTTTTACTAAATTATAATTTATGCATTGTATAAATTGATTGAATTGTAAATAGATTATATATAGCTAATTATAACAATCATAAATAACAATTATTATTGCATTGAAAAATCAATAACAATAATAATAAATATTAAAATAGGAACAATATTTTAATCATAATTTTAACCGTAAACTAATTTTTACGTAATTTTTTACTATAATGATATATTAATGACATTATACTTTGCAATAAAATGCAACAAAATCATTAATTGTTGTTTTTACGTTAATAATTTTTGTTTTTAATTTATAATAAATCACTTATCTAATAATTCCATTGAAGTACTTTATTGAAGGCAGGATACGCATACATGAAACACTTGTGCAATTTAACAAATTATATACGTACACGCACATATATCACTAATAATTAGAGAAAAATAATAACTATTAATCAATATTATTATGCACCAACAATATATGGAATAAAATTAACAATTTAAAATTGAAAAGCCAAACAAACTAAAATCTAAAATACTAACTAAATATGGAGTGTAAACTTCAATACTAAAATTGGACAAACTATATGAATCATAAACTACATAAATATACCTATAGAATAACACTATTAGTAATCAAATAATTTGCTAGCATGACTCTATGGCTATTACAGAAAATCTGAAAATTCATTATTTGCTAAAATGCATTAGCTTATACTTTTAACGCACAGAATGATGTAATTTGCTCCATAAATATAAATCTCATTTAACCTTAGTAACAGAATTAAGAACTATTTAGATAAGAACACATCTATTTAAGAGAGAGCACACAGTGGCGCTGTCATCGTTCAATAAGTCCAAAACCATAGGCCATAACAACGCGACATAAACCGTCATAAGTGTCATACAATATGTCGTAGATGGCGGGACTGTCGTACGTTGCAGTGTCGTACTGCCATTTTGGCTCCGGCATAGCCGTGGCTGCTAGATAGATGGAAGTGTTGCATCTGTCGTGACGGAAGATTAGGCCCGTTATACGGAAAAAGGAACAGAAACAAATAAATACTGACCCACCATGTTAAATAAGTATTATCCTGTAGTGCAGCATTTATCTGGAATAGTTTAGTCTGTTTCCTTAACTGGAATAATGCTATTACGAAAATAGTTCTGTTGATTATTATTTTCTACTCGTATCATTAACTCATAAATTTTATATGTTATTATCATTTATAACGGTGTGCTGGATGCAGTTGTTCAGTTTCCAGTTCCGCTATAATCAAGGTCCGCAGACCTCGTTACTCTCGAGGAAGAGAGTCGTCGGGATAGCACCTAGTGCTGAATAGGTTCCGGCCAGGCCAGTTACGCTGCGATCTCGTACATATACGAGACGCAAGCCCGCGGAGGCGGCTGGGTCGGTGATGGAGCGAGATACAAGTGTACGTGTAGGAACACGCAAAATAACGACTACCGAGATTGTTGAGGGACAGTCACAGCGTTTATTGACAAACTATATACAGGGCTTGCATGCGAGCAAGCGAGGTCGCAGGTACGAGGGAGGATAAGGAGAGCCCTGGCGAGTGTAGCGTGAGAGAGAGAGAGCTGGCACTTACAGTTAGCCGGTATCGCCCTAATGTTCGCTGTCAGGAGTCGGAACCCCGTCGGTGCAGTTCTGGATGCGGTAGCGAGACGCAACGTCGTATACGCACGCACACTCACACACTTCGACTTTCACTCTCTTAACAGTTATCTCCCGAAAGTACTGAGCGCCTCGCGAGGAGTCAGTTCAAAGGTCGGATCGTATCTGGCGGCACGCGTCTCAGTCGCGTGTCGCCGAATTTTCTCTCTCTCTCCCCCTCTCTCTGCCTCTCTCGTGTCGTCCAGCGGCTCTCCCCACCTTGCCAGCGCTGGTACCTGTAACAGTGTGGATTTAGTATAAGTCTTTCTTCTCGCGGCATGCTGAGCTTATGACGTGCTAATATCGCCCGTCATACACCCCCCCTCCAGACGCTGGGTAACCGCCAGGTGTACCAGCTCTCACTCTATAAAACTCGCCAGCATGCAATAAAAAGGTTAGTAAGGAAGGGTAAATAAATCAACATTGAGAGACGGAAAATTTTTTGAAGAGGCTTATTTATTGAAGGAAACTGTATTTAGAGAGAATGAGAAGAAAAAAATAAATAAATAAGGGAGTAGGAGAGAAAGAAAAAAAAATATATATAGAAGAAAAGAGGGAAGAGAAAAAAATTTTTGAAGAGCCTTAGGAAGTTTATGAGGGTCTTTTGGACCGAGTACGACGAGGGGACAGGACAGGAGGAGTCTCTCGCTTGTTCACGGAACCTTTTGGGCGACCTCGCTTTTTCATGGGTACTACTAACGGGGTTACCTCCTCATTCTCGATACTAGGAGGTGGTTCGCTAGTTTTCTTTCCGCGCGTGACTCTAGTTATCGCACGGTTAACAACGATGCGCGTCTTCCGCGGTCTACCTCGCTTACGTGGCGCTTCCACGTTTACAGACGTATTAGTCGAAGCCGGGGCAGCATCTTGTGGATTCGCAGTCGTCGTTGCGGTGTTTGTTGGTTCCTCGTCGCTCGATGGGTCTTGGTCGTCCTCATATTTCTTCAAATCGACTACATGTATCTTTTCGAACTTGTCACCTTTGTCGTTCTCGAGGGTGTACACATCTTGTCCAATTTTGGCCGTAATTCTGAATGGGCCAGCAAACTTCGGCGCGAGCTTCGCATTTATGCCTAATAGAGCGGACGAAAGAATGCGATTACGCTTCCAGACTAGGTCACCGACCTGATACTCGGATTGTCTGCGTCTCGCGTTATAGTAAGTTGCTTGTTTTTCAGAAGCTCTCTGTGCGCGTCTCGCTGTACGGACTTGCAGATCCAATAAACGTTGCATTCTATCTTCCCAGTCCTTGATGGCTTGTTCTTCTGCCTCTTCTTTCTTGAGAATCTCTTCTGCTCGGCGGCTGTTGTGGGGTGGCTCTAAGTGCCGTCCAAAATTTAGAAAGGCCGGACTAACACCTGTGGTCTCTTGGATAGCCGTGTTGTATGTAAACATTAGTTGGGGAATGTGTTTATCCCAGGACCTGTGTTCACCTTCGATAAACGTCGTAATCATTGTCTTGAAAGTGCGATTGATACGTTCTACCGGGTTGGCTTGGGCGTGATACGGTGGGATAGTTCGATGTTGTATCCTCAGTTCTTTAAGAAATTGGGCTAACACCTTGTTTCGAAATTCCGTCCCGTTGTCAGATAAAAATGCCTCGGGCACTCCGAAACGTAGAATAACACGTTCATTTAGGATTTTCCGGATCGTTTTTCCATCCGCCTTGCGAATTGGGATGACTTCGATCCACTTCGTGAAAACATCTAAGAAGATGAGGATGTATTGGTAACCTTGAGTCGACCGAGGGAACGGACCCATAATGTCAGCGGCGACAATTTCCCAGGGTCCAGGGACTCTTCTCTGACCCATTAACCCAGCGGGTAACGCTTGTTCTACCTTACACTGCTGGCAGACCGTGCAAGTACGAACGAAGTTACTTACATCTCTGTACATTCCCTTCCAGTAGAAGTATCGTGCGATTCGCTCGTAAGTCTTGCGGCGGCCCAAGTGACCAGCTGTGGGCTCGCAGTGCGATTCCCGCATCGCTTCTACGGTCTTCTCTGGTGGCAAAACCATTTTCCATTCGTCCTGTTCGTCTAGGATATCGTCTAAGAGAGGATCAGGACGTAGATGATACAGTCTGCCCTCCGAAATCTTCCAGTTTGGATGATCAGTTGGGTTTTCCCTTACCTTGGCACACATGTCAGTATACCATGGGTCGTCTGTAAATTTTCCTCCTATACCGAGGGTAGCTAAGGGCGTATTCTCGTCTTCATCCTCGTACATTCGGGATAAGGCGTCTGGTACGCAATGTAATGAGCCCTTTCGATGGATAATCTCGAAATCATAGGCTTGCAATTCGAGAGCCCACCTAGCTAAGCGACCGTTGGGGTTACGCATATTACACAGCCACTTCAGACTACTGTGGTCGGTAATAACTTGGAAGTGATAACCCTCAACATAGGCTCTAAATTTGCGTATCGCCCACAATACAGCCAAACATTCGCGTTCAGTGACAGAGTAATTTCTCTCGGCTTTTGACAGGGTGCGGCTCGCAAAGCTTAACACGCGTTCTTCGCCATCATGGACTTGAGTCAACACTGCACCCAGGCCGGTGTCACTAGCATCCGTCTGAATCGTGAAAGTTTCGTCGAATGATGGACTATGTAGGATTGGAGCCGAAGCTATCAGCGTTTTAATTTGTAGGAACGCTTCTTGCTGTGATTCGCCCCAGTTATATCTCACGTCTTTCCTGGTTAACTGAGTGAGAGGATCGGCGAGTGTCGCAAAATTGTCCAGGAATTTCCTGTACCAAGAGACCATCCCTAGGAACCTGCGGAGTTGTTTTAGATTCTTGGGGGCCGGGTAGTCTAAAATTGGAGCAACCTTATCCGGATCGGGACGGAAGCCATCTCGATTTACCATCACCCCAAGGTACTTAACCTCGCTGCAACAGAATTTGCTTTTCTCCCAATTAATCGTGAGTCCAGCATCGCTGATCCGCTTGAGTACGACTTCTAACCAATGTAAATGGTCTTCGAACGTGTCGGTAGTGATAATAATATCATCCAGGTACGAAAAAGCATGAGGTTCCAACTCAGGCCCGATAATCTTATCGCTAAGCTGTTGGAACGTCGCAGGGCCACCAACCACGCCATAAGGAAGCCGAGTGAACTCAAAAAGTCCGAGTCCGGGCACCGTAAATGCCGTGAGGTGCATGTCTTCCTCCTTCATGGGGATCTGGTGGTAGGCACTACTCAAGTCGATCGTCGAGATGTAACGAGCATTCTGCAATTTGCTAAGGATGGAGTCCATGAATGGAAGCGGATACGCACTGGCCTTGGAAACGGCGTTGAGTTTACGGTAGTCTATGCAAAACCGGTAGGATCCATTGGCTTTTCGCACCATGACTACGGGACTCGACCATTCACTGTTCGACCGTCGAATTATTCCTGCTTCTAGCATTACCAACACTTGCTTATGCATCTCCTCCTCAATCTTCTTCGACACGGGGTAGTACCTCTGCTTGATAGGTCGAGCGGAACCCACATCAATGGCGTGCATGATCAATGAAGTGCAGCCAGGTGGTTGTTCGTTCTCTGGTAGCCACCTATCCAGCAGTTCGTTTAAATGGTTACGCTGCCGCGGCGTAACATCAACTAGGCCAATGGCCGCCAGGGCATTACTCTCGCCGTCAGTGAGACTAGATAATTCCAGAGGGATAGTCTCCGACGTGCCCTCAATCTCTAGGACATTCTGACGAGGTCTAAGCGTGGCGCCAAATGCACGGATGAAATCCGTCCCTAAAATGCAGGAGGAATCAAGTTCGCTCATGATCATGACTTTCAGTACTTTTCGACGACCCTGTACGTCAAAGGGTAGGTCGACGTGACCATAAATCGGCACTAACTGGCCGTTAGCGAGCTTCGCTCCTGGTCCTTTATAGGGCGTAATAGTTTTCCACAGGCCGAGGCAATCTGAATGCCGACCGGGCCAATGGTGGTGCGTGCAGCTCCAGAGTCGAACAAAGAGCGGACTCTGAACCCTGCAATTCCAACCTGCACCCACCAGCGACGGTGATCCTCTGGACTTGGATCTTCGGCCTTCAACGGCATGAGTGCGTCCTCGCTCTTTAAATTGAGCGATTCGCTAGAGGTCGTTGTTGCCTCGGGAGAAGTGTTGGCCTGACTCACTTCTTCCCTTGGTCTTTTCCCGACTTCTGGGAGCATTCTGGGCACGAACTTTTTACGTGTTGTGGACAAATGCAATCATAGCATTTAACGTGGGGCTTATATGGCCCACGAGCCTTCTGGTCTTTATTGTGGTCACTATCCGGTTTGCGTACCGTTCGTTTCGTTTTCTCCTCTACTACCTCTTCAACTGTCACGGTAGAGACACTTTCCGGCTTCGACTTCTTGCCGTTCTTCGGGTTATTTCTACCCGCTGTGATTGCTTTCGGCTGTAGTTGCGCTGGTTGCTGCTGAAAAGCAGCAATGCCCGCAAGGCCTAATTGGGCTAGGGCCTCCTTTACTGCCGTCGCGACTAGCGTGCTCTGAAGCGGGCTCGCTGGTTCGACGGGTTCTGTTACAGCGTTCATGCTAGGAGTTTTCGCAGTGGTGGCTGTTGGTGTAGCCGGCTTTTCCTTATAGGCGACATGCGGTAGCAGGCTACGTTCCGGTGGAGGTGGCGGCTTGTAGTTGTCCCGATCGTGAACCAACTTCTCGGCGTCCCTCGCTAACGTAACTAGGGCGTCTAAGTCTGTGACGTCTTTACGTGGTACAATCATCTTGATTTCTGGCAACATATTGTCATAAATCATCTTCAATTGTACGTCTACCGGTGGAGGTTCATCTAACCTGCTGAGGATCGTCAGTACTGCGAAGATGTGTTCCCTCACTGACTCCTTTTTCCCTTGGGTACGCGCTTGGGCTTCGACTAACAGCTGCATTTGGATGTCCTGATCGACTCCGTAACTTCGCCTTGCAGCTTTGCAGAAATCTGTCCATGTACACCAAGTGTGTCGCAGTTGTCTACACCAGATTAGTGCTGGCCCCGTTAACACGTGCAACATAGCATTCAGTGAATCGGTGTCGTCTAGATGAGATGACATTCTGCATTCGTTGACTCTCTGTAGGAACTCTTCGATGCAAGTGTCTTGGCTGCCATCAAACTTTATTTTCCATTCTCGGGCGATTTTTCCGATGTCTTTACGTGACTGTGATGTCCACGTAGGAGTGGGTGTGTGGTTGAACGGATTCGTTTGCGTGGCGTCAAATGGCCAAAAAGGATTCGTGCTATTAGCGTATGGTGTTTCCCCAGGCTTGAGGAATGGATTGTTATTACCAATCGGTGATCCGCCCCTCCCCTTAGACTCGTGATAGTCTGGAGTGTTACTCTGCCTTCTGAATGGATTTTGCCTGGTCTGATAGTTCTGTGTACCGTCTAAATTAATTATCCACGGGTTTTCGCTTGCGTATCGCGTACTATGCGCGTCAGGTTCAGGGTGTCGAATATCTAGCGTCTCTTGAAATCGAACTTTCCTACTATCAGCTGGCGTCGTCGGAGTGTACGAATTACTGGATTCCGCCATGTCTAAAATAACTTGTTCCAGCTGTTCTAGTTGTTGTCGTAAAGCTTCCTTCTCTTTGACGTCTGCGATGCGCATTCTAATCAGTTGTTCGTTTTGTTGCCTGAGGTACTCTTCGTTTCTCTGGGCATTGTTTGAGTACGTTACTTGTGTATTCGCTTGCCTTGTTCCTTGTGCTTGCGTTGTTATTGTGCTGGTACTTGTCGTTGCCGCTGTGCTGTTGCTAGTCGGCAACACACTTGTACCCGTTTGCGTTATGCTTGACATTTGTGGATTATTAATCTGAGGTTCGAACTCATCTATGAATGTCGAATTTGTGTCGAACACGTTTACTCTGCTTCCTCTGCGCTGTGCTATTATGCTATTCTTCAGCGACGTAGGTAACGTTTTATCTGTCTATATTAATCTGTGGAGGTCTGTGTCTCTTCTTGAACTAACTATAAATATTGGATCACTTGATTCTTGAAAATCTTCTGCAGTGTAGTCTCCGCGAAGTCGTCTAGCTAACCTACTTACATTTTCTAGCCTTGAATTACTCCGAATAAGATCTAGTTCGATTAATCTATTTTGTAATTCCAATGGCGACAGGGAAAGCGCCCAGTTTTCTATTTGTAAATCTAGTTCTTCTTGAAAAAGCGCCATCCTCTGAAAAATTCTTTTTGGTTTGCTATAACGAAAGGGTACAGATAGAAGAAGAGAAAAAAAAATAATTCACGCGGTTCTGACTCACTGTATTTCCAACAAACAAGAGAAACGAGTGAGCGCTCGTCAGAAGAGTAAGCTTTGTTCTCCTTAAATTTTATAAGCGTTTGTAAAAAGAAATAATCAAGTCGAATTTATTTCCGCGTGTCGCTCTTAAACAATACCTCTGCCTCCAATATTTAATTAGTATTGTGAGGGTCCGATTAATAAAGAAAAGTTTGATTTCACCAGGAGGTAACAAATTGACAATACGGGAAAAAGTAATTCAAACAGATGTAATCACTTAGTAAATAAATAAAATAATGTTTGAATTACTCGCGTTAGCTACGAGCAGCTGTATTTTTAAGAGTGTACTTTAAGCTTCGGAGACTATTGACAGTCTTACTCACTGTGCGTTATATAACGGTGCGCTAGAATTTAAATTCGTCAAGCAGGTAATATGTTTATATCTAGGGCCGTATACGTGTAGGACGCTTAGGAATACTCAGTGAGTATGTACCTCTATAGCGTGAGCGCGTGCCGTATAAAACCACCTATGTTACTGTAAGCGTTGTACTGTACGTCTGTATGCCTATATGTATCGTACGCAGCTATCCTATAGATCAGACTGTATGTACGCAACTATATACCTATGTGCATGTACAGTGCGCTGCTATGCTATACTGACTACACTGCGCGCGGTAAATATTCGCTTCGACTTATGTGTCGTACTTATAGTAGTAACTGTATGGGACAAAAAAAAAATAGAAGGAGAAGAACAAAAATAATTGTTTGTGAATTCGTATTTTCGGTTACTAACTACCACTAAACAAATTTTCTACGATACATTTGAAGTCGTATCAAAAAAAAAATTTAGATAACACGAAAAGGAAAAAAAATTTTGAGGATGAGAAAAAAAACTCAATACGAATTCACGTACACAGAGATACGAACCGCCCACAACGACTGTTAAAGCGAATCGCAAAAACTCTTTCCGAAACTTATACGCTAAAAGTCTTAATATAATATTTCGACCGCGTCGACTTCGTCGAACGTCTACAACGCCGGAGACCGGTGTTGTTCATCTCGTGCGGCGAGCTCGCTCGACCGCGATGTCAACAAAGTCGCGCGTCGCTATGCTTAGCGTGTAACTTGCGTTCTCGCTCTAATATAGGCTTTTGTTCGCTGTATAGATTTTATTTCGGTGCGACTGTTATTTTTCTTGCGATGCCGAAATTTGAAATCTTCTAAACAAATATTGTTAAATCCCAGACGTTGGGCGCCAATATAACGGTGTGCTGGATGCAGTTGTTCAGTTTCCAGTTCCGCTATAATCAAGGTCCGCAGACCTCGTTACTCTCGAGGAAGAGAGTCGTCGGGATAGCACCTAGTGCTGAATAGGTTCCGGCCAGGCCAGTTACGCTGCGATCTCGTACATATACGAGACGCAAGCCCGCGGAGGCGGCTGGGTCGGTGATGGAGCGAGATACAAGTGTACGCGTAGGAACACGCAAAATAACGACTACCGAGATTGTTGAGGGACAGTCACAGCGTTTATTGACAAACTATATACAGGGCTTGCATGCGAGCAAGCGAGGTCGCAGGTACGAGGGAGGATAAGGAGAGCCCTGGCGAGTGTAGCGTGAGAGAGAGAGAGAGAGAGCTGGCACTTACAGTTAGCCGGTATCGCCCTAATGTTCGCTGTCAGCAGTCGGAACCCCGTCGGTGCAGTTCTGGATGCGGTAGCGAGACGCAACGTCGTATACGCACGCACACTCACACACTTCGACTTTCACTCTCTTAACAGTTATCTCCCGAAAGTACTGAGCGCCTCGCGAGGAGTCAGTTCAAAGGTCGGATCGTATCTGGCGGCACGCGTCTCAGTCGCGTGTCGCCGAATTTTCTCTCTCTCTCCCCCTCTCTCCGCCTCTCTCGTGTCGTCCAGCGGCTCTCCCCGCCTTGCCAGCGCTGGTACCTGTAAAAGTGTGGATTTAGTACAAGTCTTTCTTCTCGCGGCATGCTGAGCTTATGACGTGCTAATATCGCCCGTCATACATTACAATCCCTAAAATCTTCTATACACAAATCAATGGTCATTAAAATTCAACATTATTTTTTGCTGCAGAAGATCAATAAAAGTATTCAAATGAAACTGAGTAGTTTTATTTAGATTATGCAATTGACGAATCTAAAAAATTGATCTTTTTCATAAGAATACGAATTTCTTCTATAAAGCATGGTCAGTATATTGAAAATACTATCCGGTAACACAACCGTTAATTAGAACAGGAAAAAAAGACGATGTTTCCCCTCGTCGTTAAGTCTTACCCCATTAAAGTTTAATGAATTGATATTTGAATATCTGAATATCTGCATACTTAGTTAATTAAATCTATTGGAGATTCTTCACGTTTTTGTGTCCTAATAATTTCTTCTTGTGCCGACGTATGAGTAATTTCCGATGTATTGCATGTAATTTCTTTCTGGTTATTCAAGTGATTCTTATTTTTCTTACGATACATATTATTATAATATTTTTCGAATTCTTTCCAAAAATTCAAATTATGACAACATACAACATCCTTATGATCTTTATCAACATCCCCTGTTAATAAAAGTATCATAATATAAAAAATAAGATAGTGATCGAAATAAACAATTATTTTTTGTTCTAAATGGTTTAGATTTATCAGTTATATTATTTTTTAAAAACAAACGTTTCAGTAGCACATGTAGAATTTGAAATGAAATAAACCTTAATAGTACATAGTAACTAGCCAATTGTAATATATACTAATAGAAGTATACAATTATAATAAATAGTTAAATTTTAGGTAACATTAATAGTGGATAGTAATTGGTCAATTGTAAAAGATATAGTAACACTGGTATACAAATATGAGAAATAATTAATTTTCAAGCTGATGTTAGCATGTCCCTTACATTTTGTTCGTGGTATATACTTTTACATTTAAAATATTTAATTTTATTAAAATAACAATTTTATAAGTTTAAGTACACAAATAAAATATGCAGAAAGTTACTTATAATTAGACAACTCCATGAACGAAATGTCGATCAAAAACTCGAGCAGAAATATCCACTAGACAAAACTTGATTGTTATTGATAATGAATTCACAATAAATATTAAAACAATTGCAGACAGCAAGAACAAAATACTAAAGGCTCTAAGCGAGGAACCGGACAATATGAATCAAATCGTGGATACTGCACTATTTATCATAATCACAAATCTTTGGCTAGGACAGGCCACCATTCAGTTTATCCAGAAGAAGAAGCCCATAATACCAACCGAGCAGCTATACCTGGCATGTAAGTTAATAAGTGAACGATCCGAAAATAAATTACCTAAAGGATTATCAAATTTTAACTATCACGTGGTTAATAAGTTATCGGAAATAGATTTTGTTGTAGCGCAGAATTTATTAATTTTACATGTTAAAATACCGTCAACCAACAAGACTACTTAGCAAATAGATAAAATAGACACAGTGCCTGTGTTTATTGGAAATAATAGTAGTAATGCTGTATTAATTGAGCCCGTTGACGACTATATTGCTATTCAAAAGCCCAGATCATTTGTTCACTTTTTTCTATCACAACACAAATTTAGCAAATGCCAGAAATTCTATTATACCAAATTATATCCGATAAACACACACTTAACAAATGCTCCAGATTGCGAAAGCTCGATGCTCTTAGAACCATTGCATGTACCAGATAACTCATGCCAAACAGAATTAGCAATTAAATAAGACTTTTATATGCGAAGAACGACAAATGCTAGTGTCTGGATTTACTTTGTGCGCAAAAGAATAACAGGCCTAGCCTTTTGTGCAGGACGACAGTTTCCGATTAATTTTGAAGGAATTGGTAAATTAAAAATGGGAGATATCTGTTTCAATAGTGGATTTGGTTACTTCTTTGTGGTCAGTAACGGGTATTTTTAAGAAGCTATAGGTCTGCATTTTCATTTCGAAGGATTCCTATATGCGTTGGTACCCAAAAGAATTTGGCGTTAGTTCCGTTTGTTGTTTTCTCTGAGAATTCAAGAGTTTTTTCCTTCAATTCAAGGATATAATAGTTCCTTTTTACGTTAATCCTAAGATTTCTGAGTGATAATATAGCGCTTAAGGAATCCGTGAAGATGATAACGTTTTCATTCGGTCTTGTTAGTGCGTAATCTGTTGCTTGGTTTAGAGCAATGCATTCTGCAGTAAATATCGAGGTGTTTGGATTTATGCTTTTAACAAAGTGTGCTCGTTGGTCATGGATGTCACAAGCAGTTCCCACGAAGCTAGCGTTCTCAGTCTTGCTGCCATCAGTAAAGATGGCATACGCTTTTTCTTTTTTTATAAGTTCGTCAAGTATTTTATTGGGGGTGGTCGATTTTTTAAGTGTTTTTCTAGCTCGATGTTGGTAATGACAGTGTGGATTAAAACGTCGTAATGGTAGGCATAATTGTAATAATGTGTTTTAGATATGATTTCGTTAAAATTGGGGGATGCAGTTTTAATGCATTGGAGTAGAAGCTTGTTACTATATTTTTTATTTTTACTTTGTTTGTTTAGATTGTTATTAAACTGCATAAGCGTTTTGTGTACCAGCAAGTTTTTATTAGAAATGATTTTGTATATGTAGTTTAGGCAAAGGTATTTGCTGGGTTCTTCAATTGGGTCGAGCTTGGACTCAGCTAGGAGAACGTTGGTTGGTGTGGATATTCTATAGCCCAGTGCATACCTGATGGCAGCATATTGTATCCTTTCTATTTTTTGAACTTGTAGTTTTTGCGTGGAAAAGTATATGAAGCAGCCGTAGTCGAGAGTAGACCTTACAAAGCTCTTATAGAAAATCAATAAAGTAGATGGATCACATCCCCACCACGTACCTCTTAGAAATTTAATTAAGTTCAAGGCTTTTAGAGTTTTTCTGTGTATGTGGTCGATTTGGAGTTAAAACGAGAGTTTGAAGTCAAGGATGATTTCGAGAAACCGTACTGTCTCACTAGATGGGATTGTAAGGTGGTTAATTTTGATTTTACTCTCACCTGGTTTGATATTTTTTCTGTTAAAATGTATGAATAGAGTTTTGTGTGGTGCTAAGTCGTATAAGTATTTTTTTTTAATTTGTACAATTCATTTTTCTAAAAGTTGTTTATTTTTGTTGTAGGAAAATTTGTTTATGTAGATGGTTATGTCGTCTGCAAATTGGGAGGCTACGATGCTTTTAGGAAGATTAGCTGTAATTTTACTGACGTAAATATTATAAAGAAGGGGGCTTAATAAACCACCTTGAGGTACGCCTTTGTAAATAGTTCTTGGATTGTTGTCGGAGTTTTGAGTAAAGATTTGTCGTTCGAAGATTATAAAGGAGGATGCCCATGAGTATAGGTGATTTATGCCTGTAACGCGGTACCTACGAAACCTATACCAGCGTATAGGGCACGGCAAAATATGAATTTAAAAAAAAAATTGACCCCCATAACCCCCGGAAATATAGAAAAAAAAGTTAAATAAAAATTTCATCTCCTGATAGGCAAAAAAATCAAGGAGCGCGGTAGCGCCCCCAATGGCAAGTCTAAGTTCTAGAGTAATATACGGGCTATCGGGCGCACCGCAACCTTATATTCTTCAAAATGGAGTTTTCTAACTTCTACAAAATATTCAAACATTCATATCTTATTGAAATACGTTGTTTTATCAGGCGAATCAATGTTACTTTCAAAGATATTAAAAGAACTTATATTTAAAAAAAGTTTCGTAAAAATGAACGATCCGTTATCATTCTATAGCTGACCAAAATTTTGTATTGTGATTTCTTTTCAATTTTTTTTCCTTCTCCCAACTTCCGTTCTTATCCTCGAAACTTCCGTGGCGCGAAATCAAATCGAATTAGAAATAAAATATATATATATATATATATATATATATATATATAATAAATAGATGCATTCGGTGCATAGTATTGGGGTTTTGGGGGTCGCTAAACACGAATATTGCGATGGCAAGAGCCTTCAAGGTACCTGGTGCCCAGGGTGGACAGTATCAACGTCGTCTTCAAGAGTTTCAGGGTAATTTGTACCCTATTGCAAAATCTCACGTGAGATCTTACATAAGATCTCACCTGAGATCTCATGACAAAATCTCATCTGTAATTTTGGTTCGGAAGCTGCTGGATACTCTTATTTAATAAAAAATAAGGTTTTTAATATTGGAAGTCGCCTATAAGGAGGTGCTCCTACTCAGAAGAGTTCAGAAAACTAGGTTTCGAAGCATTTAAGATGTTTTTTCGATTTTTATAAATTGCTCATCTGAGATCTCACCTTAGATGTCACCTGAGATCTCAGGTGAGATTTTAGATGAGATATTTTTAAAAATCGAAAAATTGTCTAAAATGCTTGGAAACCTAGTTTTTTGAACTTATTTGGGGGGAGGCTCCTCCTTATAGGCGACTACCAATATTAAAAAACTCATTTTTGAATAAATAAGAGGATCCGGCAGCTTCCGGACCAAAATAACAGATGAGATTTTGGCATGAGATCTCAGGTGAGATCTCGTGTAAGATCTCACGTGAGATTTTGCAATAGGGTAGCATAATTAGTCAAAACTCGTTACTCGGGGGTTTTTGGGGTCGCTGAACACGAATATCGCGAAGGCAAAAGTCTCCGAGATACCCGGTGCCCAGGGTGGACAATATGAACGTGGTGGGATGTAGGGTGGACAGTATCAACGTCGTCTTCAAGAGTTTTAGGGGAATGTGTAACATAATAAGTCGAAACTCGTTACTCGGGGGTTTTTGAGGTCGCTGAACACGAATATCGCGACGGCAATGGCCTCCAAGGTACCTGGTGCCCAGGGTGGACAGTGTGAACGTCGTCTCCAAGAGTTTCATGGGCATTTGTAGCATAATTAGTCGAAACTCGTTACTCAAGGGTTTCGCGGGTCACTTATCACTCCGTAGGTTATGAGGTACGTGTGGATACTGGTTGTGGGTATTGCTGTGGAGATAGATTCTAGCGTGTCATCTACTTATTTTACAAATCTTATTTGACGGTTGCTTTTGAACTAAAACTCACTATTATAACAACAGTTTGATGATTCTCTTGTAAGTTAGTGAGGTATAATGTAATATATCTATCGAGAGGATAGATTTTATTATAATTACCCTTAAAAATTCGTGAAATCTTTAAAATAAAACCTTCCTCAAAAGGTAAAAGGTAGGCAGGTATAAACTGGTTTTTATTTACTATTAATTTTTTATTTGATGATGATATAATTCATTCAAATAATTATTAGTATTAGTGACAACTATAGTAAAAAAATATATGAAATCAAATAGTTAAATGGCAATCACGTATTTCGAATAAATTTATCAAATTATTCTTTAATACAATTTATAATTACATTGTTTTCCTAACGTCATTGTTAATTTACTGGCGGTATTCTACACTACTATGAACATACTTGATAAACCCGTCTGTTGATAGTTCCTAACTGGACTGTGAATTGTTTGATTTGATAAAAATTAATACCATTATCAAATAAACTTATAACGTCTTTCAAATTTAGTGAAACACAACATCATTAATAATAAAGCAGATATTAAAAAATAAAAAATTATCATTGAAAAATTATTCTTTTTATTTCACCGTAAAATTATTAAGAGAATTATATCACCATCAAATAAAAAATTAATAGTAAATAAAAACCAGTTTATACTTGCCTACCTTTTAAGGGGCCCCTACAAAGCTAGAATCAAATCTTGTATAAAATACAGTAGAAAAAAGTAATTTTTTATTGGGAGCCACCCCTTGAAGGGGTATAAAATATCTAAGTTCTGATTCCTTTGAAATCGGGCATTTGCGCCTTGCCACCGTACTACCTCTTGGCACAGACTTTGGGGGTTCAATCGCAGCTCAAATTAAAGCTTGCAAAAAATGCAGTAGAATAAAATTATTCCTGATTGGGAGCCACCCGTAAGTCCCGATTAATAAAAGAATGATCGACTCACCCCCATAGTACTTTGCGTTTTAAAGTGTCTTGGCACATTTTTTTTCTAAACTATCGAGCTGCCTATTGAAAGTTAGTATCAAAAAGCAATGTTACGCTACATCCCTAATTAGGAACCACTCCTTGATGGTTCACCTTGGAGGTCAAAGAGTCATCTTAGCACATGAAAATGTCATATTTTTACTTTTTGAGTTTGGACATTTGTGCAGTCGCGCGTGAAAATGATCAGTACTACGGGGGTGGCTTTTAATTGAGAATAATTTTACTCTACTGCATTTTTTGCAAGCTTCAATTTGAGCTGCGATTCAACCCCCAAAATCTGTGCCAAGAGGTAGTACGGTAACAAGGAGCAAATGCCCGATTTCAAAGGAACCAGAACTTAGAGATTTTATACCCCTTCAAGGGGTATAAAATCTCTCAATCAAGGGGCTCTCAATCAGGGATGCAACGTAACATTGCGTGTTGATACTAGCTATCGATAGGCACCTCGATAGTTTAGAAGAAAGACACTTTAAAACGCAAAGTACTACGGGTGATGTAGCTTTTTTTATATGTTCCCGGGGGTTATGGGGGTCAATTTTTTTTAAACTTCATATTTTTTCGTGCTTTATACGCTGGTATAGGTTTTGTAGGTACCGCATTACAGGCAGAAATCACCTATACTCATGGGCATCCTCCTTTGATGAATTGGACGATGTTAGTAGGACTACCGATCTGGACAAGTTTTTCTAAAAGGATTTCAATAATGACATTGTAGAAGACTCCGCTTACATCTAAAAAAGCCGCGAGTAGTTCTTTGTTTGAGCTAAAAGAATCTTCAATGTTAAGAGTGGGGTTTAAAAGGTTATCGATAGTACTTACTTAACACCAACGTTTAGCCGACACAATTAACTTTCAATTTAAAAAAAACCAAGCCTCAAACAATCAGTTTTTATGATGAAAATAAATTTGGAAGAGTGCCATAAAAACGCGGTATAGTTGGACATTATTTGATACGGTTGAACCAGTACTTGGACGTGGTATTAGCCCCAGTAGTTGGACGTTGTAATCAAACGTGTCGAACTACTCCTTTATGGTAATCGCGTTTTCGGTAAAGTTGGACAATACTGAAAAAAATTGCTCTTATGGGACTCGAGAGCAGTCTTTTAAATCATCCTTGAGAATTGATTTCTGTTAAAATGTTATCAAAATTATTAGTATATTATTAGTAATGGTGTTTACAATGCTGATCCAGTTTAGTTTTTTAGGTTACGTTTTTTATTTTACCACAATAGCAAATATTCGAGTGTCCAAGTATAGGTCTAAATTTTCATTTTATTCAAGTATTGGGCGTTTTACCTTATGTCTTTTGGCTCTATCCGAGATTAAAGCTTATTTTTAAGCAGTTTCAAAACTTTTGCACATAAATGAGGTTAGAGCTATGGGCCTAACACCAACTCCATCTGATTTGCTAATAAAGTGAATGTAGGATTTCTTCCAAGAGAGTGGATAGCTATTTGTATTGAGCATTTCGTTAAAGATATCTCAGAGTATCAGCTTTCATTTTATTGAAAGAAGTCGAACGCATTCATAATTAATTCCATCGAGTCCTGGACTCGATCGAGAATTTTTACTGTCAACGGCGATGTTGAATTAAGTAAAATTAAAGGCTCTGGAGAGAAATTCATTTTCATTACAGTAAGGAAGCTAGTCTAGATTCGAACTGGCCCAAGGAGGACTAATTTTGTTTAGTGCTGATTCGATAGCGTTTTCTGTTTGATGGTGCTCAGATGTGTGACTGGGTCTTTTTTGGCTTCTGCTCTAATTTTTTTATGTTCTATAAAGTCATTAACACATTCGGTGCATCGATATTTTTTAAAGGCACACTGAGTCCCACCAAGGAACAGGATTTCGATGAATTTTGTTATTTACATGTTTTTCGTCAGATTATTGAGAATAATTGCGTTCGATATTACTTCAGTAAAAATCAAGTATTTCTCACTGGCAGAGGAATCAGTAAATTCTGTAGTAAAAAGCTTATAATAGTTATCAACTAAGTTTACATAAACATTGTTCCAATTAGTCCGTATTGAATTAATTTTGAAAGATTTTTTACGATATACGCTCATGGTTAGTTGTAAGTTTATAAATAACGGAAAATGATCAGAGCCCCATGTATCTTTGTTGACTTTAATACTGATTTTATCTGCAATACTGGAGGAAGAAAATACTAAGTCTAGATTTGGATTTGAGCTTAAGCTTGTGTTGTAGTGGTATTGTGTATGAGTGATTGTGTTCGTATTGTGTAGTATTACATTCAAATTGTTGAGACTAGAGAGTAACCTCTCACCGTTCGTGTCATTATTATGGTAGTTCCAGCTTTTGTGGTGTGCGTTGAAATCACCCATGCAAATAGTTGATGGCAGCGAGTCTATGCAATTGAAAATATTATCTCAGGAGTTCTGAAAAAGAGTTTGACTCTGGGCTCTGTAGCATATCACAATATTTAGCGCGGGTTTAACGTTGGTAATTGTCAAGCTGGCTAATTCTACGCATTTATCGGTACAAATCAGATTGATAAATTCAAAAAAAGCTAGATTATTACGAATCAAAACTAACATACCGCCTCCTCTAGAGTGTTGTCGAACTTTCCGGAACGTTTTGAAGACGTTGAGATGCAAGTTTTCCTCGAATGGTTTTTTGTCCAACAGCCATGACTCGACACACAAAAATATGTCTAGGTTTTCAGTAATTTTGTGTAGTTCTTCTTTTTTATTTGCTATGATCCGGGAGTTCCAAAATAGATTTGTTCTTTTTCATCTTGGTGAGAAGATTCCGATCCAGTGTCTCCATTGATATGTTTTTGTAATTTTTTCTTAAGTCGGTGGCACCTGGATTTTAGTTTGCCGGTTAGAGATGGAGTAACGTTGTCGAGCATGGTAGCAAGTTCTTCGATGTCGTCTGTGAATTTGAGTGCAATGTCGACCGAGTTGTATTGGCCATGACTTTTATCCAAGAAATTTTCGAATTGTTGGAAATCCAGAACGTGGGTTTCTGGAGATGTTTCGATTATTCGTTGCACAGTGTTGAAGTCGTCGTTCGTGTCGTTGTCCTTAACACCTAATCGCATGATAAGAAACGTGGGAAAGTATCTAGAAACTTACGTTTAAAGCATAATCACACTGATAAAAAAAAAAAAATGGATTTGAACTAAAACGTAATCTTACATTCCTTAAACAATAATGTAAGGAAACGCATGTAAGAGATAAAATAAGTAGTAAGTTAAGATATTTCTATAGACATAAACAAGAAATAATCTATTTACCCAATTATCATATTATACGCCATTAATTATCACATGTAATTTAATTGATAAACTGCAAATCATTAAGGTGCAAGCATGTAAGACTTGCTAGTTACAAGAATAAGTACCCTCAGAACCATTAAGTAAGTTTAAGAATAATAATGATGGTAATGATGATGACGAGAAAATAATAATCAAATCACTAAAGGTATGCACAGGAATAATAAGGAATGTTTATTTGCGCAACTCGGACTAGAGTGGCTACGCTGTGTTGATTTCCTCTTGTATCTCTAAAATCATGGGAAAGGAATTACACTACTTAACGGAAATAATACGCTTAGTCTAACAATACTATTTGCATAAAGTTCCTAATGAATTATAATCATTATCAATAAGACCAATAGCGTTAGTTATAAGAATCGATACTATGCCAAAATCATATAATTCACTCTAATCTTCTACATCTATATCTACATCTAAATCTAAATAATATTAATTCGCTTAAATTTCTGTCCAAAACATCTTTTCTAGTTCAATTTATTAAAATTCCTCTACTCCTAATTGAAATTCTCTTAACTATCACATGAGTCATAACATCTAAGAATATTTCTACCGTTTTATTGTTTTTTTCTTTAGTGCACTAATATTGCAATATTTTAATGTTGAGATGAAATATCACACTTTCCGGATTTATCAGGGAATTTTTCTGGACTTCTTGGAATTTTGGTCTTCCTGGAATTTTAACGCTGATAATATACTTATGATTATAAACGAGGTTTTTTGGTGTGATTTTAAAGGTAGCACCATATATCATTACCATAACTATAATGGGTTAACCTCAGGATCATCCTGACACCTGGTCATCATCCACAGAAAGTGAAAAATTTTTTTTAGTAGATTTGTTGTATACTTATAGTGCATTGTATCATAGGCCATGTTTCGTCATCCGGGAGGTGATTTTGACACCTGGGCATCGTCTACAGGAAGTGAAATTTTTTTTTCATATTCGTTGTATACTAAGTGCTTTGTATCATAGACCATGTCTTGTCATTCTGAAGGTGATTTTGATACCTGGACATAGTCTGCTGTAGTTCAAAATTTTTGTTGGGACATTTGTTTTGTTGGTATACTCATAGTGCATTGTATCATAGACCCCGTTTCACTATTCGCTATAATAATAAGTGTCGAATTGTTATGTATCAGTAAAAAATTTGTAACCTAAATTAGAGGCGAATTTCACCCAGTATTTATCGTGAAAAAAAAAAGAATTTGTTATTGTTCAACAAGCTAAAAACTGGACAAGTAAAAATTTTAGCAGTGATTTTCGTTAAAGGTATAAAATATACCATTTTCATTAAGACTAAATATATTTAATAATGAAAAACAATAAATAATATTTAAAAAAAAGAAAATATATTAAAAATAAAATATATGTACACTTTTATTTAATCAATAGCTAACACTAAACCATTAAATTAAAATAATAAATATTATTACTAGTGTAATAAAGTACGCAATTTACCCTTATGGCTGCCATGCTACCACGCGCCTCATGATACATGGCTTATATTACATTCATATTACATTCATATACTTTTTCATTTAATATTTTTAACTTATAAATTTAAAATTATCTTATTATATTATATTCAACTTCAATTAAAAACTTTAATGTTGTTCCCTTAAATTTTTATATTAGTTTACAATTAAATTTATAGTATTAATTAATAAATAAACAGAGCTGACATAGTGACTTTAATAAATACGCCATAATATGGCAACAGATCCCGCGTTAAGTATATTAGAAAACCGAGTTAAAATAATCACAATGTCATATATCTGTTGTATGACTCTAACAAACGATCGAAAATGGCCGTAAAGGCAAAAACTGGCTAAGTAAAATGTGAAAAAACTGGACATTTCAAATTTCCTAAAAGTAGCGATATTTTGGGCATTTTTTATGGCTGAGAATTATATTTCGTGAAAATATAAATAAATCAATTAATTTTTTGGATGTAAACTACTAAATTATTAATATTTAACAACGTCTGCGTGGCTCAGTCAGCTAAAGCGCACGGCCGTACTTATTTAGCCTCGTGCAGGGTGTGGGTTCAAGTCTTCGGTCAGACAGAATTTTTTCTGATGCAAAAAATTATTCTATACTTTCCTTTAAACTAAAAACTCTAATCCAAGCCTGCTATATACCATACCATAAACTAAAAACTCTAATCCAAGCCTGCTATATACCATACCATAAACTAAAAACTCTAATCCAAGCCTGCTATATACCATTTTCCAATTATAACCTCAAACTGTGATAAACACGTGTAACCCAGCTGTGTTACTCGACCAACTATAATGGGCAGTTTGTACTTAAGAACAAGGTAAACAGATTGAATTCAAGAACTGCTTATTAAGTTGGAGAAAAAGCGTTACATTTTGCCTAAGAAATGGCAAAGAAAACTGCCTAGTTCTTAGATTCCATTCCAAGAACTGGCTATTAAATGGGTTACCGATTCTATCAGGGCATCGACATCTATATTATATCGCACCTTTTTTAAGTTAATTCGTCTCATCGTCAGATCTCGATGTAAAGAACATCTAAAAATCTATGACCGTCACCATGACGAACATTTCGTAATTTCCCATTTATCTTCTATAGTAATGTAATTGTGCCTTCAGGTCAAATTTAGTCTTTTTTTCTCTGTCTGTCGTAAATAAAATCAAGTCCCTTTGGTATTATATTAAATGCATCACATCGCATCAAAATAAATATATTTTTTTAATAACTACATAACATTACTCAATAACAATACATTCTTTGAATTTATTTTAAATAATAAGTATTATGTTTTAATGTTATTATGTAATTACTTCTAATTTTAAAGTAAAATTAGATTTTAACAATAGTATATTATTTTATTACTGTTTTTGTTTCATATTTCTATTATTATACATTTGTGGATTATATATATTTAAAAGTTGAATTAATGTTTAAATATAACCAGCGAGTGTTAGCCAGTTAGTTTTTAGCTAGTCTGTAATTAAAAATTCAAATTCTACAAATTGTATTTATGAAATATACATATTTAAAATGTATATATACATATACGATCGTCATTGAGATACAACCGAGCGAGCGTTAGCGCGCGAGGCATCTACTGCTATTTATTAATTCTAGTCATTAATTATAAGAACAATAGCGTTAGTTATAAGAATCAATACTATGCTCAATTCATATAAACAATTATAATCATTATCAATAAGAATAATAATGTTATACACAAAAACCAATACTATACTCAATTTGTATAATCAATTACAATAATTATCGATAACAATATTAATATGTATTAGATAATAAGAATCAATATTATGCTCCAATTGTATGCATGACATTTATATTAATTAAAATCATTATCAATAAGAATAATACGTGTTAGTTTAAAACGATCAATATTTTTGTCCGTTTTATGCTGCAACGACTGAAAATTTAATTGAACGCGATTTTAATTTTATGTTAAAAAAGTTATCTTTTTTCCGGTCAGATCATTAATTATTCTTTGCACGGGGCATCGAGTCAAATAGCTACTACTATGGCGATGCATTTAATATAATACTTCCACGTGACCTCACTCACACACGTAACAGACAATGCGATAAGCAGCCCGCTATGTCGAGTCAGCAGAGTGGGGACATTCTGCTCGCACATATGCCTCAAGTTAGTCTGAGAGAAAGAGAGAGAGAGAGAGAGAGAGAGAGAGAGAGAGAGAGAGAGAGAGAGAGAGAGAGAGCAACGGCGAGAGCTATCGCGGGAAGAAACACGTGTAAATGCTAATTTGTTTTTCGCGTCGCTTTGAATGCCTGAGCCGCTGAGAATTCTTCTTTCCAAAGAGTAGAGTCTCGCAGCGCAAGCAGACACACATTGTCTTACCCTTGTTTCAACGTAATGAAATCTCAAGGATACACGAGCATGCTTAAGGTCCTATCCGAAGCATCTACATTCCAGAGAGCAACGGCGAGAATTATTTCAGTGTCTCACTTTAAGTTTAAGTGTAAGTGCAGTAATTGAATCGCTTAATAGCGGGTTCATATTCAATATTCTATGTGCAGTGCTAGCTTATAAGTTTACTAACTCTGGCCGGAGAAATAGGCATTTGTGCTAAGCTCCATGCGTCAATTTCACTTGTACTCACAGAGGTATAGCCACGGCGAAGCTCTGGCACGGTGAATGCTACTTACCAGGCTAACATAACTAACAACTGCCCCCGTAAGCCGGAGAGGTTGAGTTGCAGTCTAAGGACTGCTAAGTGCCTTTTACAATATCGGGCTACGTCCGTATTGTACTTGCCGGCTAGGGCGCATCGCGATCTACGACGTAAATAGCTCACGCGATAATTCAGTAAAGTCTCGCGTAACTAATAAACACGTGGATCTCGTATCCAAACCATCGCTCGGTGGTCGCGAGTGTTTCTTTTCTACGCAGCAACGTATACTCTAACACGCATAACGAATTCCATCGGAACTATTGATTCAATGTTTTTCGAACACAAAAAGAATAAAACTGTGTTGTCACAAACCACTTTATCGTATTAAAGGTAATAATTAAAGTGTTGTTTCTCTCTCTGTTCTAGTTTCTTTCAAACAGTCGACTATAGTCTCCCACGAACTACAGGCTGTTCAATTGTTGCTGAGGAGTAATTGATGACACAGTTAAATTAGATTATTTCAATTCACGTCAATTCTAAGATCAACCTCCTTTTGATCATACTAAATTTACTTGTATAAATTTAATTATTATTTGTTCAGTCATTATATGATAAACTTTAATCTTTGATTTAAATAGAACTAAATATCTTCAAGAAAATTGCGAGGCGCATTCAGAGATATTGTTCTAAATTTAACATTGTGTTATATTAATTGACAATATATCTTTTCTTTTACTACCATTTTAAGGTTATTGCGTTTTAAGTCATTTACCTACCCAAATGCTACACAAGTTTCCTTTCACGTGAATCAATAAGAATCCATAGTCCTCGCATGGTACTCCTGGTGGGACTTATGTCTAAATAAATAAAATCACTGACATTAATTGAAAAAAAAATTTATAACAGCACTTGAACAGTCCTATATTTCTAATACTGTATTCATCGAATCGTTTTACCTCCTTTAAGTAATTATCAGGTTGTTTTGAAATTCTTCTTGAATATGCCGTGGTAGGTCGATAACTCGTCTCGAATTTTCTTTACTTAGTTCAAAACTCTTTTGAGATGGGCCTAAAAAAATAATAAAAATGAGGCTGCTCCCCAGCCCAGAGTAGTTACGAGGTCACAGGCAGAAGGACTACGCACGATCAGTCCCGCAGCGACGACAATCAACCGTTGACTCCCCCATCTCCTGAAAACATCTTGACATTGTCAAACATCTTTCCGGAGAACGAATTAGTAAATCAGCAAAATAGGCAAGAGATTGCAGGAGCTTCGGAAAACACCTTTCAACAATTCGCCACTAACATCATGACGAGCGCGTCACTCACTCTGGGCACACAGACGACGACATCAACATCGGCTTTTACAAATCCTACAACTACAGTGCAGTTGGCACAATTTAGCACTCTAACGGAGGCAAAAACACAACTTTCGAATGTCACGAATCAAATTGGAGAAATGGGGACTCAGGCTAGTTCTATCGATAGCCACTTGGTTAAAGTAGACGCACTTTGTCAGAGACTGATTCTTTGGGATACAACTTTAACTGAGGAAGTGAATCGTCGTGGAGAGAGAATCCTTCAGAACAAAAAAGGGATCAGCGATTTGAACGTGGCCGTCGCCGGCTTACAAAGCGCTCAACCCACCAGACAGGAGGATCAACGGGTTGTCCTCAGCAGAATCAACGCTCAGCAAGAAGTGGTCAATACGCTTGCGGTATGACAACAGGAGTTACTCACGAGTCTTGTGAATAATCAAGCAGAAACTCTCAAGCTAATTGATCAACGGAATGCAAGTTTAGCCAGAGGAAATTCTGTCGCTCCAGCCTTAAGTAAAATGAAGTTAGTAGTATCTCGAGCGTCGGATTATAGCTTTAAATTTCTTGTCGACCAAGCATTCAGGCCGCCGGCCATGGACTGGTGGGAATATGTAAGAAATGAAGTAAGAGGAGTCCAAGATTTCAGTCAACGTTTCAGACAACACTACTGAAACGACAATAAACAATTGTCTGTTAGGCGTGATTTAGAACACGCACACTACAAAGGGCAACTTCAATCAACAAGAAGCAAATATGTACTCCAATTGTATAATCAAGTCACCCTTCTGTCCGATCCTCCACGTGAACCAGTGATTGTCCAGTGTTTTTCTAGATATTTTGATGAGCAAGTTCGACTTGCTATTTTAGGACAAGGCATTAGAACCGTTTCCGGTTTAATTGCTCTATTAGAGAATCTTGATCAGGCCGGGGTTTGGAATAGTAGTTATTCACCCACATCATCATCACGTCCTTCTATGAATCTCTCTCAGTCCCCAGTTCGAAACACTGGAAATTATAAACCTCATGATCAACATCAGAACTCGCACTCCGGGAACTATTTTCGTGAAAAGTAAATCAACCAATCCCTCTAAAAATGTTAGTTTTGTGTCTGAAATCTCAGACAACGTCATTGTAAATTCTGATTCTAAAGCGGAAGCAGGAAACTACATGAAGTTACCCGCCTCGCCTCGGATAATGAAGACAACTCTGATTTCAAGAAGTGTGTAACTCCTCAATTAGTCAACAATATAGGTTCTAACACAAAGACTCACTTAATTCAAGATTTCATGAGGGAATTTTTCTCTCAAAAAAATCCGGCATTAGACGATATCATGCCGAAAGCTCCACTTGAATGTCCCGAAATAAGCATCAGCATTGAAGGTGTAAGCTTTGAGGCGTTAGTAGATACCGGAAGTAAAATTACGTGCCTGTCGGCAGAATTGTTCGACCAATATGCAGCACGATGGAAACATCTAACTATTCTTCTGGTAGTGGGCGTGCAGACGATAGGTTTTATCGGATAAAAATCCCTCATTATAAAAAAACAGATGCAAGCATCAGTTTTAATTGGAGATTTTTATGTTGATGTTAATTTTATAGTCATCGCAAAGTTGATTAGACCTTGTATACTTGGTATTGATTTTCAAGAACAATATAATTGTGTTGTGAATATAGGTGAGCACATTTTCTTCGTGCTTGATCCAGTAAGAAATGATTTAGTGAAAGTTACTTTTGTCATTCAAAAAGTTTCAATAAGTAATAGACAAATACAGGTTAACTTTTGTGAGAACTTATGTCAGGAAAACAACGATTACACATACCTGACGGATAATCCAGAAATTGATCTTACGAATACTGAGATAGAGCGAAAACTTGAATCTGTTACCGGTTTGAATCAAAACGAGAGGTGTGACTTGGCAAATCTTATTAAAAAGTTTTGACATGTTTTTAGAAAAGAACCGGGAAGATTTTTATCATACGTTTATCGCTTCAGTCTTAGATGATACTCGCTTTTTCAAAAAGTCTCGCCAATCCAGTTGAAAAAAGCACTCCGTGATGAGATACATCTAATGGAACGCCTAGGTATCATCGAACGCTCAGATAAAATTTACATCAAATTGTGCCAGTCTTTAAAAAGGACAATTCTCTAAAAGTATGCAGCGGCACTTGATTTAAACGAAAAAAATTCCTGAAAAATTCCGGAAAGTGCGATATTTCATCTTAACATTAAAATATTGCAATATTGGTGCATTAAAAAAGAGAAATAAAACGGTAGGAATATTCTTAGATGTTAGGACTCATGTGACAGTTGAAAAAAATTTCAATTAGAATTAGAGGAATTTCAAAATTTAAATTGATATTATGTAGATAGATGGAAGATTGCGTTTCTCTCTCTTTCATTTTTTTCATGTTAGAGTCTATTTTTGTTTCTATAATTTACTTTGTTTGAATAAAACGTTCGCTCGTCCTGGCTTTTCTCTCTATCTCGTGAGAGTTTTTACGCTGAGGCAAATCGTATTTTCCCACAAAATTTTTGTAATATTGATTGGATTCCACAACTTCTCCTCACTCATTCCACACTTTTGATTTTTGTATATATACATATATGAAGAATCGCTATGAAACCAAAACACACTAATAAAATGAAAAACAGATTTGTTTCCTCATTATGCTACGTAAAACCAAAAAGATCGATTATCAACATATATTAGAGGCCACAGGTCATATAACAAAGCCGCAATGGTTATTATAAGAAAGATTGGCGGACCAGATTTATTTATAATTGTAACATATAATCAAAAATAAGAAAAATCGAAATTAATTTTAGAACAATTTCTGAAAAAATAGAAAAAAATTATATATTTTAAATGCCATTAGCAGTAGAAGTTCGACGTTAATTCAGTACTTTTACTTTTTTTCTTATGATTTTCTCTATTTCCACAAACATTAAATTCTTGACTTTTTTATGACCTACAAATTTTATATAATACAATAAGATCGTTCTTAACCAACTAGAACGTAATCATCAGATCATGAAGATAACATTTTCAAAATAAAAATCACACAGAAACTAAAATGGGGGGTTGGGGAGCGAAGCGAGCAGGGGGGCAAAGCTAGTATATATATATATATATATATATATATATATATATATATATATATATATATATATATATATTAGCTTATTTCTATGGTGCTTTGATTGAGGAGTGAGTAATTGGTTGAGTTTTTGAATCAATAATTTTAAAAGCGAACTTGTAAGCTCTCGAGTCGCTCGGGCGTCGGTCGTTAGTTTATGCAAAATCGGCCACTATTGGCTCAGCGGTGGTCTTGCATGCTGCTAAGTTCTTTGTGTCTTCGAGGAAGATTCTCCTTGCCACTGCGCGTGTGTTGGTGGTAGGCCCAAAGAACAAGGGCACGTATGGACAGACGCTTTTAGATCAAGGCTTAGAAGTGTCGTGTGTGTCCAAGGCCATTGTACAGTTAGTTGAACTGCCTAAACGACGTACACATGTACCACTGTCTGGCTTGGGAGCTAGTGCAGCTAGGACTATCTGTTCGATCGTTCCACTCATTCTTCGTTCAGCAGTAGATTCGGAATTCCAGGTTAAAACTAAGATGCTAGTTTTCTCTAAACTCACGTCCCTTCTTCCTTCATATGAAGTTAGTGAGAATTTTATGAGAGAACAGTTTTCAGATGTCACTCTAACTGATCCGGAGTTTACAGTCCCGAAGAAGATCGACATGATCTTAGGTGCTTATGTTTATAGTCAGTTGCTTCGCTCTGGGGTCTCCATTTATTCTCTGTCGATCTCTTAAGATTCTCAATGTTGCACAAAACACCGTCCTTGGTTGGATTGTTTCTGGGCCGATGGATTTAGGGATGACACGGCAGGCGGCAAGTGCTTCAAACCAACATCCAGTTTAGGTGTTTCATTGCGCTCCCCAGGATGACTTATATAAGTTGTTGCAGCGGTTTTGGATTCTTGAGGAGTTTTTGTAGCCATCTTTTTTTTGTTAAGAGAACCTTCGTTGCAGAGTGACCTCTCTTTGATCCTTTTAAATTGGCATAGGTATCGTTTCGTATTTACGAACGATATAAACAAGATGTTCCAGCAGACTCAGATGGACTTAGAGTATCGCGATTATCAGAGGATCGTCTGGTCATCCAACGCAGCATCTGAACCAGTTGATTTTCGTCTGACCACTGTCATCAATGGAATGGCTTGTGCTCCTTATTTATCGATTCGCACTCTATCTCAGTTAGTTAAGGATGAAGGTCATCGGCTTCCGCTTGGAGCTCGTTGTCTGGAATTGAAGACATATATTGATGATATATTCGCTGGGGCAGATGAGCTGTTAGTTGCAATTCGGAAGAGAGTCGAACTTACTGAATCGTTAGCTTCTGCAGGGATTCAATTGGATAGTGGGCTGCGAACTATCGGGAGCTGCTTACAGATTCAGCAAAGCTGGTTTTGGTGAAGCAGATCACTGAAGATGAGCCAATTAAGGCATTGGGCTTTCACAGGGTTTCATCGCAGCATAGTTTCAGGTTCAACGCTGTTAACATCAAGAACGTGGCTGCAGCATACACAAAAAGGTTCGTCCTCTTGATTATCACTCGCCTATTCGATCCGTTAGGTTCGCTTGCTCCAGTCACGGTCATGGAGACGATTTTGATGCAAAATATGTGGATTCTAAAGTGTGATTGGGATTTACTCCTACTAACTGATATTCGTGAGCGCTGGTATGATTATTGCAAAGGTTTATCTACATTGTCATCTTTGTCGATCGAGCATTGGTTAGGTGGTACGGCTACTTGCTCTTACCAGATCCATGGGTATTTGGATGCTTCTTCTCAAGTGTATGCAGCTGTGGTCTATCTGCGAAGCGATAAGGGCAACGGACATTTCCGGGTGTCTTTGTTAGTAGCTGAGTCAAAGGTAGCTCTGGTGAAAACGAAGAGCATTCCCAATTGGGAGTTGTGTGATGCAGCTCTTCTTGTCAAGCTCATCCTGCACGTAACTAAGCTGAAGTTTCTGCGAGCGTTACCAATATTGCCTTAGTCCGATAGTCAGATCGTGCTTACGTGACTTCGTAAGCCTCCGTATCATTGAAAGACATTTGAACCTAATCAAGTTTCGCTGATTCAAACTGGGTTGCCGTCGGCAACGTGGACTCACGTTTCGACTAAAGAGAATCCGGCTGACTTGGCGACGCGAGCAGTTCAGCTGGGAGCATTGGCCAACTGTGCTCTTTGGTGGCAGAGCCCGGTGTGGCTATCCATGCCTCCACCAGAGTCGCCTTGGCCTGCTGACCTGGTTCGAGTTATCCACGCTCATCCAAGATCCGAGAAATTCGAGATTCTGACATGATTCTCGTCATTGACTAGACATATTCGGGCTGTATCGCTTTGAAAACACGTTCTAAATCAAATTCGAAACAGAGGAACGTTGGTAGGGTGCTCTTCCTCCCCCTTTTTGACTACTGCTAAGCTCCCTGCAGTGGCAGTCATTCCTCTAGCTCAAGCAGGGGCATTTGGTGAGGAGATTAAGCTGTTGATATCGGAAAGAAGACTGCCGAAGGGCTCAGCAATTTAAACCCACTTTTGGGCAAAGAAGATAGCCTCTTGCGTGTAGAAGGTCGATTGGCTCACTCTGATCTCTCTTTTGATTGAAAACACACCCCGATATTGCCGCAGAATTCTGTTCTTAGTTTGTTGTTCGTCCGACACGCTTATCATCAGTGCCTTCACAGCGGTCCTACATTGACATCGAGCATTCTAATGCCTCAGATTTGGATTCTGGGTCAAAATAAGCTTGTAAATTCAACGATTTGCGCATGCGTACCCTGTCAGCGGGTTAAGCCTCACTCGGCTCAACAACTCACGGATGAGACTAGAGCTCTCCCCTCAAAAGAAGGTTTTCGTAAAATTTCCCCAAGAAAAAGTCCACCTGGAAGTTCTGAAATTAACATCAAGGGTATAAGAGTTAAATCTAACGAATCGGCCAAGTTTCTCGGTATTATATTTAATCACAAACTGACTTTCAAAAAGCATATAGAGTATATTCAAACAAAATGTCTGCGCTCCACCAACATCTTAAAGTTTCTCTGCTGTATTTGTTAGGGCGCTGATCCCGATACACTTATAGTTCTATATAAAAGGCTAATACGCTCAATGATGGACTACGGTTGCTTCATATATTATCCTACGCAAAAAAGTTGATAAAATCAATTAAGAAAATACAGTATTTAGCTATAAGAATTGCACTGGGGTATTGAAACAGCACACCAACGAATATCCTCCTAGAGGAATCAAAACTGAAATCAATCGAAGAAAGATCAAAATACTTATGCTCATGCTACATAAATAAAATAATGTCTAACAATGAATTGCCTGTTCACAAAAATATAAAAAAATTTTTAAACAAAATCTCATGTAAAAATAAAAAGCCGAAAATAAAAGACTCTTGGATCAGTGCCCGGAATCTAGAGGTCATTAAAATCAAAATTTAGCAAAAAGTCACTATAACATTTACACATATGAATATGATGGCCTTATGCATATAATTAATATAAACACAACATTCGGAACTTTATTACAAATCAACAATCTTCCAAACTCCGAAATCGAAAATTCGTTTATTAAAGAACAACTCTTTCCAATCTATACAGATGAAAGCGAAACCGATGTTGGGATTGCTGAGGTTGCTGTATGCATTTACAATAACAATGAACTGATCATATCAAAAAGCCTAGACAGCAAAGCTTCTATATTTACTGCGAAATGCATAGCTATTAGACGCTACTGAAATCGCACTAGGAAATACATACAAAAACGTCGCTATTTTCACTGATTCGTTGAGTGCACTTCTTAGCTTAAGAAACTATAACTATACAGTGAAATCCAATCCTTACATATTTAAGCTCAAAAAAAAAGTTCATAAATTTTCGAATATTTCCAAACATGACATAAAATTTTACTGGATACCAGCATATAAGGGCATTACAGGAAATGAAATAGTGGATCATTACGCCAAGAAAGCTACCAATGAGACCCCATTAAATGACCTTAAAGTTCCATACACTGACTTAAAAACAGTCTTCAAAACCAAAGCCTACAAAAATACCGAAGAAACCATTAAAGAAATAGGCAAAATAAAAGGCGTAAACTACTTTGATGTCTTCTACAAAACGGGCGCACGACCATGGTTATGTCTAAAATCTCTGCCAAGAGATATGATAACGACTATAAACCGTATTTGCTTAGGCCATTACAATCCTGGCAAATCTCTAGCGCAAATCAATGTAATCGACAATCCGAAATGTCAATGCGGTCACGAAGAGCAAGACATTGATTACTTCCTTTGGCTATGCCTATTATTTAAAACACACCGCTCTAAACTTATGAAAACACTTCAATATATAGGATTAGATCCTCCGTACAATATAAACTCTGTTTTATGTAACACAAGTAATCTAAATATCCAACCATGTAATTTAAATGCATCATAAATGACATGTAAATATTTACACTATGTATATGCAAATTAATTTCATATAGAGATTAAAAATGCTCGAAATAAAAAAAAAACTCATGGATGAACTTTCTGCTAATAGAGTGACGAGTAATAGGGCCTTCTCTCACTCCAAACTCGATTACGCAGGTTTCTTGCAAATTCGGATAGCGAAGGGTCGTGGAAATTGTTCCTTTAATGGTTACATCGCTTTGTGCGTATGTTTCGCTACTCATGCTATCCATCTAGAGCTTGTTGGTGACCTGACTTCAGTGTCATCTGTGCGTATCGTATGTTTGTAGGACGTCAGTACATTTGCCAAAATCTTGACAGCAACAACGGTAACAACTTCCAAGGAGCTGATGAGGAGTTAACGAGTATGTTGCAGCGTGCCTCAGGCTTTTACAAGGAGGTCGGCGCTGTCCTTGCCTACGATGAAATAAACTGGACGTTTATTTCTCCTAGTGCACCTCATTACGGTGGTTCGTGGGAAGCAGGTGTCAAGTCGGTGAAGCATCACTTAAAGAGAGTTGGCAAGCACACTCTCACCTTCGAGGAGTTTTTCACAGTTCTGGTAGAGATCAAGGCTTGTCTCAATTCTCGTCCGCTAGATGCCTTGAGTGCTGATGTCAACGATCTACGGGCGCTCACTCCCTCTTACTTTCTCAATGGAGAAGTCTCGGTGTTGGTTCGCGTTCACGATTGCATTATGTGGAAAACATACGACAGAAGAAAATTGCTCTAAGCCCGTACGCTGATAAAAAACCCATTCATGACGATGATGTACAGACTTTAGCATGGAGCCATTATACCTACGATCAAGAGTACGTAGGTATGATTATTTATCAGATAAGTATAATTGTTTTTTATTTTATAGTGTAATACTTACATAACGTGCACGTGTATCGGATAATGTCACAGTTCATCAGATGTACGCATGAAAATTTGCCTATCATAAGGCTCGTCGTAGTAAGTGGGAGCAAGCGGTCCGTGATCAAGAACGTTTTAAAATGAGGATTGAAAAGATACACGCAATTATTATCTCAGTACTTTTAAGAAAATGTAAGGAAATGGGTATAAAGAATAAAAATAAATAAATAAGAGAAAAAAAGGTGTTAATGTTGTTTTATTTTTAATATTCTCAATTTGTCACGTGTGTAAACACGTCACGGGTATCTAATTACTATAAGAATACGAGTAGAACAGTGAAATGCGGTGGCGGCCGTGACGCGACGACAGAACGTCTGCCTTGCAAGCCAGAGGATCTCGGTTCAAGCCCGGGGTCCGTTAATTTTCGTTGTACTCTTCACTTGTAACATTTTCTGGTGAACAGCGATGGGATGAACTACGAAAAACCAGTTTCCTGCCTTATAATATGCCGGTGTAAATAATTGATGAATACTCTACAGATCATGCCCCAAAGCCTCTGAGTCTACGCAATGGAACACGCGTAACGGCCTCTCATCTGTGCGGTATAATTGCGATCGACGAGGGCGTCGATGACTCTGGGCCGTGGACGTGTCACGTGTGTAGACACGTCACGGGTTTCTAATTACTATAAGAAGACGAGTAGAAGAGTGCAATGCGGTGGCGGCCGTGGTGCGACTACAGAACGTCTGCCTTGCAAACCAAAGGATCTTGGTTCAAGCCCGGGGTCCGTCACTTTTCGTTGCACTCTTCACTCATAGCAAATTACATATTATTTTTATTTATCCAACGATCATAATAAGAATTATCTAAACCTAACTATTTATCGTGTTACTTACATTTAAACTTTATTCTACGATTTTGTTTTACTATTTCTACTAAATGAGTATCTGGGTATTTAGTCTTTAGAAGTTCATCTTCATAGAATCTACCTGCCATTGGTTTGTCTTGATAATCCTTTAAATGGTAAGTCCATGGAATCGTATTCGATGCTTTATATTCATTAAAGATTTCAGTTGACTATTAAATTTATATCCTTTCTTAAACATTTGCTTACTTTTACAAACTCGAACTTTTATTATTAATTAACTTATATTATTTACTTTGAATTTAGCTACCTTACGTTGACGTATTTTCTAGCAACTTTTTTTTTTGGCTAATCAAGCAAGTATTTCTTTAACATTTGTAGGATTTACATCTATAGATTCCATACCAATAGTTCGATGCTTAGGTTCATTGTATTGCAAGGTTATATCTTGCAGTATATCTATACGCTTACAATTACTACATAAACTATAACACTTCCACATTTTACTTTAAAGAGTGCGATTAAAGCGTTCACATATCGAAGCTTTGAAATTGCTATAAGTTAAATACAAATTTATTTTAAAATATTTCGTCAACAGCAAAAATTTTGCTTCCTCCTAGAAGAAGCTTTATAATAGTAAAATTTTCAGTTTTGCTAAAACTCCGAAAAAACGAATTTGGAGGTGTTTATAGTTTAAATCATGCAATTTTAGAAAGGTCCGTGCGGATAGATGTGTATGTGTGTGTGTGTGTGTATGTACGTATACCGTTATGATTCTGGAACCACGCGACCGATCGTTATAAAATTTGACATGCATATGTTTTCTGATTCTAAATTCGGAAATTTTTTTTTTATTCTGGTTATTTATATTATAGCCATTTTTTGATTTTTGAAAAAATATTTTTGCTTTTTTTATGAAATATTTTATACAATATATCCAACAACAGTGTATCGAAAAGAGCATACAATTTTTTTTAAACTTTTTTCTATAAACTTTTTTCCGCAAGATTTTCCAGATTAACTGTTCCGTTCAATTTTTATGATAAAAAGGTAATTTAAAAAAAATCAATATTTCCAAAAATAAATTGTTAAACGTTTTGAAAAAATGTATGACAATAAAAAACAATAATATCTATTTGCTGTAAAAATTTTAAACCATTTTGGTGTGGGACACAACATTTTTAAATTCTGATAAAAAAAGAATTATGAATAAAAATGACAAAATTAAAGTAAATCATCTGAAATTTTTTTAGTGATATTTAGTATAAATACTTTTAACTCTACCGTGTTAAAACGTTAATTATCCCTGCAGGCTCAATGTGGCACCCGGTGCAATGATTTGTGAAATTTTTCACTGTCCGTAGGATTTCAAGTGTACAAATGGTTCTTCTGGGCTCAAATTCCAGGAGAATACTTTGTACACCTGTACTTTTAGTATAAATGCAGAGATTTTAATTTGAATGCTTAGAAATGGTTTCGCGATGAAAATACCAAATTTTTTCTTTTTTTGTTAGCTTAATATGCTACCTTTTTGGGTATAAAACATTTTCCAAACATTCAAATTAAAATCTCTGCATTAATACCAAAAGTACAGGTGTACAAAGTATCCTCCTGGAATTCGAACCCAAAGGAACAACTTATACACTTAGAATCCTACGGACAGTGAAAAAATTCACAAAACATTGCACCGAGTGAACAATGGGCTAGCAGAGATAATTAAGGTTTTAGCACGGTAAAGTTGAAGATATTTATACTAAATAACACTAAAAAAAATTTCTAATGATTTACTTTAATTTTGTCATTTTTACACATAATCCTTTTTTTCAGGATTTAAAAGTGTTGTGTCCCCTTAATTAAGTTGAAATTTTGGGAAAACATCGATCTTTTGATCACTTTGGCTAGGTTCTTTTTGTAGCTTATAAAACCGTTTAGCTTAAAAGATATTAGAACTCTAAAATAAATTAACTTTTAAAAAAGTAAAAGGTCAGGCGAGTTTGATAATTCCGCAACGAAATAACAGATAAAAAGAACTGAGATCAATTTACCAAAGTAAAGTTTATTATATTTAATCATAATGAAACAACCAATTTTTTTTCGGACAATAAAGGGCTTTCTTAACTTAAAGTTAAGTTATATAATGATCAATTAGAAACAACTCTCAAGAGACTTAATACGTAACTTTCCATTACCGTTTCATTTTGTTTATTGGTGAACAACTAAAATTTTCTCTTCATGTATTACAACGTAAATTGCTATGACTGTTTTATTGTACTTATGGTGTTTTTATGACGTTCTAATACATGAAGAGAAAATTTTAGTTGTTCACCAATAAACAAAATGAAACGGTAATGGAAAGTTACGTATTAAGTCTCTTGAGAGTTGTTTCTAATTGATCATTATATAACTTAACTTTAAGTTAAGAAAGCCCTTTATTGTCCGAAAAAAAATTTGTTGTTTCATTATGATTAAATATAATAAACTTGACTTTGGTTGATTGATCTCAGTTCTTTTTTATCTGTTATTTCGTTGCGAAATATATTAAACTAACCCAACCTTTTACTTTTTAAAAGTAAATTTTTTTTGAGATTTTAGTCCTTTTAAGATATTTTGTTTGACTATTTCATATTTCTCCTGAAAATAAAATACAAGCATCTTTAGCACCTTTCGACCATGGCTTATATGTAACTTTTTTCACTATGAAATGAAATCACTGATCATTCTGATTCATTACCCTCGAATGATTTCTACACCTTGACACTAAAAACCACGGACAGCACCACCTAGACCTCGTCATCGGCCACCCTGTACACCTAGACACCACCCTCGAATTATTTATACACCTAGACACAAAAAACCACGAAGCGAACCACTTAGACCTTGTCATCGGCCACCCCGTACACCTAGACACCGTCCTCTAATTATTTTTACACCGAGACACTAAAAACTACATGTGAGCGAGCATGCAGAAAACGGATGAGAAAGCAATATCCATCTATATATAGCTGTGCGGCCAACTTCACGGTCCTAATACTTGTTACGGCTAACTTAACGGTCCTAACATTTTAAATTTTTTCATGAAAATTATATGATTTGATATTGTGACGGGTGCTCCTTCAGTAAAATAATTAAGATTTAAAGTATTTTGAAAATCATTAATATACTGTATATCAAAACAATATTTTATTTATTGGACCTATAAATTTAGTTGGAGAAAGCTACGTGCCAAAGAATTGGCAGCGGTTTTTTATTATGAAATTCTTTACAACAATCCGTGTGTAGATTTTGTAGTACTCTATTTTTTACTAGAAATTGATTTCATAGCTATAGTAATATTTTTGCTTTATTGGCACGGTCCATACAAATTTGGAAAAATAACCATAACAGTAAGTATATACTTTTAGCCTTGATTTTCATTTGCGTACGGTATCATCTCAACCATCTGCTCGCCATATGTTTCATCGATATCTCTAATTTTAAATGAGCGATGATGATAGTTACGTCTTGCAGGCCTATGGATTTCTTTTAATAACAATTCTTTGATTTTTATTCACATTAGATTTGTTCGCGTAGTAGATGAATTTTTATTGAAAAACATTTAATTACTTTTATTTTATTGGGTAACTCATCAGCTGATTTTTTTAATTCATATATATCAATCTCGATAGTATCTGTATGGGACAAGACTACATTAAGGTTCAAAAATAAACTGTGAAATCATTGTTAATAAGATATTATGACTTTATTGAAATCTCTTAAAGATCAGGTCCTGGTGTGACCTTCACTCACAAGTTGTCGCCGAGAACTGACGCTCTACTCATTAAACGCCACCGAAAACTCAGGCCTGCTAAAACAAAGACGCTTTCCCGAGGACTACCGAAGGGACTCGAAGCAGTGCGCGCGCTCCTCTATATCTATAGCTATACACACGCAGTCATGTGCCCGCGTGAACACCTCCCGCCACTCGACTCTCTGGCCTGGTAGTCACAGATCGGCCCTTTAGCCTCCCCGCACTAAAAGTGACCTTCAAAATCCGTGGAGCAAACTCCCTACTGAGGTCGTGGCAGTCTAGGAATGATTATAAAACCACTCCTAACCGTATTGGCATGAAACCACGAATCGCCTTGTCGATTCGCGCATATGAGAGCCAAATGACGGAGAAACGTTCGCTAAAACTACTAATAAGTAGAATATATTATTAATAAAGAATAAATACGCCGCACTTGCTATTATCCATAGTAGCCCTCGGTTACGTCCGGAACAGTATCTATATTTTCATTGTTTGAAATTCGGTTAAATATAATAAATAAAAGAATGACGAACGATCATATAAATTTTCTGTTGTAAAAAGATAGGTAATTTAATTCGCCTTCGGGCACATATCAAAATATTTATCTTTATTAACTTTTTTAATAGCTTTATTAGAAAGAAACTGAAATCTCCTGAATCATTATTTTTACTCTAATAATTTTGTTTTACGATCTACTAACTAACTGCTAGTCAGCAGATTCTATTTACCTGCACTGACATTGTAAGTATCAATTTTATACATTATGCCGTCGGGAGCACCGTGACCCTATTATACTTTGAATTCGCTAGATAACTTTATGACGGGCGATATTAGCACGTCATAAGCTCAGCATGCCGCGAGAAGAAAGACTTGTACTAAATTCACACTGTTACAGGTACCAGCGCTGGCAAGGCGGGGAGAGCCGCTGGACGACGCGAGAGAGGCGGAGAGAGAGGGAGAGAGAGAGAGAAAATTCGGCGACACGCGACTGAGACGCGTGCCACCAGATACGATCCGACTTTTGAACTGACTCCTCGCGAGGCGCTCAGTACTTTCGGGAGATAGCTGTTAGGAGAGTGAAAGTTGAAGTGTGTGAGTGTGCGTGCGTATACGACATTACGTCTCGCTACCGCATCCGGAACTGCACCGACGGGGTTCCGATTGCTGACAGCGAACATCAGGGCGATACCGGCTAACTGTAAGTGCCAGCTCTCTCTCTCTCACGCTACACTCGCCAGGGCTCTCCTTATCCTCCCTCGTACCTGCGACCTCGCTTGCTCGCATGCAAGCCCTGTATATAGTTTGTCAATAAACGCTGTGACAGTCCCTCAACAATCTCGACAGTCGTTATTTTGCGTGTTCCTACGCGTACACTTGTACCTCGCCCCATCACCGACCCAGCCGCCTCCGCGGGCTTGCGTCTCGCATATGTACGAGATCGCAGCATAACTGGCCTGGCCGGAACCTATTCAGCACTAGGTGCTATCCCGACGACTCTCTTTCTCGAGAGTAACGAGGTCTACGGACCTTGATTATAGCGGAGCTGGAAACTGAGCAACTGCATCCAGCGCACCGTTATAACTTATACATATTTTGCGAATCTTTCTATTTTATTGTTTGATTTATTGCTTTATCCTTGTCTCGGAAAGACCGATAGAGCCAACATCATTATATTTTTGAATATTCACCGAAGGATCGAGTCAAACGTAGCAGAATTATTACTCTCTACAATGAATATTGGTATGGTACATTAAAGTGTATCAATATATTATGTATAATATGCTGGAGAGGTAATAACGAACAAAAAGCATGAAGAATTGGTTCTAGTCCTTATTCTGCTCTGACCTCTGGAAGCGGCAAGCTTGGTAAATCATGGATACGATAAATGATACAATTTTTTTTAATTTTCCTATATAATTTTTCACCCGAAATCTTTTAATATCAGAAGCAGACTAAAAATTTGGAAAGCGGTGCCAGTTATAATTCTTTTAATATTTTCCTGTTGTTTAACAATGACGTCTGCGCGTGCGCGAAAAATTGGTTTCAGTGCTTAGTCTGCTCTGACCTTTACAAGCAGTAAGATCGATAAATCATGGATGTTTTAATCGATAAGATCTTTCAGAATTTTCTTATATAGTTTTCCATTCGAAATATTTTAGTATTAGAAGTAGACTAAACGTTTAGAAGGCTGCGTAGGTTATACTTGTATAAATACATTCCTGTTGTTTATCAATGAAGTCTGTACATGCGCAAAAATATGTATGAATAGCGTGAAAAATTGATTTCAGTCCTTAGTCCGATCTAACCTTTGAAAGCGGTACTTGGTAAATCATAGATATGTTATACGATAAAATTTTCTCGAATTTTCTCATATAGTTTTTCACCCAAAATCCTTTAGTATCAAAAGCAGACTAAAGTTATCTACATTAAATAAAAATTTTATATATGGTCGTATTTGTAAAAACCCTCCAATACTCATAAAAATGAAAAAGTAAAATCTATTTTACGGTATGAATGTTCTTTGAACTTAAATCGTTCAAGTCACCAAAAAATTTTCAATTATATCAAAGGCTATAGCCGGGTTACTATGGTGAAATGGCCCCCTTGGAAAATGTATATATGTTATATACCATTCGATGGGGGATAAAAAAAAACTCCCATAGCCAAATTTTTAGCTCTCTGCCTAGTGCGCATGCGCAGTAACGTCGATAAACGTGTTTTTTTGATTTTATTTTTTTCTGAAGTCCCTATAGGATAAACATTTTTTTAAAAATTCACATTGGTGTATTTTTATGTCATGAATAACTCCAATTTTTTTGGGATTACATAACCTCAAATATCGGATCTAAAAAAATTATTAAAGTTTTCAATCGATATTTTGACCCCCTTGTTTTTGAGGTGCAACTTTTTAAGTAGACTTTTTTTGTGTACTTTTTCCCGTTCTTTACGATGGCACTAACGTTTTTTCCTTAAAAATGGTGACACAACTCGATTTGAGCCAAAAACTGATTTTTTGCCATTTTTTCACGTTTTTAGCTGGTTATGTTACAATTTAGTTACTAAAGTGACTCCTTTTGAGTAGTTTTGCATATCTTCCCATGAAAACATAATCAAATGAAATATTTTGTTCGCTCCAAGCCGTATTTTTTATATTATCTTACATTTTCAATGATGGTCTTATCAGAATTTGAGGTAATAAAGGGTTTCTCTCTATATATAAAAAGAATATCGCCGCTGCTTTTCTCTTTAACCTAAAAATGCCCTCATTTGAGTGATTTAACGCCGAAAAAGGCCATTTTTGGTACCATGTAACCCAAAACTAACCTAAAAATGTCATAATGCAAGGGTTTTCACGCAAAAAAGCCTGTTTTTAGCTAAACATAGCCTTGAAATCGATCGTTTGAGGGTACTTTTGGCGTCTTGTGGTCTTAAAAAGGCCATATTTGGCTTATCTGCCTCTACTTAATTGATTATTCAAAATCTATTGACAGTAATAATTATCAGGTAAAAAGGAATTGAAGTTAAGTATGTTCAATTCGTACAAAGTATAATTTATTATCTTCATAGGCTATTTAAAATAAATTATGGAACGTATACAAGTAGCTTTTTAAAAATAACGAATGTTCACAATAGAAAAAATGATTCACTCATCATTGTCACTATCTTCATCAATACACACTTCAATTTGATCATTAAGAAACATTTTAGACAGAATTTCAGCTGGTCGTATGATTTTTGATAAATATCTTCCATGTGAAAGATAATAGATTATGGCAGCAATATGCGCACAACATCCTATAGTACGGTTACCGTTAGCACAATCACAACAGTGTCTTAAGATGCTAGAATAACCAATACCATTTGGTTTATACTCAACGAAACATTTGTATGGTTTTCTGTTAATATGCCTGGATTGAACTTCAAGTTTGAGAATATTGTTAGTCTCTTTTGAATATCCAATCTTCAAATTATTATCTGCGTCAAGCATTTCCGCTAAGTAAGATATTGTCTGTTTAAGCTGATATGTTCCTGTAAACAGAATTTTCAAATCTTTTATTGTTAATTCAGGAAAGTCTGGTAAATCATCCGAAGTTATTATTTTAAATGGTAGTTTCCGACGACTCCATCTTTTGTCTGCTACTAAAACTGCTAATGTATTTTCAACATTTTTTCTAGATTGCATAGCACTAAATATTTCATCTTGCATGTCTTCATCAGAATCTAGGCGTTTGCCAAACAAGTTATTTAAGTAGCAAGAAATTTTACAATAAGATCCAGTATTTTTCACCATTTTATTATCAAGTTTGTGATCTAATAACCTATATTTTTTCTTTTGAACTCCGTGCACTGCTTCAACAACCCATCGCAGTTTTGTCGTGAATCTTGTTTCATTTGATTCTTGCGTAGAAAGTTGAGATTTTGAACCTTTGAGTGCAGGCATCAAAACAATATAACCCATATTTTCTAATTTTTGTTTAATGTCCCTGAAACCTCTATCCAGTATAAAAATGTCCCCTTGGCGAAGAAGTTTCTGTAAAATATTCTGCTTCTCTTCCAATATTTCAATCAGTATTGTAGCATCATTTTTATTTGCAAGATATGGACCTAACTGGTCAACAACATAACCATTAGTAGTACATATAGTAAATGGTTTAGTCAGAGGAACTTTTTTTTGGCCTGAATAAGATTTTCTTTGGTACTCGTTATTAGAGCTTTTTTCATGCCTTATATAAGTACCATCAGCAATCAAAATAAGTTGTTTACCAGGATGTAATTTCTTTGCCATATTAGAAGTTTGATTTTCAATCAATTCATTTCTGTCTACATTTTCTAATCCAAAGTGTTTTGGTAGTAAATCTTTTTCGAAAGATAATAATACTGATTGACAAAAACGAGATACTTGTTGTTCGCTTTCAATGTCAAATATTGTAGAGATGAGCGAGTTAGAATTCCCAGAGCGCATTTTGAATAAAAATACGACAATGGCTTGTGTCGCTGTCCTTACACAGGAATTCTTCAGAGAAGTGAGTTGATCTTTAAGATAATTAATATTTTCCCACGTTAATCCCGTAAAAACTTTCAATTTTTTTTCAGGCATGGAAAATTCAGCTACTGTATCTAATAAAGTTTCGTCTGCTTTCATTGATAATTGACTCAAAAATTGTAGTAATTCATCAATATATACCGTACTTGTAGTGGAAAAAATATTAATTTTATTTAGTTCATCTTCATAAAATCTTTTTTTAATTAAATGTGTGCAACAGCATCTATTGCCATGTGGAATAAAAACATTCATTTTACTATAAACTTGAATTCGGGCCTCTAAAGGAACTAATATATTATTAGTCTGTTTTTGGTACCCACAAACAAAGCAATATTTATGTGCCGCAATCGTCCTTTGAATAAGTAATTCCGTGGTTGCTCGTACTTTTTGTTCCTTTATTGTGTATACAGATGATTGTGTACTTTCCTGAGATGATGAAGTGACAGTTAGCTGAGAAAATGATTCAGAAACATTTGAATCTTGAGACGAAGCAGTTGCTGGAACATTAACCTTTTTAGGTTTAGAGCTTGATATGTATTTGGCTAATCGCTTTCTACATGAATCACAAATTACATCATGGATGTAAATATCTTTATTTGATAATTGTTTAGCATATTCGATTTCAACTTCAGATTCGATTTCCTTTTCTCGACCAATTGATTTTCTAATATAAATATTACACATGGCACATCTTCGATCATCGCGTTTCCTGATGTTATCTGACTCTTCATTACTATTAGATGCCATATTTATTTAGCCATTAGACAAGAAGATCACTTCTGAAATAATAAAATATAAATATTTTACAATACATTTAAAAATGCTGTTAGTTAGTTTTTAAAAATCTAAAAAAATTGTTTGCCTTTTTTTAAATTAAAAACTAGAATGAATAATAAATATTACAAAAATATTATAATCTAAGTTCTTGTATAATCCAGTTTTCTCAGTAGCTTTACATGAAAAGTAAAAAAATAATATTGCCTAGTAAAAGTGAAATAAGTTGTATTTCATTTATAAGTTTTTTAAGCAAATAATTTTTTTTTGTCATAAAAACTGTATTGAAGTGCTTGCACCTAGTGATTTTATAAAATCAACAAACCTATGAAATTATTATATTCAATTTGTTTTTTTGTAAAAATATGTTCTTGTATCTAGACATGAATAATAGTGTATTTTAAAATAAATAAATAATGTTGTTTTTAATGATGTTTCATATACGTATGTGTTTAAAGCATAGGTTAGCTTGTGTTTACTTTATTCATTTTACATTTTTTTAACTTAAAAGTTAATTGACAATTAATAAGTTCGCATCCTATTAGTTCTATTTTTCATTTTTATTATTTCTCATGTATTGTTTTTATGTAAAACCAAATATTTTTTCTCATCTCATAATAATTAACTATAGTAAAAATCACATCATATATAGTCATATGCAGATATTTATGTGCATTTTTTATTAATTTGACAGTATTTTATACATAAAACAAATTAATTATTGTTCAAGACTTTCTATATTTTATCAGTTTAATCATACTTGTATAATTAATATACCGCATTACATCAAAACATGCAACTCATCAATCGTCAAATCCGTTTCTAGCAAAAGTTTATTGTCATATTTTATTCAAATGTTTTTCCTTCTTAATTTTATTTAGTTAATAGTTTCAACAACTTTATGTTTAACTAATTTCTCATTTTACTTTATGTGATTAGCCTAAATTGATTAAGTTAAATAGATAAAGACTCGTTCCCCTTACATGCATTGTACGTATATCTATATCTATAGGATTGAAAATTCATTTTTATTAATTACTTTTTTGTTAGCTTATTGATTTAAAATCTGATTGCTATTTTTGTTTTAGGATAAGATCGGATCTTTATGCGAGTACTAAAACAGTTTATAATTTAATGTTGGTTTAAACTTTTGATTTTATGCAAGAATTTAATAACGTACACAACATGTTTTTCTTATTTAGCGTATAAAAAGGTCTAATAATTATCTGTTATTATTATTACATTATTATATTATTATATTATATTATTATATTATTATATCATATTATTATATTATTATATCATATTATTATATTACTATATTATCTGTCATTATTTTTGATACAATTACTCTTAATACTACAGAATTTATAATAAAAATTTTATTTTTCTACCCATTAATAAGTCTTACTCTGCATATACCGGTAAAATACAAGTGTATTTATTATAAATACATGGGAGATTTTTTATTTATCAGTAGGTTGGTTACAGTATTTTTTTCAAAACTCAAAGTGTCGGCATAAAAATAACATTTTAGATATTAATAATAGGTTTTGATTTTAAAGAAGTTATTTAACAAAATATTAATTTATTGTGTAATATGTATTAGAAATACATATAACCCTAATATCAAAGCATATAATCTGTGATGTCAAAACTTTTGAAAAAATTATCAGTCAAAAGCCGAAATAGTAAAAAGAAAAATCGAAACAATTTTTATTTGCTAGATTTTAATTTACTTTAAAAGTTATAAACTTATACTAACAGCGTTTTCACCATTCACTTGTATTAGTATATTATGGAGAAAGTACAATTGAGTCCGTCGTCCCGTACCAACCTCGGGACATACCGTCTGAAATAAGCTGTTTTTACGGGATTGGCTAATTCTGTACCGTCGATTGGGTTATCGAACAGAATTAGCCAATAATATAAAAGTGACTTATTTCAGACGGTATGTCCCGGGGTCGGTACGGGACGGGACGGGACGTATTGTACTTTCTCCCTTATATAGACAATTGTAAGAAAAAAAAAATTAGTTTTGAAAAAAACAATGTTGCCATTGGTTTGCGCATCGTTTAATTAATTAAGAAATCAAAATACTTTATTTGTTTATGCTCCTGATAATTCTTAATTTTATGATTGACCATTCACTACGCAGATCGTCTGCATTGCAGCCGCCGCGTCAACCGCGCGGCCAAGCATATCCTTTTATTATAAATAAAAATAAACAATAAACAAAAAAGTGCGACAGAGACAATACTTTCGACCAATCACAGAACGTTTAAAAAGAACACAACATTAGCCATCAGTTTTATAATAAGGTGATATCACAATTCTGATAAGACCATCATTGAAAACGTAAGATAATATAAAAAATACGGCTTGGAGCGAACAAAATATTTCATTTGATTATGTTTTCATGGGAAGATATGCAAAACTACTCAAAAGGAGTCACTTTAGTAACTAAATTGTAACATAACCAGCTAAAAACGTGAAAAAATGGCAAAAAAATCAGTTTTTGGCTCAAATCGAGTTGTGCCACCATTTTTAAGGAAAAAACGTTAGTGCCATCGTAAAGAACGGGAAAAAGTCTACTTAAAAAGTTGCACCTCAAAAACAAGGGGGTCAAAATATCGATTGAAAACTTTAATAATTTTTTTAGATCCGATATTTGAGGTTATGTAATCCCAAAAAAATTGCAGTTATTCATGACATAAAAATACACCAATGTGAATTTTTAAAAAAATGTTTATCCTATAGGGATTTCAGAAAAAAATAAAATCAAAAAAACACGTTTATCGACGTTACTGCGCATGCGCACTAGGCAGAGAGCTAAAAATTTGGCTATGGGAGTTTTTTTTTATCCCCCATCGAATGGTATATAACATATATACATTTTCCAAGGGGGCCATTTCACCATAGTAACCCGGCTATAGCCTTTCAATTAGTTTTTGGCAATAATAGCGCTTAAAACATTTCCTTCTGTCCGTCCGATTTTTTCGCATTTATTCCCCAAAACTTAATGTATTTCATAAAAAAAAAACTATTGAATATTATAAATAAGTACATATGATGAAAATATACATTCCTACCATAAAACATTTTGAAAATTTGGTCCAAATGCATCGAAAGCTGTGAAAACAATTCTAAAAAAATAGAAGGAATTAATGTATTGGTATTTATATTTTCAACATATATTATGACATATATTCATTTGTATACACATGCATTTATGAAAATTATTTTGAGTTTGGTCTAGATGAATGGGATGCTGCAAATAATTATTTGTGTGGATATGCTATTTTTTTAAAGCCATCTATTTGTGAATATGAAATGACGAATGCTGTAAGTAATATTGCACATCACAAGATGTTATGTGCAGATTCAGACCCGATAAACGGGATGCTGCAAATAATTTATTGTGCACATATGCTCTACTTTTAAAGTGTTTGTGAATATGAAATGACGAATACTGAATGGATTTATGCATATCACAAAAAAATTTCTTTGACAACGCTTTAACGCAAAATTTTACAAATCGGTCTAAGAAGACAAAATGTTAAAGAAAGTGACCTGACTAACATAGTAGATGCTACAGAAAATACATATAATGGTCTTCTCCAAATTGGTTAAGATCTAAACGCGATGACTCTTTGTCTGGTGAAAATAGTTTTGTCCAAGGTAAAAGTACAAAAAATTAACGAATAGAATTATTTTCAGGAGGACTGAGAAAGCATTCCATGGATTTTTATATCCAATTTTTCAAATGTATACAACAAATAAACTTATTTGATGGCAGCTCTCCTAACGTAAAATGCTTACAGTATTGTTTTGAACTTTTGATAAAATATGACTTGCATCAATCAAAAATTCTATGGAATGATCATACAATCAGAAGCATCGTATCGTATACTTATTAACATAGGTGTAAAATCATATATAATGTTTTATTTTGCTAAAAAATATGTCTCGATTATAGAAACTACGTCGATATAAATATAATCGATCGACTCATGCGGAAGTCAACGACTAGGAATACGTGTTATATAATATTAATGGTATAAATCTATGAAACTGTGATAATGCCATAGCTTAGAGAGATAATCAGACGCTTTCTGAGTCCTCATTCGATGTCAATTTTAAAAGGTCCGACATCGTACTGGCTAAGGTCTCTTTATTGGATCGACATCAAAACACCCATTCATAAATTTTTGTAATTGTTTAGGTAGCTTGTCTAATTTTGGCTTTTTACGATTGTTTATTCCAAACAAACTCTTTAGAAAAATTGCCACGAGAACACAAGCTAGCCACCCAAACATCAGATTTAATTGAACTTGTCTCTTTATGACTAATCTGTTTGGGATCCATGTAAAGCAGTGTGCCATGTGAATTGTTGAACATAATTTAGAGGGCATCTTATCGTACTTGCTAAAGCCTTGGTCGCATATCTTTAATTGACAAAACAGATTTACCAGTATGTTCTCTGGTTTTATTTCCCGGTGTATAACATTTCTCTTGTATAAAAACAAACAAGTTAAAAAAACTAAAGTCATAGGCAGATTTTGTATTGTTGAATAAAATACTACACAGAGTTTCACTTTCAAAGTGCTCCATTAGTATGTACACATCTTCGTAATTTACAGACACAGCCATGATAGAAATCACGTGTGGTTGTCGCAGTCTTTCGAGGACTTGAATTTCTCTGACGATATACTTCTTATCTTCTTTTTGTCTTATTTCTTTAAATGCAACTTGAGTCTTTAGCCATGTACCCTTAAAGTCTGTATCCTAAGCACCTTTCCCAATTGGAATAAAACTGTGATGAAAATCTTCGTAGTCTATTAAATGTACGCTTAGGGGCAAATTCAATAGCTGCTGTTTCAAATCTATGTTTTCATTTAAAAGTTTTATTTTCTTGTTTGACGACTCAGACCCATGACTGAGAATCGTTACGTTCGATTTGAAATTTTGAGATTGTATTTTTGACGAGATGTAAGTGATTGAAGAGATATTGCCTGAAAGGGTTGAGAAGATTTTGTCGAATTGAGTGCGTCACTGGTTCGATAAATCTTCATCTGACGATTGCTGCTCTTTATTGCCTTGCCACTGCCAAAAATCACATTTTTCTCCCGCTTTGTTGCAGAATTGAGATAAAATTTCTTCTTTGTAGTTTCCTAGTTGGATATCGTTATCGTTAAAGTACTGTTCATTGTTCTCATCTTTCATAGCTTTGATACAGACAGTCTTTAAATCTTCCAAATTACATTTGCATTTTATTTGTAAATAAACTCCACCCAAAATTACTTTCATCTGCTGATATTTTGATTCCATGGTAAAACGATGTTTTCATCAAAAAGGGTACATAAATCAGTTGAATATAAGATGTTATATTTAATAACAATCCCCTATTAGATTCGTTCATTTAAATTGGAGCTATTTATAAATTGTAATGATATAGACATAAAAATAATAACTTATAACTTACGGCTTACTGTCGGGTTTCTCGCGACATAATATTTGTTTACTCCAGGAATCGATTGTGCAATATCACTTAATATTACCACTGAAACTCTGCCATCATTAGTATCATAGTCCAACCCAATCGCATTCGAGTAACAACTCCGGGCTGTTTCCATTGGTAAACTTTTACTCATTGGAAATTTGCAAATTTTGTCGTCCTCGATTAGTTCCAACATATCCATGTTGTCAATTGTTGATATAACGTACACTTTTTAGAATATACACAATCAAGCTGTTTAACTTACAGATGATTATTAATAATTGCAAATCATCATTCGCGGAGTGACCGGCTATTATGACTTTTCTAACATTTCTATTGCTTTCGCGTCGTACGGCATTTGATCCTGTAAGCCATAAATTGCTTTATTTAATAAAAAAAACTTTATTTTCTTTTCCTGCTACTTCAAAACCTTTAGGTTGTCGCATATAATTTCGTTCTTTTAGGTTTCCATACAAGTACGCTGATTTTACATCTAATTGTACATGCCGCCATGATAACTTTGATACAAACACTATAAAGAAAAATCTAATCAATGAGAAATTTACAACAGGTGAAAATATTTCCGTATAGTCAATTCCGTTTATCTGACTGTAGCCTTTAGCTACTAACCTTGCTTTATATTTTTTAATATTATTTTGATCGTCCTTTTTTAACGTGAATACCCACCTATTACCAATTACCTTGTGATTTGGCGGTAAAGAGTCCATACTTGTCTAGATTTCATAGTTTCTATCTCTTCACACATGGCTTCATTCCACTTTTCTTTTTCCGGCGATAGCTGACTTTCCTCGAAGTTTTTCGGGGCCTCGACAGAATAAACTTCATCTAATTGAATTTCATCCATCAGACCCAAAATATAACTATTTTCACCGTCTTCATTCTCGTTTAATACATTGTCGTTTTTGTTTATATTATCTCCTTTATCGTTACTCGATCTTGTTGCCTCAAAACAAAAATAATCCGGGTTAATTTCAAGTTTATTTAATTCACAATACTTTCGAACATCATTAATTGATCGTAATCTAGTATTATCATTTGGAGGGTAATAATATACATCAATTCTATTTCCTATTTTTCTTGCGTTTTCAGTTCTTTTCCATCCTGACATATCGATATCTCTTAAAACTTCATTTTGCATGTCTTGATTTGTTACATTTTCTTCATTTTTCGTACCTATAGTAACTTGATCGTTTAGAAATATATCATCATTATCGAGATTAATCATAACATTAGATTGCTTATTTAACATCTCTTCTCCAAATAGTGTTTTTACTCCATTTTTACTCTCCTCAATTTTTACATGTATTGTTTCTATAATCTTTCTTGACTTTGGTAGCCATACTCTATAACCCTTTGTTTTTATTGCGTATCCGACGAGTATACCCAAATCTGCTTTAGCCTGTAATTTATTTCTTTTTGAACTTGGAATGTAAACATATGCGAGCGACCCGAAGATTCTTAGGTGTTGTATTGACGGTTTGTATCCCGACCATTTCTCGTCTGGCGTACAGTCTTTCAATAGCTTATGCGGGCACTTATTTTTAACATGTGCAAAAGTATGCAATGCTTCAGCCCAAAATTTCGGCTGCAATCCACTATCTTCTAACATTGCTCTAACACCTTCCATTGCTGTGCGATTGAAGCGTTCGGCGACGCCATTTTGTTCAGGTGTGTATGTCGAAGTTCTTTCTACCCTTACTCCTTTTTTAATTAAAAAGTCATTGAATTCTTTATTACAAAACTCTAAGCCATTATCTGTACGAACAATTTTTATCTTGTTGTCTTGTTGTCTTTCGATTTCACTCATAAATTCTTTAAAATATTTAAAAACTTCTGATTTTCTTTGCATCGTGTATACGAAAACTTTTCGCGAATAATCATCTATGATTGACAAAAAATATCGGCTTCCGCCAACTGACGTGACCGGAGATGGTCCCCACACGTCCATATAAATTCTTTCTAATATATTTTTAGACATGATTCTAGACGTTTGCTTGAAAGACGAGCGAGTAGATTTACTAACCTGGCACACATCACACGTATCCATTGTTCCGTTTATTCTCTCGATGCCTCGTACCATTTCTTTGCTCTTCATTTGACCGATACTATTTACGTTTACGTGACACAGTCTTCTATGTGCTTTTTCAATGTCGATACTTGCTTTTGAATATGTTTGAGTGCTATATACCTCGTTCATTCTTTTCTCGTGATATCCATTTAATACATAAAGTTTTCCTTTCCTGTATACAGTAAAGTAATATTCTCTTTTTTCGGTATAAACTATCATTTTATTATTATTCCAATCTATGTGAAAACCTGCAATGTCCATGCATGCTCCACTTATTAAGTTTCTTCTCATATTAGGAGCATATAGTACATCTTTCAATTTTATTTCGACAAATTTCTCATTATCTTTTACGTAAAATACAACATCACCTTTACCGATTACTTGTGATTTCGCATTCTTGTCTCCTATTAAAATATCTGTAGGTGGTAATTCTTTAAAGTTTTTAAACCATTCTTTTTCTTTGCAAAAATGAGATGTTGATGCGCTATCTATTAACCATTCATCAAACTCGTTCTCTGTTGTATTCGTGACTTGTGCTTCATGATTGTCATACTCGAAAAAATCAGATTCATTTTCTATATAAAAAGCTTTTGTATTACTTTGCGAATTTTCTCTTGTGGAATACTCATTTTTACGTTTTAAAGTATAGCAGTCTTTTTTTATATATTTTTATATGACCGGGCTTTTTGCAATATCTACATATTACATTCACTTTATTATCTTTAGACTGTTGAGCATTATTTTGCATGTTAAAGTTTCTGTTATCTTGTTTATTATATTTTATATTTTTATTACCACCCGTTTGGTATGCATTTATTACGCTATCTAGTCCATCATCTTTTTTCTTTTGCTTGATTCTACCTTCTTCGGTAATTAACTGTTTTTCCAAATCAACAAATTTAAATTTATTATCATCCAATCTATATAATGATTGTACGAGATTATCATACTCAGCTGGTAACTTTCTTATTAATTGAAAACACATCAGAATATCGGGAATTTCAAATCCAGCGTCTTTTATTTGTGATTTTTTTTCGCTTACTTTTTTGCAATATATTCCTATTGTTTCTTCATCCGAATTAAATCTCATGTCATAAAATTCATCGACAAAGCCTGCGAGTCGTGCTCGTGATTGCGGCTCAAAGTTATCTTTTAAAATCTGCCATGCTTCCTTACCATCTAGCGTGTTTGCGATCAGCGTCTGGAATTGTCTCTCAATTCCTAGGTATATAGTTGTGTATGCTCGTTCCTTTCTCCTCTGGAAATCAACTTTTTGTATACGTGGTGTACCTTCTGCTGGTTCTTCTATTTCATTTGCAATGAATTCCCATGATCCTCGATCAATCAATGCAACTTTCATATCCAGCTTCCAACTATTATAATTATTCGAATTTAACTTTGGGAAGTTTATAATTTGTGACGAACGTTTTTCCATTATGGTATCCTTTCAAGGTTAATTAGTTTTTAATTTATCACACAGAGCAAAGTATTTTTTTCTTCTGATTTGACAACTTTACTTCTTGACTTCTACGTACTCTGGGCCCATAACCATTTGTTGGTAAAGGAGCACTTTTAGGGCAGATCCCTTTTTTTAATAAAAAGATAATTACTCAATTTTATAATATTTATTTCATTATAACACGCACGAGACATGTGCTTTCGTCAAGCGTCTACACGAGTAGCTCGAAGGCGACTAACTCTTACATAGAGCAGCGAGGAGATGACCCCTCTCATTCTCTTTCTCTCTCATACAAACAAAAATTACTTTCGATGTGCCTACGAATGTACATAGACGTGTATACATTCATATACGCAACCCATACATAAACTAGAGGCTGAATGCTTTTACATCAACAGATCCGAACATTTGCGCGGTTGCGCCTGCTTTCAGAGAGTAGAAGCGATGCGCGCTCCCTCTGTGGCAGAGGTGACAGGACTGAGCTTCCGTAGGTTTCAGTGCTTAGTCTGCTTTGACCTATGGAAGCGGTAGGATCGATAAATCATAGATATTTAAAACGATAAAATTTTTTAGAATTTTCTAATAGGGGAGATGTCCCCAGTACGGATATCCTTAAATATTTTAAGCGTAACTTTTAAACGACGCTATGAATATTTTAATTTAAAATTTCTACGTGTTCTCTAGTCTATTTTTTACAAGGGAATGGACGGGCCAGTCAAAGTCGCCACTAAAAAAAAGGATCGGCGTTTACGTAAAAAGTGCAATTTACGAGATTTTAAAAACATGCGCCCAGCATGGATAATTTTAACTAGTTTGGCTGTAACTATTTACATAAAAAAATAAAGTCCAATTTTTCAAAAATTTTCTAAGTTTGAATTATTTTTAAAAAGTCATCAATTGGCGGTTTAATATTGAATGGTTTAAAACGAATAAAAATAAAAAATTGGTTATATGAGATTTTGTCGTGAGATCTCACGTGAGATTTTTCAATAGGGCAGTCTATTCTCAAACTTGAAAGCGGTAATTTTGGTAAATTTTTAAACCATAATTAGTCTGTATTTTTCTAATATGGTTTCTCATTTACAGGATGATCCAAGCCGCATCGTAGTACAATGGCCGACTAAACGTTGGAAAAGCTGTACAGACAATAGTTGTTTAAAAATTTTCCTGCTACTTATACATATAATTAACGCAGTCTGCAAAATTTTTTGAAAAAGTTGAAAATTATTTAGCGTTTTGTGTCATATCATTTCTTATTTGAACTTTTTATGGGTTTCAATGGAGGGGCTCTGTTCGCTTCGGCAATCTGTGAGACGGGTCTGAAATTGTTACCCTTACGTCGATGCTATTGCACAAAGTTGTTAATTAAAAGATGATTTAAATATGATACGAATTACAAAATTGGTCGCATTAATTCATAAAAATTATGACCTCGGAAAACCAGAGAACCGGAGAACGCCAAAATGAGTTTCTCTTTAATATAAGATACGAACTACAAAATTGGTCGCTTTAATTCATACAAAATTATGAGCTCGAAAAACCGGAGAACCAAAGAACGCCAAAATGGGTTTTTCTTTAATATAATAGAGAAAGGATTACAAAAAAAAGTATCACGAGTTTGAAGTATTTTATTTTCAAACCTTTCTACGGACACTCAACAGGCCCCACCAAAGTATTTTAATAAGAGTGCCGGTAAAGACCTGGGCTTGATCTGCATAACACCTATAAACACACACACACACACACACACACACACACAAGTCACAAAAATTCATACAATCTCAACGTGTTTTTATAACAATTTACCATTATAAAGCGTTGTCAGGTAGGAAGAAAAAAAAACAATTACCAGATACCTAATTCAAATATCCAAAACTTATAAAGATAAAATTCACTTTTATACTCACACATTGAAGTCAAAGTTTCGTGAGTTTCAAACAGATTCATTATGTTAACGTGCTCTTTAATATCCAGTAACAAAGAAAGCTTAAGGTGGGTGAAAAATTTAAGTAATAAATTTTAAAAACGAGATTCTATGTAAAGTGCGTTACAAGCATATCAGTACAATAACATTATTGAATCGCTGTTGAAAATATCTGGTTGGATATCTATGTGGATTATTTATGTGGATATCTACATGGATTGACATTTCGATGGTACTTTTTAAAATTAATTTTTCTTAAAATTATCTAGTTAGATATCTATGTAGATCATCCACGTAGATATCCATGTCAAATCCATGTAGTATCCACGTGGAAACCATGTCAATCCATGTAGATATCCATGTAGATATCCACGTGGATAATCTACATGGATATCCAGTCAGATATTTTCAACAGTGATAAAATTCATTGATAACGTTCCTTTGCATGAATGGATAATCGCTGTATTCCTATCATGAATAAATATTAAGTGTATTTTACAGAGTGTGCCTGGATATATTATAACGGAGTCGGTGCGTTTACATTGCAGCTATGCAGATACTACCTGCGTGCAATGTGCCTGTGATACAGATGCACGTTCTATAATCGAGAATTTGTCTCGTTCTCTCGCGTTCGTGCCAGACATAGTGGGAAGAGAGAGAGAGAGAGAGAGAGAGAGAGAGAGAGAGAGAGAGAGAGAGAGAGAGAGAGAGAGATTAGATTAGATTAGATTAGATTAGATTAATTGGTTTTATTTTGCGTACATTATATTGGACGATTGTAAGTTTACAGCATTACAAACTAAGAAAAGAAATAACAATAGATTGAGGTATGTTTAGAGTATGTATAGTGTGAGAGTATGGCGATAGTGAAGGTGGAATGACCGAGAAAGTAGGTGTGTGCCTGTGCGTGAAGTGTGTACGGATTATGTGTTTTCGAGTTGAAAAATATGTTCCTTAGCAAGTTTTCTGAAAGTGACGGTGGATGAAGTGTTTCTGATGTGTGATGGCAGGTTATTCCATAAGTATAAAGCGCTGATATGGAACGAGTTCCTCAGCATCTCTGTCGCGAAAGCAGGAATTTCCAGAGGTGTCACCTCGCCCCTCTCAGGCCGGAGTGTGACGCGAAAGTCAAAAAACGCCAGTACGTATGATGGTACGACCGAGTTAAACATTTTACGTAGGAAACAAGCTTTGAAGTACTTCCCGCGTCCGGCAGTGGTTAGCCACTGCAGCTCCCGCCTGTACGGGGAGATGTGCTTATCTCTCCTTACACCATAGATGTACCGAATTCCTGTATTCACGAGCCTCTGTAGTTTTAAGCCGAGTTCCTGCGTCAGGTCACAGTATACAAGAGAACAGTAGACGATGATCGGAAATCAAGCACCAATCCCAGATTACGCACAGAGGATTCAAAGCTGACCTGGACACCCCCGATATTAATGAAATTGTTAGCTGTTAAGGGACGTAAATTTATGTACTAAGGGGAGTGCAGGACAATTGCTTTGGTTTTATTAACATTGAGTTTAAGCCTGTTTTACGCAGCCCAGCCCATTCTCCTCTCGGCATTAGCACTCATCTTGTTTGATAAAGAATCGAGCTCGTCGAGGTGGCATTGACTGTAAATTTGCAAGTCATCCGCATAGATGAGATGGGAAACATCGGAATCAAGGCAGAAACCGATGTCGTTGATGTACAATGCGAACAGTAAGGGACCTAAGACGGAGCCCTGCGGGACGCCGATGTTAAGACGCTGCGGAGAGGGACGCTGGCTATTGTCACTAACGACGACCTGCTCTCTCCCAGTGAGATAGGAGGCAAACCAGCGGATGACCTGCTTAGAGAAGCCAAAGGTGGATAGCTTTCTCAGGAGCCGAACGTGACATACAGTGTCAAACGCCTTGCTAAAGACAAAGAGAAGGAGAAGCGTCACTTTCTTTTTGTTTATCCCGACCCTGACATCATCAGTTAGCTTAATTAGGCCAGACTAAGTGCTGTGGCCAGTGCGGAAACCTGTTTGAAAGTTGTCTAATATGAGTCTTGATTCAAGGTATTGTGAGATTTGCTGTGCACCAGCCACTCCAGGGCCTTGAAGAGAAAGCAGAGAAGTGAAATCGGACGGTAGTCAGTCAGGGCTGTTGGTGAACTGACTTTGTTGAGTGCACGCACAAGCGACAATTTCCAGGCAGATAGGAAACAGGGTTCGCTCAGAGACAGGGGAGCGAGAACTGGCAATGCTTTTGAGATGACAACCTGAGGGATTCCGTTGCTTCGCCTGGCCTAAGTGTCGAAGTGCGATACTGCAGCCAACACATCCGATTCCGTTATGGTGCTGAACTCGAAATGTTCTGGGAGGTCACTTTCCAGGATGAGATGATAATCCTCAACAGCAGGAGCTAATGGATCATTGGACATCGAGCTGAAATGCTTGTTGAGTTCATCTGTGCTAAAGCGAGATGGTGAAGGGGCTCTCCAGATCTCGGCAACATCAGTCAAGTTTGACAGGCGCGAATAGTAATAATTCAGCCTGGCTTCCTCGACTTGTTTGTGAGCATTGTCTCTAGCTAGTCTATATATGCGGCGATCCGAATCGAGCCTGGAGTCTCTGAAACGCCTGTAAAGTCTATCTCTCTCAGATACAAGGTCACGAAGAGACGTGGTGAACCACAAGTGACGCTGTCTTCTTGGTGTCACAGTCCGTAATGGGACGAGATGATTGATGGCGTTAGTGAGGTTAGCGTTAAGTGTAGATATGCATTCGTCGAGTGATGAGAGAGAGAGAGAGAGATGGGCGAGCTGGCACATTCGAAGCGCTCCTCGTTGACCCTGTTGTAAGCCATTCTCGGACCAACAGGACGTCCTCTGATGAAGCAAAGTCGCAGTAGGAAGTTCTCAAACGCTTACACGGGAATCACTAGGTCTTTGTCATACACACAATGCACTTGTGATTCGTCTCGTCGCGAGAGGTATCGAGTATTTCAAGGCCGAGTTGAGACGTTAGATGCCGGAGTGTATCTATCCCGAAGCCGATAAATCTCGTTGCAAGCCGAAGCTCTCTCTCCCTCTAATTACCGTAGGTGTGCTCTTTCGCCCGCTTCTGCTCCGCTGCGTACTTGTAACAAATCTTAAATATACATTAGGTGATACAATATATGGTATGCAGGGAAGATCATGACGAATTAGAAATATTACACGTCACGATGAAGTAAAATTTTATGTTTTTTTTTACACAAATCAAGCAAATATGATAATTAACTTTAATTTTTTCTTTTGCCAAATTAGGATGTATTTAAATTTGTTTAACAATATTAATTATTGTTCACATAATATTTAGCTATTACCACAATTTATATAATATTTGATTAATTACCTCATACGACTTAGTGTATTCTATTTCTGAAGCAGGTAGCGTACGAATAGTTCCAAAAATGATATCATAAAAATTTTTAGACCAAAGTTTCTTATAAATGGTATGGATCATTGCAGGAGATGTTGTCCAATTGATTTCCTTGATTAGGTAATTAAAGTCTACGTTGTAGCTAATAATGTCTAGAATATTTTTTTCTATAACTGATAAATCGTCTTTAAAATTCTTGGTTCTACTTATAAATGGACTGTTTTTGATAAATCCAACCCTAAAAAAACAAGAATTTGCTTCCATTGGTTTATAAATACGTTTTAACAATTTACTTAAGTCGTTATCTTTCCCTGCACCGCAATACTGTAATAATAATGGTTCATCTGGTTGACAGGTAACTTTATTTTTAAAATTGAGGCTTTTATAAAACCAGAATTTTGAATCATTAATAATACGCGAAGCAAAAGTTACGGCACTAATATGAGTTTTCCATAAAATCTTAGAAATAAAAGATACATATTTCAGAACGCTTTCATGATTTTGAAATAAATTCATTAAGACAATAACGTAAATGGTACATTTCTGAGAACAATGTTTATACAAATTAAAAAAATTATATGATTTTAAACTCGTTCGCCTATCGATGACTATTAATATTAATGTCTCCGTTGAATATGGTTTGTAATAATACTTTCTTGGTTGACTAGTTAAAAACACTATTTTATTTGAACTTAGTAAATATCTCAAAAATATCTCTGATTCTGGTGATATATTTGAAGCAATATATAGCAATATTTGCATACGATTATTCAAAACATTTTGTAAAAAATTTATTAGGCATAAACAGGGTTTTGTCAAATTTTTAGACACTAAATTGACATATAATTTCAAGCAATTTTTAGTAGCTTCCTCATTTTCTTTCTGCAAAACCTTAGTTCCAGACGAATTGGCTAATATTAAAATCAACAATAAATACACTGTAATTAACATGGCTAGAGTACCATTATTCACTTAAAATATTAAATTTCTTCTGAATAAATAAAATTCACTAATACATAAATACATAAAAAAATAATTATAGTGCTTACGAGCTAATGTTACCCTTTCTTTAATCCAACTGAGCTTGTATACTTTTAAAACGTATTCAAAAGATTAAATTACTTGTGAATATCCTCAATAAAAAGCAATTTATTTTAAAATTGTGTTTATTAAACACTTAACAGTTATATTGCTTGCTCTTCTATTCTGTTGTTTGTATGCTTATATCGATTGTAAGAAATAACCTTTGCTTATCTTATTAGGTCAACGTTTTGTTCCATGAGAAGCTTTAATAAATTTGTAATATCAAATAACGTTGAAACACGGAGTATAAAAATGTGTATGCATTATTTAATTATTTTATGCAAATTTTTAATTGTTTTGACTGTATAAATATATCATTTTATATTTTGATACAGTCTTCCAGTCATAGAAATATTCACGAAATATTCACACATAAACAACAATTTTTTCGATTTATTTGTGAAAAAATTTTTTGTTTGCTAAAAAAATTAAAACTTTATGAATTGCTCTCGATTTTTACCTCAACTGCCGTTTTCTCTTTCTCCTTTTCAGACTTGACGCTCCATCACATTCTCCCAACGCGCTCCACGCCTCTGATTAATCCTCTACTCTGCAGTCTTTCCCTCTCTCGTTCTTATTGTTAGTTCCTAAATTGCTACTATAGTGAGACTCTGACCCCTTAAAAACAATTGTTTATCACGGTAAACTGTTAAATCAACTAAGAATTCCTCTCAAGAAAGAGTCTAGACCTTAAAATTAAAACCGCTTCCAATTCTTTGGCACGCAGCTTCCTCCAACAAAATATATAGTTCCAATGATAAAATATTGTTCAAATATATAGTATATTATTAATTTTTAGAATACTTTCAATCTCTAAAAAAATTAACTTTTGGACCATCTCAGTTCTTTTTTATCTGTGATTTCGTTGCGGAATATATCAAACTTGCTTAACCTTTTACTTTTTCAAAAGTTAATTTTTTTTAAAGATTTCAATCCTTTTTAGTAAATTTTTTTGAGTATTTTATATTCGACGTCGTAAAAATAAAATACAAGCATCTTTAGCATCTTTGGACCACAGTTTTTTTTGTATCATTTTTATCACTAACATGAAATCACTGAATTATTTCTACACCTAGAAACCAAAAAGTACGGTGCAAACTACCCAGACCTTGTCATCGGCTACCCTGTACACCTAGACGCCATCCTCGTATGATTTATTTACCTAGACACAAAAAAACCACGGAGCACACCACCTAGACCTCGTCACGGGCCACCTCGTACACCTAGACACCGCCCTTCAATAATTTGTATACCTAGACACCAAAACCCATGAAGCGCTCCACCTAGACCTCATTATCGGCCACCCTGTACACCTAGACACCACCCACGTATGATTTATTTATCTAGACACCAAAAATCACGGAGCGCGCCACCTAGACCTCGTCATCGGCCTCCCTGTATACTTAGACACCGTACTTGAATGATTTTTATACCAAGGTTCAGATTTTTCCGAGATCTTAGTATAAAAATCATTCGAGTACGATGTCTAGATGTACAGGGTGGCCGATGACGACGTCTAGGTAGTTCGCCCCGTGGTTTTTGATATCTTGGTATAAAAATCATTCAAAGGCGGTGTCTAGGTGTACAGGGTGACCGATGACGAGGTCTAGGTGGTAAGCTCCGTGGTTTTTGGTGTCTAGGTGTACGAGGTGGCCGGTAATAAGGTCTAGGTGGCGCGCTCCATGGTTTTTTTGTGTCTAGCTGTAAAATTTATTCGAGGAAGATGTCCAGATGCACAGGGTGGCCGGTAACGAGGTCTGGGAGGCGCGCTCTGTCCTTTTATGTGTCAAGCTGTAAAAATGATTTGTACGCGGTGTCCAGGTATACACGGTAGCTGATGACAAGGTCTAGGTGGTGCGCTCTGTGGTTTTTGGTGTTTCGGTAAATAAATCATACAAGGACGAGGTCTGGGTAGTTCACACCGTGGTTTTTGGTGTCTAGGTGTAGAAATGATTCAAAGGTAGTGTATATCAGAACAATAAGTGATTTTATGTTAGTGATAAAAATATTACAAAAAAGCTGTGGTCGAAAGGTGCTAAAGATGCTTATATTTTATTTTTACGACGTCGAAAATGAAATGCTCCAAAAAATTTACTAAAAAGAATTGAAATTCCAAAAATAAATTAACATTTAAAAAACTTAAGGTTAGGCTAGTTTGATATATTCCGCAATGAAATTTCAGATAGAAAAGAACTTAGATTAATCAAAGTCAAGTTTATTATATTTAATCGTAATGAAGCGAGGAACAACTCTCAATATAATTACTACGTAACTTGCCATGCCCGTATCATTTTTTTCATTAGTAAACAACTAATATTTTTTTTTATGTATTAGAACGTCATACACACACTATAAATACAATAAAATAAGCATGGCAAGTTACGTTGTAAGTATCTTGAGAGCTGTTTCTAATTGATCATTATATAACTTAACTTCAAGTTAAGTAAGCCCTTTATTGGCCAAAAAAAAAATTTTGTTGTTTCATTATGATTAAATATAATAAACTTGACTTTGGTAAATTAATCTCAGTTCTTTTTTATCTGTTATTCCGTTGCGGAATTATCAAACTCATCTGACCTTTTACTTTTTTAAAAGTTAAATTATTTTAGAGTCCTAATATCTTTTAAACTAAACGGTTTTATAAGCTACAAAAAGAATCTAGCCAAAGTGATCAAAAGATCGATGTTTTTCCAAAATTTCAACTTAATTAAGGGGACGCAACACTTTTAAATCCTGAAAAAAAGGATAATGAGTAAAAATGACAAAATTAAAGTAAATCATTAGAAATTTTTTTATTGATATTTAGTATAAATATCTTCAACTTTACCGTGCTAAAACCTTAATTATCTCTGCTAGTCCATTGTTCCACTCGGTGCAATGTTTTGTGAATTTTTTCACTGTCCGTAGGATTCTAAGTGTATAAGTCGTTCTTTTGGGCTCGAATTCCAGGAGGATACTTTGTACACCTGTACTTTTAGTATAAATGCAGAGATTTTAATTTGAATGCTTAGAAATGGTATGGCGATGAAAATACCTCCTGGAATTTGAGCCCAGAAGAACCACTTGTACACTTGGAATCCTACGGACAGTGAAAAAATTCACAAAACATTGCACCGGGTGCCACATTAAGCCTGCAGGGATAATTAAGGTTTTAGCACGGTAGACTTAAAAGTATTTATACTAAATATCACTAAAAAAATTTCAGATGATTTACTTTAATTTTGTCATTTATAACGAGTTGAGCACCGCGGCCAACTCATAGCGGTATGGGTACCGCTGCGTCGCGACGAGAGAACATAGAGTCGCGCGCGTGACAATAAACACGCGCGAATTCGGGGGCGCGCGAGAGAGAGAGAGAGAGAGAGAGAGAGAGAGAGAGAGAGAGAGAGAGAGAGAGAACGAGCGAGCGCGCGGGCTAGTCCTGCGAATACGAGACAGATAGTTCTCGGCCTGCGAAAGGTAAACACCGGTTACCTGATGCGACTTCGTTGGAAAAACTTTTTGGAATCTCGGCATTCGCGATAAGTGCTGTGCCCAGCCTTTCCCTGTGTGTCAGTGCTACACGAGATCCGGCCACCCTGTTCTCCCTTGCTTCTGCGGTCTAGCGCAATGTCCGTGAGAGCCTATACGGGACCAGGGTCGTGATAGCCGACGGGAGAAGGTTGGTGAATGCGCGCAGTGTCTGTAGAGTGAGTGTGTGTGAGTATATCACCCGTGCGAGGGTGATCGCGCGCGACCTTCTCGGCGATAAGCGCGTAAGCGCGCGAGTATTTCGGCGTTGCGGCGAGTATCAAATTTGTTAGCGACTTATTATTAATTTTAACGCATCTGAGCAGCCGCGCACGCACCAGGCGGTGCGTAGTCCACGAGAGAGAAAGCAGCAGAGTAAGCTGCGTTGCAACGCGGGTTGATCGCTGGCGATGAGATGGTCTCCGCTGCAGCGTGGGATAGAGATTCGGTTATTCAACGTTGGTTTGTTGAATAAATCCTCACCCCGTACCTTTCGCACTCGTCTTCTTGACCGCATGTCGTAATCCGCAAGTGCCCTGGGCTGCCCTCCGCTCTTTCTTCGTAGATCTCCTGGAGAACCGTGGAAATCTTCCTTATCCACGCCTGTGGGTAATTCAGTTGGGCGCCATGTAACGGGGTGGGACTTTGACGTGAGTTGAGAAAATCACAAAAGGAGACGCCGGGACCGAGAATCGATCCGGCGCTCACGAGATCTCTAGACGCGCGCTCTGTACGTCGAGCTAATGCCGCCTTATTTCGTCACCTCTATTCTGCCTCGATTACCGGCGTGGCGAGGGACGTTGTTCCTTGTTACACATTTTTACTCATAATTTTTTTTTTATCAGAATTTAAAAGTGTTGTGTCCCCTTACCATCAAAATGGTTTAAAATTTGTTCAGCAAATAGATATTATTGTTTTTTATTGTCATACATTTTTTTTAAATGTTTAACAATTTAGTTTTGGAAATATTGATTTTTTTAAATTACCTTTTTATCATAAAAATTGAACGGAACAGTTAATCTGGAAAATCTTGCGGAAAAAAGTTTATAGAAAAAAGTTTAAAAAAAATTGTATGCTCTTTTCGATACACTGTTGTTGGATATATTGTATAAAATATTTCATAAAAAAAGCAAAAATATTTTTTCAAAAATCAAAAAATGGCTATAATATGGCCATAAAATAACCAGAATAAAAAAAAAAATTTCCGAATTTAGAATCAGAAAACATATGCATGTCAAATTTTATAACGATCGGTCGCGTGGTTCCAGAATCATAACGGTATACGTACACACACACACACACACATCTATCCACACGGACCTTTCTAAAATCGCATGATTCAAACTATAAACACCTCCAAATTCGTTTTTTCGGAGTTTTAGCAAAACTGAAAATTTTACTATTACAAAGCTTCTTCTAGGAGGAAGCAAAATTTTTACTGTTGACGAAATATTTTAAAATAAATTTGTATTTAACTTATAGCAATTTCAAAGCTTCGATATGTGAACGCTTTAATCGCACTCTTTAAAGTAAAATGTGGAAGTGTTATAGTTTATGTAGTAATTGTAAGCGTATAGATATACTGCAAGATATAACCTTGCAATACAATGAACCTAAGCATCGAACTATTGGTATGGAATCTATAGATGTAAATCCTACAAATGTTAAAGAAATACTTGCTTGATTAGCCAAAAAAAAAAGTTGCTAGAAAATACGTCAACGTAAGGTAGCTAAATTCAAAGTAAATAATATAAAGTTCGAGTTTGTAAAAGTAAGCAAATGTTTAAGAAAGGATATACACTTAAATAGTCAACTGAAATCTTTAATGAATATAAAGCATCGAATACGATTCCATGAACTTACCATTTAAAGGATTATCAAGACAAACCAATGGCAGGTAGATTCTATGAAGATGAACTTCTAAAGACTAAATACCCAGATACTCATTTAGTAGAAATAGTAAAACAAAATCGTAGAATAAAGTTTAAATGTAAGTAACACGTTAAATAGTTAGGTTTTGATAATTCTTATTATGATCGTTGGATAAATAAAAATAATATGTAATTTGCTATGAGTGAAGAGTGCAACGAAAAGTGACGGACCCCGGGCTTGAACCGAGATCCTCTGGCTTGCAAGGCAGACGTTCTGTCGTCGCGTCACGGCCGCCACCGCATTGCACTCTTCTACTCGTCTTCTTATAGTAATTAGATACCCGTGACGTGTTTACACACGTGACAAATTGAGAATATTAAAAATAAAACAACATTAACACCTTTTTTTCTCTTATTTATTTATTTTTATTCTTTATACCCATTTCCTTACATTTTCTTAAAAGTACTGAGATAATAATTGCGTGTATCTTTTCAATCCTCATTTTAAAACGTTCTTGATCACGGACCGCTTGCTCCCACTTACTACGACGAGCCTTATGATAGGCAAATTTTCATGCGTACATCTGATGAACTGTGACATTATCCGATACAGGTGCACGTTATGTAAGTATTAAACTATAAAATAAAAAACAATTATACTTATCTGATAAATAATCATACCTACGTACTCTTGATCGTAGGTATAATGGCTCCATGCTAAAGTCTGTACATCATCGTCATGAATGGGTTTTTATCAACGTACGGGCTTAGAGCAATTTTCTTCTGTCGTATATTTTCAATATAGTGCAATCGTGAACGCGAACCAACACCGAGACTCCTCCATTGAGAAAATAAGAGGGAGTGAGCGCCCGTAGATCGTTGACGTCAGCACTTAAGGCACCTAGTGAACGAGAGTTGAGACAAGCCTTGATCTCTACCAGAACTGTGGAAAAGTCCTCGAAGGTGAGAGTGTGCTTGCCAACTCTCTTTAAGTGATGCTTCACCGACTTGACACCTGCTTCCCACGAACCACCGTAATGAGGTGCACTAGGAGAAATAAACGTCCAGTTTATTTCATCGTAGGCAAGGACAGCGCCGACCTCCTTGTAAAAGCCTGAGGCACGCTGCAACATACTCGTTAACTCCTCATCAGCTCCTTGGAAGTTGTTACCGTTGTTGCTGTCAAGATTTTGGCAAATGTACTGACGTCCTACAAACCTACGATACGCACAGATGACACTGAAGTCAGGTCACCAACAAGCTCTAGATGGATAGCATGAGTAGCGAAACATAAGCACAAAGCGATGTAACCATTAAAGGAACAATTTCCACGACCCTTCGCTATCCGAATTTGAAAGAAACCTGCGTAATCGAGTTTGGAGTGAGAGAAGGCCCTATTACTCGTCACTCTATTAGCAGAAAGTTCATCCATGAGTTTTTTTTTTATTTCGAGCATTTTTAATCTCTATATGAAATTAATTTGCATATACATAGTGTAAATATTTACATGTCATTTATGATGCATTTAAATTACATGGTTGGATATTTAGATTACTTGTGTTACATAAAACAGAGTTTATATTGTACGGAGGATCTAATCCTATATATTGAAGTGTTTTCATAAGTTTAGAGCGGTGTGTTTTAAATAATAGGCATAGCCAAAGGAAGTAATCAATGTCTTGCTCTTCGTGACCGCATTGACATTTCGGATTGTCGATTACATTGATTTGCGCTAGAGATTTGCCAAGATTGTAATGGCCTAAGCAAATACGGTTTATAGTCGTTATCATATCTCTTGGCAGAGATTTTAGACATAACCATGGTCGTGCGCCCGTTTTGTAGAAGACATCAAAGTAGTTTACGCCTTTTATTTTGCCTATTTCTTTAATTGTTTCTTCGGTATTTTTGTAGGCTTTGGTTTTGAAGACTGTTTTTAAGTCAGTGTATGGAACTTTAAGGTCATTTAATGGGGTCTCATTGGTAGCTTTCTTGGCGTAATGATCCACTATTTCATTTCCTGTAATGCCCTTATATGCTGGTATCCAGTAAAATTTTATGTCATGTTTGGAAATATTCGAAAATTTATGAACTTTTTTTTTGAGCTTAAATATGTAAGGATTGGTTTTCACTGTATAGTTATAGTTTCTTAAGCTAAGGAGTGCACTCAACGAATCAGTGAAAATAGCGACGTTTTTGTATGTATTTCCTAGTGCGATTTCAGTAGCGTCTAATAGCTATGCATTTCGCAGTAAATATAGAAGCTTTGCTGTCTAGGCTTTTTGATATGATCAGTTCATTGTTATTGTAAATGCATACAGCAACCTCAGCAATCCCAACATCGGTTTCGCTTTCATCTGTATAGATTGGAAAGAGTTGTTCTTTAATAAACGAATTTTCGATTTCGGAGTTTGGAAGATTGTTGATTTGTAATAAAGTTCCGAATGTTGTGTTTATATTAATTATATGCATAAGGCCATCATATTCATATGTGTAAATGTTATAGTGACTTTTTGCTAAATTTTGATTTGAATGACCTCTAGATTCCGGGCACTGATCCAAGAGTCTTTTATTTTCGGCTTTTTATTTTTACATGAGATTTTGTTTAACAATTTTTTTATATTTTTGTGAACAGGCAATTCATTGTTAGACATTATTTTATTTATGTAGCATGAGCATAAGTATTTTGATCTTTCTTCGATTGATTTCAGTTTTGATTCCTCTAGGAGGATATTCGTTGGTGTGCTGTTTCAATACCCCAGTGCAATTCTTATAGCTAAATACTGTATTTTCTTAATTGATTTTATCAACTTTTTTGCGTAGGATAATATATGAAGCAACCGTAGTCCATCATTGAGTGTATTAGCCTTTTATATAGAACTATAAGTGTATCGGGATCAGCGCCCTAACAAATACAGCAGAGAAACTTTAAGATGTTGGTGGAGCGCAGACATTTTGTTTGAATATACTCTATATGCTTTTTGAAAGTCAGTTTGTGATTAAATATAATACCGAGAAACTTGGCCGATTCGCTAGATTTAACTCTTATACCCTTGATGTTAATTTCAGAACTTCCAGGTGGACTTTTTCTTGGGGAAATTTTACGAAAACCTTCTTTTGAGGGGAGAGCTCTAGTCTCATCCGTGAGTTGTTGAGCCGAGTGAGGCTTAACCCGCTGACAGGGTACGCATGCGCAAATCGTTGAATTTACAAGCTTATTTTGACCCAGAATCCAAATCTGAGGCATTAGAATGCTCGATGTCAAGGTAGGACCGCTGTGAAGGCACTGATGATAAGCATGTCGGACGAACAACAAACTAAGAGTAGAATTCTGCGGCAATATCGGGGGGTGTTTTCAATCAAAAGAGAGATCAGAGTGAGCCAATCGACCTTCTACACGCAAGAGGCTATCTTCTTTGCCCAAAAGCGGGTTTAAATTGCTGAGCCATTTGCCCTTCGGCAGTCTTCTTTCCGATATCAAAAGCTTAATCTCCTCACCAAACACCCCTGCTTGAGCTAGACGAATGACTGCCACTGCAGGGAGCTTAGCAGTAGTAAAAAAGGGGGACGAAGAGCTCCCTACCAACGTTCCTTTGTTTCGAATTTGATTTAGAACGTGTTTGCAAAGCGCTACAGCCCGAATATGCCTAGTCAATGACGAGAATCATGTCAGAATCTCGGATCTTGGATGAGCTTGGATATCTCGAACCAGGTCAGCAGGCCAAGGCGACTCTGTTGGAGGCATGGATAGCTATACCGGGCTCTGCCACCAAAGAGCACAGTTGGCCAACTCTCCCAGCTGAACTGCTCGCATCGCCAAGTCAGCCGAATTCTCTTTAGTCGAAACGTGAGTCCACGTTGCCGACAGCAACCCAGTTTGAATCAGCGAAACTTGATTAGCTTCAAATGTCTTTCAATGATACGGAGGCTTACGAAGTCACGTAAGCACGATCTGACTATCGGACTAAGGCAATATTGGTAACGCTCGTAGAAACTTCAGCTTAGTTAAGTGCAGGATGAACTTGACAAGAAGAGCTGCATCACATAACTCCCAATTGGGAATGCTCTTCGTTTTCACCAGAGCTACCTTTGACTTAGCTACTAACAAAGACACCCGGAAATGTCCGTTGCCCTTATCGCTTCGCAGATAGACCACAGCTGCATACACTTGAGAAGAAGCATCTAAATACCCATGGATCTGGTAAGAGCAAGAAGTCGTACCACCTAACCAATGCTCGATCGACAAAGATGAAAATGTAGATAAACCTTTGCAATAATCATACCAGCGCTCACGAATATCAGTTAGTAGGAGTAAATCCCAATCACACTTTAGAATCCACATATTTTGATCCACCTGAATAGGCTGGAACATCTTGTTTATATCGTTCGTAAATACGAAACGATACCTATGCCAATTTAAAAGGATCAAAGAGAGGTCACTCTGCAACGAAGGTTCTGTTAACAAAAAAAAAAGATGGCTACAAAAACTCCTCAAGAATCCAAAACCGCTGCAACAACTTATCCAAGTCATCATGGGGAGCGCAATGAAACACCTGAACTGGATGTTGGGTTGAAGCACTTGCCGCCTGCCGTGTCATCCCTAAATCCATCGGCCCACAGAATAAATCAAGACTCCAGTGCGAAACAACTGACTATAAACATTAGCACCTAAGATCATGTCTATCTTCTTCGGGACTGTAAACTCCGGATCAGTTAGAGTGACATCTGAAAACTGTTCTCTCATAAAATTCTTACTAACTTCATAGGAAGGAAGAAGATTAGACGTGAGTTTAGAGAAAACTAGCATCTTAGTTTCAACCTGGAATTCCGAATCTACTGCTGAACGAAGAGTGAGCGGAACGATCGAACTGTCAGTCCTAGCTGCACTAGCTCTCAAGCCAGACAGTGGCACATGTGTACGTCGTTTAGGCAGTTTAACTGACTGCACAATGGCCTCGGACACAAACGACAATTCTAAGGCTTGGTCAAAAAGCGTCCGTACATACGAGCCCTTGTTCTTTGGGTCTACCACCAACACACGCGCAGTGGCAAGGAGAATCTTCCTCGAAGACACAAAGGACTTAGCAGCATGCAAGACCACCGCTGAGCCAACAGTGGCCGATTTTGCAAACTGCCGACCGACGCCGGAGCGACTCAAGCGCTTACAAGTTTGTTTTTAAAATCATTGATTCAAAAACCCAACCAATTACTCACTCCTCAATATATATATATATATACACATTCGCTCGCTAACCCCCCATTTTAGTTTCTGTGTGATTTTTATTTTGAAAATGTTATCTTCATGATCTGATGATTACGTTCTAGTTGGTTAAGAACGATCTTATTGTATTATATAAAATTTGTAGATCATAAAAAAGACAAGAATTTAATATTTGTGGAAATAGAGAAAATCAAAAGAAAAAAAAGTAAAAGTACTGAATTAACGTCGAACTTCTACTGCTAATGGAATTTAAAATATATAGTTTTTTTTCCATTTTTTCGGAAATTGTTTTAAAATTAATTTCGATTCTTCTTATTTTTAATTATATGTTACAATTATAAATAAATCTGGTCCGCCAATCTTTCTTATAATAACCATTGCGGCTTTGTTGTATGATCTGTGGCCTCTAATATATGTTGATAATCGATCTTTTTGTTTTTACGTAGCATAATGAGGAAAAAAATCTTTTTTTAATTTTATTAATGTGTTTTAGTTTCATAGCGATTCTTCATATACATTTACAAAAATCAAAAGTGTGGAATGAGTGAGGAGAGGTTGGGGAATCCAATCAATTTTACAAAAATTTCGTGGGAAAATACGACTTGCCTCAGCGTAAAAACTCTCACGAGATAGAGAGAAAAGCCGGGGCGAGCGAACGTTTTATTCAAACAAAGTAAATTGTACAAACAAAAATAGACTCTAAGATAAAACTACATAATCTAAACTAGCCTAACATTTTACTTTTTTAAGAGTTAATTTTTTTTAGAGATTATATTTTCTTGTGAAACCAATTCCTATCTGTATATAGCTGGGCGGTCAACTTCACGGTCCTAACACTACTTGCGGCTAAATTAACGGTCGGGCTGAAGAAGACAAACGTGATTTTAGCATTTGTGGATTATACACTCACATATTATAAAAATAAGCAGCCTTTGCACTAATATTTTTGTTGGCAATCATAGTTTAGCTCAGAAAAATTTTTAATAAGCCAAAAAATCTTATTAACAGTAATAATAAGTATTTTTTTTTTTGTATAATGAACAATCTGAACTTCAATATAAAAGTAAATTGTGTCACGGGCGCCGCGGCTTCGTCCGCTTCTCAAACTCGCCTTCATGGCACTACCGTGCCACTTGATCTTAATTATTTTACTGAATCATATAATTTTAATGAAAAAAATTAAACCTTAATATTTTAAATAACATAGGGTCCTCATAACCACATAAAATAATGAATTTTCTCAAAACAATCTTAACTTTAGTTTGCGAGTTATAAGGTTTAAGAAAAATAGTCATTTTCAGTTATACAGGGTGAAAGACAAAGAATTTGAATCCTAATTCCTTTTAAACTAATCGGCTTCATAAGCAAGCTGCAAAAAGAACTAAGCTGATCTATCTTTTCTCAAAATTTCAACTTAATCAAAGTATGTTTAGTTCCGTGATAGTACGACATCAAAAACCCATTTTTTTTATTGGATTTTGATTTTTAGCTCAAAAACTAGTCGCCAAAATGGCTTAAAATTTTTACAGCAACTAGATTGTAGATAGAATTTTTTTTTTAAATTATTTTTTTTATCATAACAATTGAACGGAACAGTCAATCTGGAAAATCTTGCGGGAAAAAGTAGGTAATTTTATAGCCATATTATAGCCATTTTTCGATTTTAAAAAATATATAATGGTCAGAATCATAAAAAAAATCTTCTTGAATCCAGAATCAGAAAACATATATGCATGTTAAATTTTATTACGATCATTTGCGTGGTTCCAGAATCATAACGGTATATGTACATATACACACGCAGCCATCCGCACGGACATTTACTATAAATGCATGATCTAAACATGATCTAAACATGATCTAAACATCTAAACTCTAAACACATCCAAATGAGTTCCTAACAAGCTTTATCGAAACTGAAAATTTTACTATTACAAAGCTTCCTCTAGGAGGAAGCAATTCATCTTTTATATTCTGCATTTATGGAAAGTCCAAAATAAACGTAGGTAAATAGTTTGGATGTCCAAAATAAACATAAGTGAATAGCTTACGTTAAATCTTTGTCCTGACATCAAAATGATGTAACATAATTGTTTTTTACGATCCTTTTTTGAAACGTTAAGCGACGTGTGCCCCATCCACCCGATGCAGATGCGTCTAAGAATATCGAAGTAAAGACAATGACAAAAAATAATTAGAGAAAAGTAATCTACAAAAAGAAGAATAAGAAGATCTACAACTAACTTATTATATTATCAATGGAAAATGCGGAAGAAGTTTTTGATTTTAAATTTTTTTATATTTTTTGAAAAATTAAAAAACAAATTTATTTTTAATTTTAGAAATTTTTGAAAATTTTATTTGTATTGGCGTAGTCCCACTTTTTAAAGGAACAAAGTGGCTACACAGTCAAGTTGTGAATCAAGTTCTATTATTGCAACAACACGGAACCAAAGTCGATTATTTCCTTGGGTGATTACTGCCCTTGCATCGCTCGGGCAGTAAACCCACCCGCGGGAATAATCAACGTCTTTAGTTCCTTGTTGCATAATGTACTATTATATAGTCTGCTGAGCAGAAATAGTACTGATTATACTGAACAGCTGATAGATGTAATCAAATACAACTATTATCGGCAATTATAATATGTCAGTTTTTTGCTTGTCTATTGTTAGTACATTAATTATTGTCACTTAATGACAATAATTAATTAATAAATTATTTTTACTTCATGACAATAATTAATTAATAAATTATTTTTACTTCATGGCAATAAATAATTAATTAATTATTTATATTAAGTGTAAACAATTACATTCGCGATCGTGAGTGAATTCGCGAGCGATAAGTGTGATTATACAGATACTAAATTATCATGCCAAGAATTTACGTCAAGCCTAGCTGTGACCATTGTTACGTCCTAAGTCGTATAATGACTGTCAACGGACGAATTATTTAATGGTTATTATATTTAAGAGTAAACACGGAAAACGATTTAAACCTCGAGAGAGAGAGAGAGAGAGAGAGAGAGAGAGAGAGAGAGAGAGAGAGAGAGAGAGAGAGAGAGAGAGAGTTGAACGTCTCGGTGTTTAGACACTCTCGCGATCAAAAGAACGGCGAAAATGCCTGTACTGTAATGCCCTATACACGATCCGGCGTGTAACTTCCTAGAACATATACATTTAAAAAAATCCTAAAAAACATCCGACTCTGCCTATACAGCGAGCGCACGGAATATTTCGGCCGTCCCCACTCTTCTCACCTCCTACGAAACCAGCAGCTACGCAGTAGTCAATGCAGCGACGGCAGGCCATCGACGCGCATGTGTGCGTGCGCGTCCCCCTTCTCTCTCCAGCTACCAAGCCAGCATTAGCAGCAGCGCGTCGCGTAACAGTATTTATATGTATATGTGAGCGTAAGCGAGCGACGGCGAGTCGTGCGCATCCGAGTATGTTTGTATGAATGATAAATGTAAATATGAATGAATGATAGTATGATTGTGTGAATCTGCGAATATTTTCGGCGGCTCGATCAGCGCTCGCTTAGCGCCCTATAAAAGGCCATGCGAGGCCTGTGTTCAATCACTAGCGGCAGCATTTTCAAGCGCCCTAGTCTACTCTGGCTGCACTTTTAAGCGCCTTAGTACATATACAGAAATCTACTGCAAAATTAAGCGTAGAATTTAATAATTATAAAATTCGAGCAGCACTTTTAAGCGCTCTAATACATACTCTACTGCAAAATTAAGCGTAGAATTTAATAATATTTAATAATCGCATAACAGAAGTCTTCATCAAAAAATAAACAAAATTGTAACTAAATCTGATTTAAAAAGAATAATAGCAATAATAAGCATTATTCTCATGTTAAATTATTTTTGTTAATATACACACTATTTTAAATATAAACAAGAGTTTATAATTATTGCGTTGCATATCCATTACCCACAATCCCGGACCTATTATTATTATTATTATTATTTAATTCGTTTAAAATCAATTTTCTTTTTATTTTATTCGTTAAATAATAATTTAAAGTAAAATCGATTTATTCCAAATCTGAATTTGGATCCACGGTTCTGATTTGCAAATGTTTATTACTTTTTCTAATAAATATTAGACTTATTATTTCTTTTATTAAAATCTAATATTAAAAAAGTACCAAGGACCAGTAAGAAGAAGTGATGAGCGTTTCAGTACGGGAACTACTTTTATTAGGAACATTATTGTCTATCACTGATGTTAATTTATTAGCAATCTCTATATATTCCAATTATTTCTTATTATAGTCGAGTTATATTCCCTTTTTGATATCCGACGTGTATGTATATTTTAACACAACAATTGATCTAACGAGACATTACTCTAGGTCGTGACGTCTTAATAATTCTTATAGTGATAATTGCATTCATGTACTTCAGAGAGAACGAATGTTAGTTCGAAATATTCTGTCTTGTTAAAATCTTAGTAATGTAAATAGGGCGTTAGTATCTCAACCGCAGTATAGGTTTCGCAAAGAGAGAGAGAGAGAGAGAGAGAGAGAGAGAGAGAGAGAGAGAATAAGGCTAGCTTATAATAGATATTGTGTCGACACCTACCTTTTGTAGTCCTTGCTTCTGCTTGCCTGGGTGCTCTGTTACATAATGATTCGATTTATTCAAATAATCAAACAATTTCACGTAATCTACGCTCTCTCCGATACGATGTTCCATGAATGCAAGACCGATGATTTACACTATAATATTTAAATTTTAGAATCCGAAAGACGATTAATTCGAGAGACGGTGCTATACGATTCGTGAATAATTAAGTTCGAGATCGAGCGTGATTTCTTCTAAGTCCGATACTTCAAGAATTTTCTAAGTTGATTAAAATGCCGTGTAACAAAATGCCAACTTAGGTTACAAGTATCGTATACTATTTTATAGCATCTGCTTGCCCTAAGACCGCTATGTCACAACTATCCGTGACATAAGCAGTCCTGTACGGCACCGTAAGGTTAGCGTCCTGATAAAGCACAGTGCAATAAAGGATAACTTAGGTCACGAATAGGCGTGACATAATGCGGACTTAAGACACGCAGTGCTATAAATAAAATTAAAAAAAAAAACATTTTTGGAAAATGTATTGCATATACTTATGTAATTGAGTTTCAGAAAAAAGGTTCACTACATATGCACTTGTTGGCTTTCATTCATAAAAATCATGAACTAAACAATGCAGATGATGTTGATAAACTTATAAGTGCAGAAATACCTGATGAAATATAATATTCAATGTTACATAAAGTCACCATGTATGGATAGCGAAACAAAAGAAATGTACCAAAAATTTCCAAAATAGTTTAATGAGCAAACTATTTTTAATAATACTGGATATCCCCTTTATCGACGAAGTAACAATGAAAAACAAATTCGTTTCAATAAAAACAGTATACCTGATAATCGATTTGTAGTTCCATACAATCCATATTTATTATTGAAATTTAATTGTCATAATAATGTTAAATCAAGGGGCGCGGTAGCGCCCCGGTGGCAAGTATAAGTTTTATACACTGTGCCGTCTGTAGCGCGCTACAACCTGTTATACTTTCAATTTGCTAAATAACCTATTTACGTTTCACGAAATCTGTATATATTTTATTCGATCGCCTGTTGATGTTTATGTATGAGTATACAATTTCAAATATTTTCATAAGATCTTTCTTATTGCCATATTATTTTGTTTAGAAAATTGCTCGATTGTAAAATAATTAAGTTTCCCTGCTAAAAAAAGTCTATAGAAGTACATTGAAATCGATAAGACATCTTATTGAATTGAATGGTAAGTCTTAATCGCCATTCTCGTATTAAAACTAGATTAAATTGGATAGGGTCAATAGAAGTCGATTCAATTCTATATGAAAAACAATAATTGAAATAAATAGATAGAAAACAGCAATTAAAAGCCATTGATTTCTCTATAGATTTTAATCGATTCCCATTGACCCAATCTAATTTAATCGAGTTTTATTGCAAAAATCGTGATTAAGACTTACCATTCAATTTGATAAGAGGTCTTATCGATTTTTATAGACTATTTTTAGCAGGGTTGAAAATTAATTTTGCGAAAAAAAATAATTGTTTGCCTCTCCGATTCTCTTTATTTTTAGTCAGTCATAGATATAGATTTGGGGAATTCTACAGGAAAAATGCCATTTTCTGGTTGGAGAAACAGAAAAAGACAAATGTTGGGGCACGCGCCCACAACTTTTTTTGTCTTATTGAACATGTTGAGAACAAAGCAAATCCAAGTTCCAAAATCGAAAAAGTGCCTTGTGACATTGTTTTCTAGGCCCTTCAAATTCGTCGAAAAATGGCCATTGTTCAACGGCATATACCGAAAGGATGAGGGCACAAACAGAAAATGTATTACGGTAGAATGAAAAAATGGGAAAAGAGCTTCAATTAAAAAAACCGCTGCCAATTCATTGGCACGTAGCTTCCTCCAACTAAATTTATAGTTCGAATAGACAAAATATTATTTAAATATACAATGTTAATGCTTTTTTAAATATTTTCAATCTCGATTATTTTACTGAAGGAGCAATTAAAAAATAATACAAAATATAGTGGATCTGAATAAGTTGGAATTGAGTACAGGGCAACTACAAAAGAAAAGTTTTATTTATATTTCAATTGTATTATTAATATTTTACAATATGTCAATGTTTGTGATTAATATGTTGCGTCAAATATCTCTTAGACGTAAATTTTCTATCACAAATGGTACAAACTGAACCACAAGTAGCAACGTGCCGTTTCATTGATCCACTCCTTATATATTTTTTACACTTTTCGCACCTCATCCTTTTAGAAGAGTGCACATCTTGCTCATGTTTATATAGATTAGGAACTTGTTTACCATATGTTCTGCATGTTTGTTTCTCATTGTCACGAAACTTTATGTGACGACTCAAATTGCTTTTTTCCGCTCAAGTTTCCGCGAAATTGATGTGTTTCTTATTTCAAAAACCCAACGACTCATTCCCACTCCTCTTTAATTATACATAATCATATTGATAAACTTTCAATAATAAAACTAGTGTATTGTGTACATCAAGATTATAAACAAAAAGAGAAATGTATATTTTATTATTTTTCTAATAAAAAAAAAACAAGTGAATGTCTTGAGACCTTATTTTTTTACTCTACACTACTTCTTTCAGAACGTTGATTCACCATTTGCATTATTCATACACAGTGTCGTATATCAGAACTCCGAATACCAAATCAATAAAATTATCAGGTTCCAAATCTTGTGGATCTGAAACGGATGAAATCGTCGAAAAAGTTTAAAATTATAATTCAAAAATTTTAAATGTATTGTTTTAATAAACATACAATATATGTTAATGAAATATAATTTGAATTCAATATATTTCCAAAAAGTATTTTTACTGCGTTTAAGCAAGCCATCTGCGCAAAGATTGGCAGTACTCATGTACTATATGTCAGACTGATGTGTGTATATATATATACATATATATATACATTTTGACATAAATTAATAGGAAGGGACTTTAACGATGTGTAACGACACCCCTATAAGAGGAAGAAAAGGTTTTAAGAAAAATCAGTTTTTACATTTTAGCTCTTTACTTGAGAACCGCTCGACGAAAAATTTAGCAGAAAATAGCTTTTTTATGGTTAACCAACAAATAAAATTTTGAAGTATTTGACTGCATTGTTTTAGAGATATGAGGAATCAAAAAATTTTCAAAAAAAAATTGAAACCTTGATATCTTAAGAACCATAGGGGTTTGAAAGCTGCGCAATGAACTTAGCCAAGACACATAAAATATCTACTTTTTCTCAAAATCTTAAGTGCAATAAAGCCTTTTTACTTCCGTAATCGAGGCACAATAAAAACTCATTTTTTCCACTTTTCGATTTTTTACTGAAAAAATAAGTAGTCAAATAACTTGAAATTTGAATGGTATATAGTTTCACACATGGCTCATCACCATGATTTTTTTGAAGGTTATAATATTTAGTTTTAGAGATATAAATTTTTTTAAAGAATCACCTTTTTTAATATATCTGCTAAACAAAGCGGTCGATCTAGAGGACCAAACGGGAAAAAGTAAGTAATTTTATTCTTTTTTAAATGCATTTTATCTGAATTGTTTGTAACGATGGGATGATTGAAAAAAAACGCAAAATAGTGTTTTTCAAAAATCAAAAATTGGCCATAAAAAATAAATGTTTTTCCCGAATTTAGAATCCAAAAATATACATGCATGTCAAATTTTAATGATATTGACGGAGTAGTTCCAGAAATATTACGCGACACACACACAAATCCACACACACACATCCATACGGACATTTTCTAAAAACACGTGATTTGAACTTCTAACACACCAAAAAGTATTTTCTAGAAGTTTTGAGGAAACTCAAAATTTTACTATTACAAAGCTTCCTCTAGGAGGAAGCAAAAAAAGGGGTTGAAAATGCTTGATTTGGTCAAAAGTTACGCATAATTAAAAATGCGGAAAAATCATGAAAAAATTTACAAATTTCTTGACCGAAAAATCCTGTAATTTTCATGACCTACGGCGCCTTCAACTCCCACTCGTGCTCAAAACATCACCCTCGCTAAGAAAAGCCAATTTTCTATTGTAAATCCGAAGGATTGTGAAAGATTTTTTTTAAGATTATTATTATTATTATTACATGTAAAAGGGACTCCATTTTATGAAGAATTAAAAATATTGGAAAATGTTACATACGCAACATTTCATGAAGTCGTTGTAGCTAGAAAATGAATAACCACCGATGAAGAATGGAACAAATGCTTAGAAGAAGCAATCAAGGTTGAATTTCCTAAAGCGCTGTGTTACCTGTTTGGTTATATATGCGTATTTCATCACCCAGTAAATGTTAAAGAATTATTTATTTACAATATTTTTAGAGAAAATGTTTTTTTTTCTATCTGATGGTGTCCCTCGGTGGTGATCAAGAATATTGATTTGTGTATCGGTCGTCCCGAGGCAGGTTGTGTGGTGAGAAAGAAGAGAAAAAACTTTAAAATATTTTCTCTTCTTTTCTCAACGTTTCGACGGACAATGCCGCCCTCATCAGGAGACTGATATAAAAAATTTGTGTTTATTAAACATTTGTTGGTGTATAATAATGTACAGTGTCAAATAAAACTTACAATTATGGAGAAAATTAGTACAAAATTTTGTCGAGAAGGCGCGTCCCCGCCGCGCGGCGTGGGGAACGTAGGTGAACAGTGAGTGGGTATAAAATTTAACCTGACTTTCCTAAAAGATTAACTTTATAACATTAGGCCTTATATTATGGGCCTTAAAAATGTTGTATTATCAAGCGATATTAGGAGCAAGGTGTATATATATATATATATATATATATATATATATATATATATATATATATATACAGGGTGTTTCATTTTAATCCGACCACGACAAAAAACCACGGAAAAACTAATTTTAACGAAAAATGACCTTAACAAAAGTTGAAGGGGGTAAAGGGGACCATCGAATGACACAAACACCTATGACCTTGAACTCAATTTTCAAGGTCATTTGAGGGTAATTGTTTTTTTTTTAAATAGGAACCTCTATTTTAGACCTTGGAATCGGATAGAGCGGAAAAAATTACGTCGCAAAGGATATTTTAAGTTTGCTTTGGTGACCTTGAGAAGGTCAATTCAAGGTCAAATAAGAAGTATCAGCCTAAGATTGTTTTCCTTTCAATTTTTTCGTAGAATTATCATTTTGTTATTGTAATAAACATTAAGAGAATAATTGACTTAAAATGTGATTATGCTTTGCTGACTTTAAAGCCATTTTGTAAGGTCAAAAGTGCAAAAATGCAATATCAAATGTTATGTGAAGTTCATATTTATATCCTAACTTTAGCGTTACCCAGGAACAACGACGTGGACGTAATAGGATTGTGTTCCCTTTGGTGTGCTTGATTAGAGTGAGTCCCCTTGCCTCTCACTTTTGCTCAAAATTCAACGCAGGTGCTCAAAGACACCACCATTTTGTTGGATACACAATTCAATTCGCTGCTGAAAATGTTCTACTGTTCTGAGTAATACAGCTCTTGGGATGTTTTCACAAGCGGTTTCAATTCTGTGGATCATATCTTCCCTTGTTGTAGTTTCATGTTCATAAACAACATCTTTCAAATACCCCCACAAATAGAAATCGGGTGATGTCATATCTGGAGATCTCGGTAGCCATCGAACACCCAAATCTCCACGTCCAGTGCGTCCAATCCACCTGTCACGGTAATTTTGATTAAGATATTGTCTAACTATTCGAGCATAGTGCGCAGGAGCTCCATCTAATTGAATCCACATTCTTGCTCTTGTGTATAAATCTACTTCTTCAAGAAGTACTGGAAGACGTTCTCTCAGGAACTGTAAAAAATTATGGCCATTTACCGGTCAAGTTGAATAATAAAAAATGTATAACAAAAATTGGTTACACAATTGTGTAGAGTTTACCATTTTAGTGAAATAAAAAATGCATGTAGAAAAATTTTGTGCAGTATATATTTGTGTACAATTTGACGAAGACACTGTACAAACCCTACAGAAAAATAATCCTACATCCCAAACAATAGTATATTTTTAAATATACCATTCTGTTAATGGCTTACACTAATAAGAAAGGCATTTTTATTTTTAATAAAGCCACAGAAGATGATTTTGAGTCCGGTTATGTTGGAGAGACAAGGCACATTCACCTATTCTACCGCCCTGGTATAATCGTTGCTGGATTTTCAAGTAGAAACAGGCTTAAATTTTTTAATATTGGTAGATTGCGGCGAACGGAGCTCGCAAGAAACCCAGTACTGCCGACATGAATTTCGTATGCCGTTATAGGTGAAAACCCGACAAGGAGTAATAAATGTTTTTTTAACACGTGCATTGAAAAGACCCGTTTCAACACGGAAAGAAATTTTGAACTGCCACACCTCTGCGGTTGCAAATTCTTGATTTAAGCAAATCTTGGAAATTGTACAAACCAAAAATTTGACTTCTTCGAATTCCAACGTACAGAACGTCCGGGTATGTTGGTATTCAATGAATTCGGCGTTGGAAACCCCTGGTTTCCAAAACCGAGGTTATTGAAGTTCGAGTATTTCGGAGTTGCGCGTGATTGAGAAGCGCTATGATGTTATATATATACAGGGTGAGTCATTTTAATCTTTAATCTCAATTATCTCGTTGGCAAAGCATGGCAGAGAAAAAAGTTTCGAAGGTCAAGTCGATTTTTTCAAATAGAAACCCCTACTTTTGGCACCAGAAATGGAAAGAGCAGGAAATTTTACGTTCGAACATGTGATTTTGGAAACAAATCATCTTTTGTGCGGAAATTACCTTTGACATCAGCCGAACCCAGGATGCACCATCGAGGAGGTTGTCAAAAGGATTTAGCATCCCATTTTTTGTTTTTTTTTTTGTTTTTTCCCTTTTTGTTATTTTTTTGGTATTTTTATGGAATGTTAACTGGAGTTAACCATTGATTAATTGTTCGAAATTACCGCCGCTTTGTTGGATGCAAAGGTCAAGTCGAGCTCTGAATTGTCTTATGGTTCTAAGTAGAACATCTCGAGGGATTGCTGCACAAGCTGTACGAATGCGTTCGATCATATTATCTCGCGTTGTTGGCCGTTGAGCATAAACAACATTCTTAAGATATCCCCATAAGTAAAAATCGGGAGGGGTTAAATCAGGTGAACGAGGGGGCCAGGCAACTGGGCCACCTCGCCCAATCCACCTACCATTGTAGCGGGTGTTTAAATAATCACGAACAATGCGTGCATAATGTGGTGGTGCTCCATCTAATTGGATCCACATTCTTAGCCTTGTGGCTAGGTCTACATTTTCTAGTAATTCAGGTAAAATGTCTCGAAATAATCTCAAAAAGTTTACCCCATTCACGTTCTCTTCAATGAAATAAGGACCAATCAAAAAGCCATTGATGATTCCATACCAGACTATAACACTCCAGCGGTGTTGATTGTCTATGGGCCTGAACCAATGAGGATTTTCATCTGACCAATAATGGCAATTATGTCTATTCAATTCTCCAGTGTTTCTGAATGTTGATTCATCTGAAAAAAGAACGTGCCTGAAAAAGTCTTGATCTTGTTGAATCATTCGTATTGCCCATCGACAAAAACGTACTCGCAAAATCATATCATTTGGAGTTAACTGTTGTGTTAATGTTATGTGATAAGGATGATATCTTCTCGCTCTCAATATTCGGGATGCTGTTGATTGAGGTATACCTATTTCTCTTTCTATTTGTCGAGTACTAATGTGAGGATCAAGATGAATAATCGCTAGAATGGTAATAACACGAGAATCGTTTTCGTCGTATTCATGATGACGGCGTTGACGAACAAAAGCTCCATTTCGAGCTCTCTGAGTTAAGGTTTGAATAGTAACATTACTTGGGTGTCTCCTATTGGGATAGCGTTCAGCATAAAGTCTGGCAGCTGCTGCATAATTATTTCGACTTTCTCCCAAAATCATGATCATATCAACGATTTCGTTGGGACCATAATCAGCCATGATCAAAATCAAAATAATTTGTTACAGACCAGTAAACAGGGAAATAGATTTTTTTCAATAATAATTATCGATTTACAAGAAGTAAAAAACACGATTAAGCTTTTCTGCACTAATTTGCTATCTACATAACTGTTAAGAGTAGTTCACTCTCAAAAATTGACACTAATACAAAATAATGGAATGACTTAACTACATCAAGAATTTTGAAAATTGACACTAATACAAAATAATGGAATGACTTTGAAAATTTTTGAAAACTGAAAAAATTACGAAAATTTTAGAAAATATTGAAAATTTCTGGAAATATTGAAAATTTTTTCATTTTTGAACGCATGTCACTCTCTTTTCATTTATGGGGCTAAAAGTAGGGGTTTCCATTTCAAAAAATCAACTTGACCTTGAAATGCCCTTGAAGATCCTGTTTAACGACAGGGTCAAGATGACCATTCGTCAGTCGGGGAGAAAACTGAAAACTTTTGTGGGTAACATTTTCTCCTTGAATGAATTCGAGTTCAGCTAACCAGTTGTACTGTTATCGGCATGACCAATGACCTTGACCATTGAATTCAAGGTCAAGGCAAGGTCATATTCAAACGTAAAATTTCCCGCTCTTTCCATTTCTGGTGCCAAAAGTAGGGGTTTCTATTTGAAAAAATCGACTTGACCTTAAAATGACCTTGAAGGTCACGCTCAATGACATTGTCAAGATCATCATCAGATAGACAGGGAAAAATCCTAAAACTTTTATCCGAAACTTTTTTCGCTGGCATGCTTTGCCAACGAGATAATTGAGATTAAAGATTAAAATGACTCACCCTGTATATATATATATATATATATATATATATATATATATATATATATATATATATATATATATATATATTTGTATTCGACCGAATCTGATTCCACCGTTACCACGCTGACATCATCCAGGCTTTGTCGAATGTTTTTGCACATGATTTTTAATAAAGTTATAACAAATATAATAAGCCACAATTCCAAAAATAGCCTTTATTGTGCCCCGAGTAATTTATTACCTGGCCAAGTAATCGCTATTTTTCCGGCATTACTGAACAGCTTGGTCCAAGATCTTGGATTTAAAAAAAAATTGTCAAAAATGACCGTCCCTATAAAAAAATGCGAGCTTTTTGAAATAGGGCAAAATTCTTCAAAAGTCCGTTCAAAACGAAAATTTTTGGTTTTTTGTCGGGTTTTCTCCCTTTAGATTATTTTTACCTTATTTTAAATTACTCTTATTCGCTCGTATTCGTCGTATCTTATTTTAAATCATCTAAAATGAGAAAATCCGACGAAAAACAGAGAATTCTCGTTTCAAACGCTTTTTTGAAGGATTTCGCTTTATTTCAAATAGCTCGTATTTTTGATAGGGACTGTAACGTCGCCGCCTTTTCCGAAATTTAATATTTTTCACTGAAAATAATATCAAATGCTCGACAGACGAAACGATAAGCTGTGTATACATTATATTGTATATGCACGCGCATCCCGTTTGACTACGAAAAAAAGTAATCTCTCTGCGATATACCTACAATTTTCTGGGTTTTCGGATTTTCCGTTCCCAGAGACCTTTTTCTTAGTAAACATGATAATAAACCAAGTGGAATCTCGAGTGTCGCTGGTTTCCTTCGGAGACGCGCATCTCAAATTGTCACTGAGTTTATTTTTCCGTAAAACTATAGGTTAACAAAGCCAGCTGCAAGCTATAAAAATCCAGATAGGGCCCGACCGCTCGAACTTTTACGACCCAAAGCGCTGAGAAAATTTCGGGCGGGGCGGAATTCGGGAGATGTTATCTGCCTACAGCCGCGCACGTGTACAGAAAATCGATATTTTTTTTTCCTCTTGTCCTCTCAAATAAATCTTCAAACCACTCAACCCCCCGCTTGCTAAAGTACCCCGGCCGAATAACGGAAAAACTATTTTTAACGACACTGCATATCTTTCTTATTTTACAAACAAATAGTTGCTTAAATATTAAGAATTAATATTGCCTGTTAAAATATTAAGTTAGTCAATATTTTCTCTCTAAAATTTAAGTCATTTTTAATCTAAATTAAGACTGTTGAATAGCTACAAAACTAATAATAAAAAAAATACTGACCTATAGTTATTAATTAACAATAAAATTTAGTACAAAAGAAATGTCATCGCACTATTTCAACACATTACTATGTACAGTCAATAAATCCTAATTATTTAGTTAAATAAGATTTAATGTTAGAATTAGTTTATTTACACATATGCATATGAACATATAGAAAAAACTAACCAAAGCCTACCCTACGAAAGTTATACCGGATTATCAATTATTAAACATACATTAAATTATAAATAAATAATATCAATTGTTAAATGCAGAAAAATCAAAACACTGAAAATTTATCCAAACGCTACAAAATTCTAGTAATTAATATGATTATTATTATATGTAAAATTAATCGCAACTATTTGTTATAATTTTTATTGTAAGCTATTTCTAAGTTAGAAGATAAGTTGCGTATAACGGACTGAGCATTGCAATAGATTTTTACCCGTGTTCATTAACGATTATTCAACAATTGATTTTGTACAAAGAAGGGGAGGTGCGGGTAAAACGGCGCATAGTTGAACGTCATTTTCCTGTAAAAATTATCTACAACACATAAACATTTATAATAGGGAATATTATGACTAATACTTATATAAGATTGTTTAAACAGTATTTTCTAAAGAGTAATTATTAAACAAATAATCAAATTACAAAATTTATAATTATTTATTTAAAAACCTATACTTGAAAATAAAAATTTTAGCGAATCAAGATAATAGTCAAATATCTTTACTAACAATAATAAAAATAATCCATGAATACTATATTTTAAACAATCTTTTATTAATATTCATTTTTGCATCTGTAAATGGCACAAGCGTCGCCATCTGTCTCGGGGACAGAGAATCTATTTTGGTCTCTCCCCCGGAAAATTTGGTTAGAGTAGGGGGTCTCCAGACCCAAGCGTAGGAGGAGCCCTCGAGGAAACTCTCTTTCCATTGGAAAATCCTCCGAAAATCTCTCGAGGAGGGAAATCGAGAGATGGGCCAAAGGTTATGAGTATCCTCGAGTTGCAATTCAAAAATCACTCCGGTCCCGGCTCCCGCCCGGTAGAAAAACTATTCGCGCTCAGTCCGCATTTTGATTCAATTACGACTTCGGTCCCGGCTCTCAGTCAGTTCGGAGGCAACAATCGCGCTTAGTCCGCATTTCTTTTTATTTTACAAAATTCTCAAACGCACTTAGTCCGCATCTACATTCTTTTATTACGCGCTTAGTCCGCAACTTTATAACTTACAAATTTTACGCGTTTAGTCCGCTTATTGAATATATTACATTTTTTTCAAACGCGCTCAGTCCGAAGAAGCACCTTGAATTTATATAAGTTTGTACGCGCACCGTTCGCTCATTTATTTTTATAATATATACCTCTGACATTTGAACTACGTGTTTCTTTTATTACTAAAAATCCGACACCTTATTCGTATCAAAGGAAAATTTCATTCCTACTTTTACTCGAGAAAGTTCGACGAGTGCAAAACTCACAGCCCAAGCAGCGGGTCAACAACAACATAAAAAAAGTAAGTAAAGATTATTTCATTTATTTTACTCTGTACTATCTTTTCCTTGTAACCATCACTGTGTGGTTTGTAGTCATTTCTTTTCCGCTACGAAGTAGAGTCAAGTGCCGGTTGACTATAAAGTTCTTATATCTAGTGTCGCTAAATCTAAAAGGTTTTGAATAAGGTATTTGTAATTCAAACTGCCAATTAGGATATACATCCTGTTAATCACAGTATTTGAATACACAATACTAAAATCGCGAATTTTTCTCCTTTTTCATAAAATTATACTAACTTTGCAAGTGACTGACATCCTCAGTAAAGCAGGAAGCAATGAAAGTGAGAGCTCATAAAGCTTATACAAGCGAATTGCTATTCGTTCGTATATAAACTAAGCAATAAGCTTATAGGTTAAGCTAGTCGCAAAAAACGCACTGCTCTTACTGTTCTCGTAACTGCAAGTAGATTGGGTATAGGCATACTAGAACACACGGGTTCTAGAGCACCCCCTCCCTTATCAAAGTGTTCCAGAAGCCGAGGTGTGTATTTTAGATGGAGGGATTGTCGATCCCTCCCTTCCCTCCCCTAGCAACCGAGAATTCGTCCCCCTCTCAAAGTGTTCCAGAATCCGAGGTATGTATTTTTTATATCTTCAATGATATAATCAACACCAGAGTAATTGCGAAGAGTTGTACTATAAAGATAACGCAATTTTGCATTCACTTCCAATTGATGTTTTTCAACTTGCTCCTTATATTCTTCTATAACTTCACCAATTCCAGCAATTTTAGCAGCTATATAATTTATTTCAGTTTGTAGAATAACTTTCAGTGAATGCAATGTGATTGCATCGTGTGGATGATTGGGCGGTCCTAGGTTGCAAAGTCGCTTATTTTCTAAATCAAAATCACCGTCCGGTGTAAAATTGAAACCAATGCTTGGAGGACCGCAACTCACTTGCAAGCCCTCAAGTTTTCTTCCAAACACATCGAGACTCATGGTAGAACTGATGCAAAGAAGAAAGTTGCATGTCAATATATATGCCCAGCTTCACGTAATTCCTCAATAATCGACTGTATTTCATTGACGTCATTATTATTGCCAGCTGATGGTTCGACAATCAATAATTGAAGTCTCTCAGTAAGCTCGTTTGGATCATCCCAGTACACGAAATCAATGGAAGAATTTTTCTGAACTATTTTATATTTAGGTATGAGTCCTCCTCCGCTGCTGCTGTTCTTTTTACGTGGAGTGCTGCGGAACATTGGTGTTAAAATATTCTTATATTTATTACTTCTCGAACTTTGTATGGATTCATTTTTGCTATGTTTTTTTTCGATGAGCTTCTAAATGTACAATTAGTTATTGTATCAAAAGCATCATCATCATCATCATAATCATAAACAGTATAATCCAATAAACTTGATTCATTATTATTATTATTTTGATCGTTGAGCAAACTTCTTCGATCGATTCTCATTCGTTTTTTCATTTTCTTACTTCTGTTTTTATCCAAAATGTAATTAGATGGTTGTTGCAGTGGGCTTTCACTTTTCATCTCAACAAGTTTCTCAAGTGGTGAGATGACTGGTTTTAGAGTATCACCGATAACTTTTTTAAAATCATCTTTCTCCTGTTTTAATAAAGTGTATTTTTTTAATAGCCTCGCGAGCTCGCAAGAGCTGACTAAGAACATTCTTCTCTTTCTTGAAGTATGACATGCTGACGTGGTGATGTCTACAACTGAACTGCAAGTTTGAGACTCAGAATTCCTTTTTTATTGCAAAACAGACAAATCCTTTTCTGTATCTACCCTCATTCATCGATCTATCTTTGTCAATAACAATGAATCCATATCTATCATTCTTCCAACATTCTGAACAAAGATTCCAAAATTCATTAAAAGTTAAATCGGTATTCACATGATCTTCATAGATATGTTTAAGATTTACATCAACTTGACGATAAATTACTAACAAATTGACATTATCCCTAATGAGATGTTTTCCTATATGAGCATAAGATTGACATAGATAGAAACTATCTACATTTTTATGTCTCCCCATACAGAAGAATGCTCTGACGTTATCCTGCTTCTCACATGTCACATCATCAAAAATCATAATGGAATTTGGAAGGGCTTCATCCCGAGATACTACAGATTCATGCTCACTGAACGGAAGATATGATACTCCTTCAATCGGATCCAGGACATTTTTGAGAAATTGATACTTTGGTTGATTCAAGGATTTAGAGTATACATACAAATTTTCAAAGATCATTGGGATGTGTTATTAAAGCCAATAAGCTATTTGTTTTTTCTCAGTTCGATGGCCCGCAGAAAACTGCTCGTATACTATCTAGTAGTAATTACCCATGACGCTTTTTTTCTCTTCTCTCTTCCGAAATCGAAATTTGTCACGGGGAGTTTGACGTTCTGCTCGGTAAAATCCATGTTAACTCAACAGAGTCAGGTATAACATTGAGCTCTCGAAATATAAACGCTCGTTTTATACCATTAAAGTCAGTTGTGAATCAATGCTCGAAAAGAGATGATCATACACAAATCTCAGAAAAAGCCGAAAGGCTATGGATTGCTTGACAAAGTTATCAATAACTTACCTGTTGGAATGCATCTTCCTGGATATCAATACTGCGGTCCCGGAACCAAATTGAAAAAGCGAGTGAAAGAGGAGATCCTGGTAATAATCCGCTTGATCAGGCATGTAAAAAACATGACAGCTTACTCTGATAAAAACGGAGATCGTAAAGCTGCTGACAAGAAGCTTGCTGAGAAAGCTATGCAATGTGTCAGAACCGAGGATGCTAGGCGTCCACGTGTCCTGCCGCTTCCATCAAAAATTGATGGAGTTCTTCCTTTTCTCATTCCGTTGTTCGCAGGACTAAGTGCCACCGGTGCTCTAGCAGGGAGTGTTGCTGGAATAGCTAAAGCAGTTAATGATGCTTAAGCTGCGCAGAAAAATCACGAAGAAAGTAAAAGGCATAATAAGACTATGGAAGCTATTGCTTTAGGCAAAGGTCTCTACCTTAAGCCCTATAAAAGTGGAATGGGATTATTTATGAAACCTCATATAGGTCGTGGTCATTAAGTCGGTAGAAAAGAAAACTTCGATTTAACTTTGCTAAATCGTGCACTAACTGACTACGATCTAAAAAAATGTGCTCATATGATGCAAATCTCAGATTTGCATGGTATTTCTATGAGAAATAATCTACCTCTCGATGGCCCATTGCATAATGAATCAGCAGTGGTAAACTTGGATGACTTTCAAAATAGAGGCACTCACTGGGTTTGCTATCGCAAACGTGGTCCTGAAGTGATTTATTTTGATAGTTTTGGCGATTTCAAACCTCCCAAAGATCTTATGTTGTATTTTTACGTGAAGGAAGTGAAATACAACTATAAAAGATATTAAAATTTTGACTCATTTGTATGTGGCCATCTTTGTCTTTATTTCTTAGCTGGGAGACTATAAAAGAGGTACTCACAGAGAAATGGAATCATTATCTTCCGATCAATCATAGAAGATAGCTTCACTCTGAGTCTCTCAGAAAAGTCATCTGTTCTAGAAGCGCAATATTTTCCTTCGATTGAACTACTACAGGATACAAATTTTGTCTTGGGTTTAGTTGAAACTTTTATCATTTAACTCTATTTCCAATGTTGACTACTCAAATAATAAACTGCATTTAAACGGAGATACTGTTATTATTATTCCTACTGGCAGTTATGAGATTGATGCTATTAATAAATTTTTACAAGTAACATGGAAATTCAAAGGAATTGAATTCTCTTTGAAAGCTAACAACAATACTCTTAGAAATGAAATTCTCTGCAGTCATCCGATAGATCTCACACCTCACAATTCTATAGGCCGTCTCCTTGGCTTTGTTCCCCGCATTCTCAAAAAGAACCTTCAACACAGCTCTGATTTACCAGTGAAAATATTGAGAATCAATGCACTCAGAGTTGAGTGCAATATAACTGGAGGTGCTTATGCCAATAATAAACAAGTTCATACAATCCATGAGTTCTTTCCCAGAGTACCTCTAAGATATAAAATCATAGAAGTACCGTCACACGTCATATATCTTCCGCTCAGTGTCAAGTGCATAGATCATCTACAAATTTAAATCGTCGATCAGGATGGAAATTTGGTGAATTTTCGAGGAGAGGAAATCACTATTAGACTCCACATCAAATCTGTATAATGAGTATCGTTTACAATTCTGGATCATATACAAGTCAGCCATCATGTCAACCAGTCATCAGTCGACCGAAGAAACTCAAACCGTTAACACGCAAGAGCATTCAGTTTCTGAAAAGTCTAGGACTAAAAGTATGTGGAAAACATTCACGTGTGTAATTCTTTGCTGCTTCCAGAAAAATGGGCGAAATTCGAAGCATTCAATCAGGTGTCGTATTCGATGAGTCTATTGCTCAATACAAAGTACAGGCACATCAACCATACTCATCATTAAGCTTTGACAATAGCGATAAAATTCGTATTTCTATCCAACATCAAGATCTATGTCTCTTACCATCGCGCAGCTCTATCCACATATGTGGGAAATTGCAAGTAAAAGGTGGATCAGCAGCACTTGCTAAAACTAAATTTGTCAACAATGTCATTTGTCATCTATTTGATGAAATTCATTATGAGATTAATGCTGTGGAGATAGATAAAAGCAAAAATGTTGGTCTAAACAGTGTTATGAAAGGATTGATTTCATTTAATTTGAATCAGAAAGATATGCTGGAGAATGCAGGCTGGCTTGGTATTCAAGACGATATCAAATCGGTCGTAGATAACAAGGGAAATTCTGATGTTGACATTTCATGATCTTGGGTTTTGCAGAAGACTATAAAAAGATTATAGTTAATATAAAGCATGAGCTCATTCTCACAAGATCGAGAAGCGACTTGAACGTAATAATCTAGGAAGGTACTGTAGCATCTGGTGTAACTACTTATGAAGATTACGAAGTAAAAGTAACAAAGATAAAGTGGTTGATGCCATATGTTGTTGCATCTGATAAACAAAAAATCCAGCTATTGAATTACATTGGTAGAGATAATCCTATCTCCATATGTTTCCGTTCTTGGGAGTTATTTGAATATCCTCTTCTCCCAAGCACTAATAAACACGACTGGGCGGTGTAAACATCAAATCAATTGGAAAAACCTCGTTTTGTAATTCTTGGACTACAAACAAAGAGAAAATCATCGAGAACTGCAAACGCCAGATATGTGCGCTAATTTTCAAAAATCCTACTATGGAAACGATCCGTAACCGCTGCTGACTTCGTCTTCGTTTCTCAACATAGCACCACTTGTAGTTATTGACTGTTCACGACAAAACGAATCTCTTAAGAGCGCTCCTGTCGATTTACGTCTGGAATTTGAGGCTAAAAAAGATTTTCCTGCTAACACTTCAGCATACTGCCTGATCTTACACAATCGTGTCGTTTAGTACAATCCTATCAGTGGGGGGGTCAAGAAGCTCGTCTAGACTGCACCGAAAAATGGAGTATGCAGTAGACAGTATTTTTTATCATCATGTACAGAACAATAATACATAAATAAATTTCATTTAATAGACATAATACATTTGCTTTCTTTCATTTACTACAACCTTATCCTTTTTTATCGATGTAAAAAAAAAACATGTTAATACACTTATCCAACTATTATGCTCATAACTTTCTTTAAAACTTTTTCTACTAGATAAATTTCATGATATACTTTTTGATATTTGTTGATACTTTTTGATACATTTTTTTGATACTCTTGATACTTTTTGATACTTTCTTCGATACTCTTGATACATTTTGATACTTTTTTGATACTTTTTGATACTTATTTTCGATACTCTTGATACTTTTTGATACTTTTTTTATACTCTTGATCCTTTTTTATAGTTTTTTATACTTTTTGATACTTTTTGATACTTTTTTTTTACTCTTGATCCTTTTTTATACTTTTTTATACTTTTTGATATTTTCTTGCACATTTTCAGAGAGAAAGCTTTATAACGATGCAAATTTCCGCATTAAAGATTTTGATGTTTTTGATGTTTCTGAGCCCCAAAAATAAAAATCCATTAAAAGAAAATGTATACATTGATGTGTGCTGAAATTTAGCATGCATTTCAACTATGCTTGTACTTAGAACTAATTAAATTTTGAGTACGATTGCCCGTCACATTCTGGATTTATTAGCATGTCTAATTAAAAAAAAATTATTTTCTTTCTCAAATTTTGATCCACACTATAACTCAGGAACGAATCCGTTCGGACGTTATCTTAGTCGAAAAACAGCTGACACTAGAAGGTGTGTACGATAAGTAGTGTTATGCAGTCCGTTGCGTATACTGACTAGCCTTCGCCTTCACCAACCAAACTCAAAAGTCATCTCTGCGTGAAATTTTAAAAGGAAGGAGGTTGTGTCGCTACAATACTGTTTAAGAGTACAGAACACTGAGTGTTAAGCGGTCTGATTTCTTGGCGCAATCCCCACTCTTCCTCCTAAGTCATCTCTTAGCAGTAAGCAGTGTCTATCTTTGCAAACATAGAAAAGGTCCGTTTTGTACACGCACACAAGTTGCCGCGTGAGGGCATAAAGATATGGCAACGCTGCATTTCGTGTCAGAGCACGGACAGACGGACTTACTATACTGTGCGGCCAAAGCCTAACCCACCGCAGCCTCCACTGCCGATTTCTAGGTAGAAAAAAATGTAACCCGAGGAAACTCATAGTGTCAAAATTCGAAGCAGCGCTAAAGCGTTGTCATGTCTTAATAGTGCTTTGACTTTCTCGCTCTCCGCGCGTATAAGTTTGCTTTAGTAGGGTATTGTTACGTCCGAACGTCAGCGCACACTGTAATATTCTCCGTTTTGAGTCAGCTTCCGCTGAACTCGGGATGGAGTCGCTCCTTTATTTATTTTAATATTCCGCGTGAATTTATTCAAATCCCTTCCCAAACTAATGAACAGGTCTCGTTGAACTGTAGGTCGAAAGGCCCCAGACAAGCGTAGTACAGTCAACCCTCCAGGCCACTCGACAAGTTCTCCCAAAGTATATTTGTAAAATAAACGACAGCGTTCGAAGCCTGCTCACTTTACAAATTCCTAAACCTTTAGATATTTATAAATTAACTTATATGATTTTTACTTACTTTTCTTTTTGTAGATTGCAGCAAATTCAGAGTTTACTGGATTGTAAACTCCTTCCTTCCTTTTGGATTTAAAAATTTGGTAAAATAAATGAAACTTTACTCTGTTGATTTGATTGCTCTTTAATATTCTGTTTATTTTAAAAAGAAAAAACTTGGACAAATTCTTATTCTGAACACAGCTACTACGACTTTGAAATACAAATTTTTAAAACTTATATGTTGCTTGGGAGCAGCCACCTCAGCTGAACTCCTCGACGAGACTCTCTTACAGACTGAACTTTTCTTCCACGCTTTTCTTCCCTTCGCCCCCGCGTCGCATCTTTTCCATAGACCCATTCCTTTGGGTCTGCATCTGCGCCCTCTTTATCGGTCATAGACCTATTGCATCGCTGCTTTCCGCTTGGCTACCGCCTCTTCAGATCTTCTTCCGCTCCACCTTCGCTATTTTCCTAGCCTTGCCGATTTCCCGCGAGATGGCCCTCCCTGTACCATTTTCAACTTTTCTAATTGTTATTTTATAATAATTTGTAGATTTTACGTTTTTGCTTATATAATATAATAAATATCAACTATGATTTTAATTTACTATTGCAATCAATTCAAATTTATTATAACTTAATATTTTTAAATTTCAAACATTATTATAATATTCTATTATTATTTAAACTTGATATTATTATTATAACCTAGCTGCTATTTCTAACTAGTTTATTATAAGCTATCTATTTAACTAAAAACATATCGTAAAACCTGTGCGAGTATAAATGTCTTTCTACGCCACGAATACGAATTCTACTTTATCTTTGAAATAAATAAAATATACACAGTTGCAACCTAATACTTTTCAACTGTCCATACTTTATATGGATCTATTATTGTTGTAAAAGAGTTGTAAATATTTCTGAAGATGATATAGCTATTAAAACTGATATAATTAAAAAAATATTTATTTTTGTGAATGCCAATAATTGTACATATTTATCTGCTGGGCCTAATTTATATTATTATTAAAATATGGTAAATATGTAAAAAATATGTGTACAATATATATTATAAAATATTCTATCATTTTGTCTACCTTTTATAACATGAATATTTGGGACTAAAAAATCATATAATAAAAACATGTAATAAAATTATATAACAATATCATATACTAAATTCGCCTAATTATTTTCAACCGAGTAGTTAAAAGTTTAGGTTTGATTTTTGCAAAATCTACTACACCTGCACTAAAATGCTTTAGTTAATACTTTATGCACTTTGTCTTCAACAAGTTTTAATAACTTTTATCGTAATAAGAGCAGTCATTTTTGAGTTATTGTTGAAAAACCACATTTTGACCATTATTATTGTTAATAATAAATAAATAAGTACTTGACAGCTGGAAAACTAAATTATTTGTAATAAACTGCTCGATTACAACAATATCCAGTTGAAAAATTTTAGGGACATGATGCTAGGAGTTACATTTTTGCAAAAACTGCTTCTACGCGAAAATACGTTAAATGATAATTTATGCATTTCAATATTCCAAGCAACTTTCAATCACATTGATTTTTGCTTCCTCTTAGAGGAAGCTTTGTAATAGTAAAATTTTGAGTTTCATCAAAACTTCTAGAAAATACTTTTTGGTGTGTTAGAAGTTCAAATCACGTGTTTTTAGAAAATGTCCGTATGGATGTGTGTGTGTGTGTGGATGTGTGTGTGTGTGTGCGTATGTATACCGTAATATTTCTAGAACTACTCCGTCAATATCATTAAAATTTGACATGCATGTATATTTTTGGATTCTAAATTCCGGAAAAACATTTATTTTTTATATTTCTAACTATTTTTTCTATGGCCAATTTTTGATTTTTGAAAAACACTATTTTGCGTTTTTTTTCAATCATCCCATCGTTACAAACAATTCAGATAAAATGCATTTAAAAAAGAATTGAATTACTTACTTTTCCCGTTTGGTCCTCTAGATCGACCGCTTTGTTTGGCAGATATAATAAAAAAGGTGATTCTTTAAAAAAATGTATATCTCTAAAACTAAATATTATAACCTTGTGTAAGCCAAGCACCAATAAACAGTTAGTCTAAGTTTTACAATAATCCGCGAGTGTTCATTGACTTTTCCTCCTTTTGAATCCACGTCCTGAGTACTACTATCACCGCCGCGTGTTCATACGTCTTTACGTCCGTGCGCGGATAGATTATAGTCGGTAGAATCTAGTGCCTTCTGCACAGCCGACGGAAACGGTGAATAGTAGCATAAACAACAAACAACTTAAAATAATAATGACGGCCGAGCTACCGCCATAAATGGCGCCCAACTACAGTGGCAATTGAAGTAAAAAGTACGCGAATTATACAAATTACGAATTGTAAAATAAATCCGTGAGGCGAAAATTCAAATACTCACGTGAGTTTATTACGCAGAGCAGCGAAAAGCCAAACGGCCGAGCGGTATACTTATGTATCGAGCGAAGACGGCCGATCGCGTGGTATTGTTTACATCCGCGCGCGGCAAGCAACTATATAAGACTCGTGAATCGTAGTGGTATGTGTGCGAATGAGACGGACCGCAGAAAACTTGATGTATATGTCCGTTTTCATCAGAATTGAACTGTGCTTTTTTTGAGCGTATACGGTTAATTAAGGATTGCACACGACCGTCTGTAATTTGAGATCGTAAATGTTTAAATTTAGTGTTTAGCAACTTAAAATTATCTGTGCATGATTTTTGCGATTACATACGCTCAAAGATTTGATCGTTAAAGCTTGTATTTTCGAGATGATTGTTACACATAAATTTTATGTCTAATGCCACGAAAATTCACACTTATACAGTAATGAAATTTCTATTTTCGGTCGTGCTGTGAGTGTTATTTTCGTTTTAGCCGTCGAATTAAACGTTCGATCGAACGTATAGCTAGTACTATAATAAATCACGCATAGCTAAGTAAGCGTAGTTGTAGTCTCAACTGAGCTTAGTACGTCTCCTAAGCTGCTTACTAGTTTTCTGTTAGAATAATCCTAGTTGGATGGTTGGTGAGGAGAACTCGTAATTAAACTAGGCTCTAATATTCTGTTATAACTCTCTTTATTTTCTTCTTATATATATAACTCGGGCGACGGAGCTGTTGCTTCGAGAGCGATCGGCAGGAGAGAGAGTACTTTGCAGAGCACGCGTGAATACCTAGCGCTGCCCGCATGGTGGCGCTAGATTAGCCCTGTAGTCTACTATAGACGGCAAGCGGCGCGAAGACTCGCTAACATTTTCTTTTGCTTTTACGAATATTCGTGATGATATGCAATTTTTGGACGATTTTCTGTAGGACATAAATAGCTAGTCGGCAGCGAAAATAATTTCTGTGTCGAAATACAAGCGATCGAACATTTTTGCGTCTGAATAAATCTTGTATATAAATTCGAGATTCAAGTACTGTTGTGATAATTTTATTGAGTTGCTCGTTAACATCCGAGGTTGGGGTAAACACGGATCTTAAATACTTAGTAAATTAGATGTTATTATTGTAACGAAGAGAATAGATTAGAGTATTCCAATTGTAAATATTATCAACACAATCGTGTGAAGCGGCGAATATGATAGACAGCCGTATACAATAACAGAATAGTCCGATATAGCTCTATCTAATGCGATTTAGCGGTAAACAATAGTCAGCAAAATCGGAAGTTTCTTGCTATCAACAGACTGCTATTCATCGAATCATTGAAAATTTAGTTTTTGCGTTGTTGCCAAATTTGTTGTGTACCATTCGGATATAAGGCTTAAATAAACAGATTTTAATTTGGAAAGTACTTTTTCGGAATTCGGTCGTGATAGTATGGATAACTGCATGGCTGAGTAAATTGTAAATCATAATTGCAATGATAATTTAAAAATAATCTTTGTTGTTTTTTTTTTAACAAGATCACATTGTCATATCTGATGAGCACAGCTGATTACTCAATAATTAAATAATTTGAGGACACGTACCTTACAGTATTTTTGTTTATTTAGCCAGGCAGTGAAATTTTATCTAAATTATCTTACACAAACGCAGAGAAAAATATTTTTTTTCGTGATTCAGATTATTTAAATTGATAAAAATTGAATCGAAATAAAATAACCGAAAGAGTAGTTTTTTTTCTGGTTCGCTAAATTCAGTCAAATTGACAGCTCACTGAAAAACTGGTAATTGGAAACTCAATTCTTTCTACATTATTATATTCTTCACCTTCGCGTATTAACTAAGTAATTACGGAAAATGAGTTTAAAATCTAGTAGGTCGTCACAAACAGGTGTAACATTATCACCAGATAGGGAAGAAGACTGGACTGATACAGACAGCGTACCATCAACGGAGATGATGTCTGAAGATTCGACGTCCGTTTCACCGGATAGATGTGTTTTAGGCGAGGGGGGATCCTCCGACTTAATTGCATCGTCCGATAGTCAAACACATCTGACAGCCTACAGAACTCGGTCGGATGCTCTGAGGGAGTTAATCTCAACTCAGGACGAGACGACACTGTCAAAATCTCTCGACTACCTTAATTTAAAAACAACAGGTTCCAGAGAGAAGAAAGTCCAGCGAGCAGTTTATTACCTCGCAGGCGATTATAGGCCAACGGACTTCACAGCTGTAACTATGCTGGACCATTCTTACGACGAAGGGAAATTTCGTCAAGCACGTCGTACGACGTACTTGAACGGTATCGCTCCGATGATTCAGAGAATCAGCGATCGACAGAGAATTAATACAGGAAACACATCCGATTCCTGTATACCGAGTCTTAGTCGTGCACAAGAATTACCACGCTTGGAGGAACCCGTGGAAGCTAAGGTTGGGAAGCAGAGGAAGTCATCAGCAAGTCATGCTAGAGTACCAACGAAACCATTACTGAATTCTTCTACACAAGGGTCGAAGGAAGAGTTGGATAATCCTTGCACCCCCAACCATCATAATTCATTTTGTGAAAATACAACAGTGGCAAATTCGCACAACAGGCTCAACTGTCATTGGGACGAACAACAATCTGTGAATACGTCCGACCTTACTTAGAAGTGTACATCCATAGAGAACTTGTTTAACTTGAACTATGGCTCAGTTATGGACGATCAAGAATCAGTGACAGCGTCCGACGGTTCAAAGAAGTCAACTTCTGAAATGAATCAGTCTAACTTGGCAGACGATTCATCACTTTCAGAACACAGGCTATTGCAAGGGCAATCCACGCTACAATGTAGTTGCCAAGCAGTCGGAAAAATATCGTGTTCTGGTACGCCATGTGAGAGCAGTGCAATGCTTGCGGTGCTCACACAGAAGATTGAGTTACTCACGGATTAAGTGAAGTCACTCATAAATTCGGGCGGGTGTTTAACCTGTAAGTCCCGGGACGACAAGAGTAACTGCACGAGGTCCAAGCGTGCTAAAAAGCGTCGTCGGAATAATTGTGACAAGGAATCGCACGTCGTTGCTAAGATTAACAGCATGAGTGCAACTTCCCGTTCGGCCAAACGGAAGGAAATTAGTCACAATGTTCACCAGCAGCAGGCTAGTTCTAGCAACAAGTGTGACAATAAACGTCGACCGAAAGTTAGTCTCGATCGAGACAAACAACATGCAAGTCAACAAGGTCACAACGGCTGCACTTCTGCAACTATTCGCAGAAATCCTTCACCCGGAAGTAAGCTGGATCACAAGGTGAGACCCGCATCAAGTGTCTCTGATACCGGTAGTGATGACACCAGTCGAAAATCTTGCTCACAGACGTGTGAACGAGAAAAATACACGCCAAATCGATCGTTTCGTAATGCGCGTATGGAGAGTGAACGTGCGAATCTAGGGATTCGGAAAGCACCGACTTCTCAACCTTTCAAAGGGAGCTGTTGGAACTGTGATGTCATAGGGCATCGCGCTCGAGTTTGTCCGGAGCCGCATATCCTCAAATGCCATAAATGCAAGCTGGCGGGATATAAGCGGACGACCTGCCCAAGGTGTCTGCAGCACGGGGAGTTTTATTCATCGATGTCCGTTTGTGAGTCTTCGAGCTCTGAATTCAGGAGCTGTGGACCTAATTCACCCACGAAGCAACAAGCACAAACACCACAGCACCGAGGCTGTAAAGAATACTTTGAATTCAAAGCCAAAACCCAGACATCAGCTGATACGCTCGACTATAGGGCAACAGCGGAGACGAATGATGTCGCAGCAGAAAATGTTCTTTCTGCTAGCACGATTTTCGTGCGAGTCTAAAGTTATTAGACAAAAAGTTATTTGCAACCAATTTCATCCAGCGGATGATAGTCGCATGTTATTGCGCTTAGATTGTTATCGCTTGTTCACGGAATTGGAACAGCTGGAGGAGGAAAGATCCTCTGACGAAATTGGTTATACTGTACAGATAATCCGATCCGAGATGGCAGAATTTACGTCCGAGGAAGATTCACATCTGTTAAAACTCAGTCCAACATCTAAGCAAGCCACCCGTCCGCTTTTAGGAAGTGGTTAGCCGTCCGTGCCAACGACTCCACAACTGAAGAGAGAAGATCAAGGAAAATGCGTTTATTCCACTGTAGCGATCATATAGCTCTCGAGCGCGAGACGTTTGAAAAATTAGTTGTAGGACTATTTTTAGAATAGCAATAGTATTTGAGCGACCGTAGCATGATGCGTGCGAACTAATGGTACTCAGGTTAGTAGTCTGCAAACGACGTGGAATAATACGACAGGTGAGAGTAAGCCAAAAATTAAAATCGCTGTACCTAAACTCGCTGGTGATACCAGATAGGCATCAGTACATTGTACCGAGGAAAATGCTTCTAAGCAGGGTTCTCGACAGTGGGGCACGAAAGTAAATTTTAAGGGACTTCACTCGAACCGCTAGCGTCCGTAATTATTATCAATACGTCCGCGAACTATGAGGAGGGTTACGACCAGTTTCGTACGTCAAATGCACATGGTTGTCGAGATACGAAAGGCATTTATTATTCTCATCGTTTTATAAAACCGTTCGAAGCTTCTCGTGAGTTAATCTAACCGTCGGACACAACAAATGGCAGATATTGTCGCAATTCTTTTCATGGTATAAAATTTATGTTAGACCGTTTAGGATGATGCATGTACGTCCGGTTGAAAAGTGACAAAAACCGTCCATACGTATTCGATCGAGTTAGTCAACCACCGACTGAATAATGAGAAACTTGCTTTGACAAATGTAAAACGGGTTATTTGTTCCAGAAGTTAATCTCTCCGTTCCTTTTCCTTTTGCGTTCGACGTTAGGCATAAGTCTGCCAACATTAGTCCGTGTACAAATTCGGTAACGGCCGTGAATGACGTTGTAACAAGCTATAGGAACCCAGAGAGAGAAAGGAGGTAACCCCTCTAACTTGATATACTTTTGTTTGATTCCATATTCTTTTCTTTTCTTATCATCTTTATTTCTTTTTGATTAAATAAAAATAGAATTGTCCTGGATCGCCCGGATAGACGTAGTGGATAAGAGCTGGTACACCTGACCGGCTACCCAGCGTCTTGGGGGGGGGGGGGGGGTTGTGACGGTTGCCAGTGCAATTAACGCACGTTGAGCACGTTACGACGTCTCTCCGGGACAGAATCAACATTCTGTATAATACTTCTGTTGTTACAGCTACTAAAGGCACAGCATGTGAGAGAGTAAGAGAGACAGAGAGAGAGAGAGAGAGAATAAGCATCGAGAGAGATTTAAATTCAGCAACGTACAATGTTGCCACCTGCTCGCACACTGCTGTCAAGAGTTGACAACAGTGTGTCAGAAGGCATAGGTAAATCTGTGCTCGCGCTAGCGAGCCATTCCGAGTCTGTCTTCGCTCCACTCCGTTTCGCGAATAGACACTCTGCGATTGCGATTATTGTGTGCGAGGGTTGCGAGGTCGGTTCGGTTGACTTGCTTACTCTCTCACATCAGTATGTATGGGATGGGTCATGAAAATGGGAGAGAACACGGGTTTCGGGGACCTTCGGTTACTTTTAATTCGCCGCAACTATACACTCTCTTCTCTCCGCTTACTTCTTCGCTTCGAACTTTCACGGATACTTTTGTCGGATGGCCTCGTGGTCCGCCTTTGCTGTACAGTACGCGGAGTTGCGCACTCTGGGATAGCCGCAGATTTAGCAGCGGCGTCCCTTCTCCCGCATTTTCTTACGGTAAGCCTTTTGCTAGCGCGCCTGGCTCATGGCGAATTCTTCGTCTAGTCGAGCGCAAGTTCAACCGCGCTCGAGTTCGCCTCGAATCTCTTGTTCGCGGCGTTGTTTATCTCGACGGCGTATCTCTTGGGTTCATCGAGTCATGCGGATCGCCGCTTGTTCCTCGCGGCGGCCGCGGATTCGCGCAGCCCAAATGGTGGCCTGAGGAGGTGCGTTATTGCCGGCCTGACGGCAAAACTCATCTAACCGACGGAATGTCGCAACCTCCCAATTCTCCATTTCCTGGATGTTTCACTGGAGCTCCTCCAGTTCTTCCTTCAGGGTCTCCCAGTCGTGGTCGGTCGACGAAGCAGTGGTTGTGCTGGAGGGCGACGGGCTTAGTTGTCCGCCCTGCGCATCTTCATCCGACGATGGTGTTGTGACAGAGCGCGTGGGGCTCTCTCCACCCCGCGCGCCTTTGTCCGACGACGGCGTTATCACAGAGCGTTCAGAGCTCTCTCCTCTCCTCATACCTTCCTCCGTCGACTGCGTAATCTCTGAGCACGTAGGACTCTCGTTACCCCCGCACGCCTTTGTCCGAGGACGGTGCCTCTGCCGCATCCGCAGGGCTCTCTTCGTCGCTCTGCGCCTCCTGTGCGCCGGCCACTTCGATGACGGTCTCGTTCATCTCGTCCTCTTCGCTGGTGTCTCCCAGGCGTACAGCGTCGGTGTAGTCTCGCAGGTACTGCGGCTCCAGCCGGGCCGTCCAGGTGTCAGTGGCGGCCGGGAGTCGTTGCCTGCGAGCGTCGCCTGTTCGGGCGCGAAGCTCTGCGAGACGCTCCTTGTCCATTCTTCAGTGCTGTCGCTGTAGATCTTCTGATACTAGCTGTTCGGGCAAAAGGGGACAGGAAAATAAATGATACGATTACGGTGACCTCTTTAAGTTTTGCATTGTACCATTGGTCTTGCGACGGTGGATCCTTCGCCTTCCGCACCATTACCACTGGGCTCGAAAATGCACTATTTAATGGTTCTATTATTCCTGCTGCGAGCATAGTTCTCACTTGCTCGTACATCTCTTCTTCTAATTTCCTCGAGACCGGGAAATATTTTTGTTTTATCGGTCTTGTCGACTGCATCTCGATCGTATGCTCTAACCAACACGTGCAGCTGATTTTTCCGGAGTCTTGGCTGATTATCTTATCTAGGAGCGCATTAAGCGCCTCTCGCTTCTGCTCTCGTACGTCGGCCAACCCATCGATACTAATTTCGGCGATCCTCCTTCGATCGCCGCCAACTCTAAATCTACGTACTTTTAATTTTCTTTAAAATACATTCTTGAAGTCGCCGGGTCTAACACGTCGTTGAAGGTTAACGTGAAGTTTACTTCGACTATGCAGTCCGTAGGAAGATCCAGGACAATTGCAACTCGTACTTCCTTCTTCAGACTGACAACTTCGAATGGTAGCCATACGTAGCTTACTATGGTGTTGTAACTGCCGTCGGCGAGCTTCGCGTCGCGACCGTTGTTTAGCATCACTTGCCTCTTCAGTGCGCTCACTAGTTGTACGCCTAGTGGAACCATGCACACTCGCAATGCGCCACTATCATATAATGCGCTAAATCGGAATTCTCCGACTCTCACCTGCATCCACCAACGCTTTTCTTGTGGATTGCCTTCGTCGCACAGAGTTGCACTTATTGCTGTGCTGCTTTTCCGACTTTCCAGGATCTTTATAATTGTCTCTTTGGGCTTGTTGTCGATCCTGCTAGGCTCTTCGTGCTGAGCTCCGCAATTGTTTGCCTCATCACCTTTTCTGTCGTCAGAGGTTGCCACCAGGGATGACAGCGCAGCGGACTTTTGCGGGCTCATTTCCATTGTCTGTGCTGCCATCTCTTTACTGAGACCCGCCGCTGTCGCGGCGCAAAGCTCCTCTCCCGTTTTGCGCGAGGTTACGCTTGTCGTATGCCTTTTGGCACACGCTTTTTCGGAGACCTTATTCGCGGGGCGGCTTTCGCCCCCCGCCCTCTTGCTGTTCTTGGAGATCGTGCTGGAGTTCTGCGAGCGTACGCCGGCCTCCTCTACGCGCTCGCTTCCTTCTTTCCCTTCGTGCAATGTCTTCTTATGTGGCTCTTCTTGTGGCATTTGTAGCATATTGGTCCCTTTTCGCTACTGCTCTTTTGCTTGTCTGGCTAATGTTTTCCGTGGTGCGGTTTTCCTCCGCCTTGCAGTTCCTTCTTGAAGGCTCCTAACCGCTCGTCCAGCAGTTTGCTGAACATCGTCGCCAGCAGTTCGTTGGAGTTGCGACGTTGCAAACGTCGCAGCCGCGTCGATACGAGGAATCTCGTTCGATGCGACCAAGCTCTGAGTGCGCGGAAGAAACAAGCGAGTTGGATTGTTGTTGTCGGTGCCAGCCTGACCTCGAGTTCGAGGAACGGGCCGGCTAACCGTCCACGTTAGCGCGAGAGTGAGCATCGTTGGCGCGAGAGTGAGCCTCGACGGCGCGCGCGCTGATTGGTCCTCCGCATGTCGCGAGCCAATCAGTGGGCGCCGATGTGCGACTCGCTATCCGCGCGGACTGCCAGCCAATCAGGCGCGAGGAAGATGCGCGGGCCCGACGAGCGCGAGTGGAGAGTGCGCGCGAGAACGAGCGGGAAATCGGGGAGTTCTCTCACGACTGTCGACGGAGTACGTCGACGTGCGAGAGAGATACGTGGCCTCCTCTGTTACGAGGAGAATTGGGAGAGTCTCCCGAGGTTGTGCGAGTGTGCGAGAGTGTGGGAGAGTCACAGGTGCAGCGCGTTGGCACGAGCAAGTGCCGACGCCCGGACGAGCCAACAACCATCCGCACGAAAGGAAGGAAGTTAGCCAGTCCGCCATCATTGTCCGGAGGACCAGAGCAACCAGCAGCCTTAGCGTGGGAGAGCCGAGGAAGCTAGCCGTCACCAGGTCCACGAGAGTCAGGGAGGCGCCGGCGGGAGCACCGACGGACGTCCACCAGGGAGAGAGCGAGTAAGAAAGTATTAGAGAGAGAGAGAGAGAGAGAGAGAAAGAGTTAGAGAGAGAGAGAGAGAGAGAGATAGAGAGAGAGAGATCAGAGAGTGAGGCGAGTGTCGTGCGGGCACACTAGAGAGAGAGAACTCGAGAGACCAGGGTGTTGATGTGCAGTGCGGGCGCACACCAAGACGTCTTCTGCGCGAGTCGCCTGGCCAGAGAGTGAGAGAGAGAGAGAGAGAGAGAGAGAGAGAGAGAGAGAGAGAGACAGAGAGAGAGCAGTGCGAGGAGACGCGTGTGTGTGAGATAGAGACAGCGCGAGAGAAAACCCTATAGCCCGCGCGCGAGGGAGAGAGAGAGATCACACTGGCCGTGCGGCGACCGGCGAGAGCCGAGTCGAGCGCGTACGTGTGCGAGCGAGGCCGCGAGCGCGTACCACGTGACGCTACAGGCTACGGCTTGGGGGCTAACGTGCAGACGCGAGAGAGAGAGAGAGAGAGAGAGAGAGAGAGAGAGAGAGAGAGAGTCAGCCGTCAGCGGACTGGACCTGGGCCTGTGGCCAGTCGTCTGCTGCACGAGCGTGGCTCGTGTTTGAGCGTCCCAGCGTAAGCCCTGCGTGGCTAAACTGTGCGCGGGAGGCACTACAGCCACCGTGTTGTAGGGAAGGGCTGGGCGAAATACATGTGCAATAAAACTTAACCATTGTGTGTGATCATTTTCCCCTCTCCCTAGCGTTCTCCCAAACGTGATCATCGCGGTCAAATCCTACGTTTAGAAAAATCCTAGTGCATGCAAGGCTCTAGGTGTTGCGAACCTGTGTTGGGAGGCACAGCGTCGCAGAGTTGCCTATGCTGCTGTTGGCGATCTATATGCTTGGTTGGAATTTAGCGTGTCTGCGGGGGCCGGAGGTGCTCTGTAGTCCTATTCACTAGCTACTACAGTTTCTGCTTCCGTTGCCAGCTCCCGAAAGCTATCCCAGTCGAAACAATTTCTGCGAGGTGTCAGCTGCTGTAATTCCGGTCGCAGATTCTTGTGTAGAATATCTAGCGCCTTGTCGACGGGTGGAGGCGGTTTCATCTCTTTCATCATCCCCAAGAGGAAAGTCACATAGTCGCGCACGAGTTCGTGCGCACCCTGATATCTTTTTTCTACGTCGGAGGCTAGGCGTTGTTGTAGCCGCCTGTTAGTTCCGTACCAGCGCAGTATTGCACCGCGAAAATCCTCCCATCTCTGCCACTCGTCTCTGTTGTAATGATACCACTCGGCTACTAAACTCGTAAATACGTAAGGCAGTGCAGCTAGTTTTTCTTTATCCGACATCTGTGCGCTCGCCGTATTCTGCTCTAGCTGACTCAAGAAGTATTAGTCGCGAACCCCGTGGCTCGCCACTCGATGCAGCGTGTATATCTAAACAGTGTGGCTTGTGCGACGAGACGAGCACACCTTTATAGTGTGTTCTCTGGCTGCGCGCTTCTTTGCGCGCAAGCTTATCTCTCTCTGCGTGTGCCGTTCGTCCCCCCTCCACGCGCTCCGCTCGGCTCTCCTTCTGCGCTTGCCGTGGGCCTGACTCCGGTGCGGCGCGACTCGGCGATCTCCTACTACGTGCGCTGTACTCCGCACGCCTGTATTAACACTATACTAGTCGTGATCCTGCCACTTGGCACACGAAAATCTAATGCCGAGCCGTTTTCCTTCCCGGAGTCTTTCTCTCTCGCACTCACACTGTACAAAGTGTCCGATCTCTCCGCTGCTCGACGACAGTTCGCGCGGCTTAAACACGCTTTGTTTACGCCTGCGCCGCTCGCTCGCGGCGCGCTCTCACCCGCTACGGTTGCCAGCCGCGCGTCGGATTCGAAATTTATGAGGGTAATTTTACTTTTCTTTATTTAAACCGTTTTTCGCGATTTCCCGATGCCGCTGTACGCAGTTAGGCGCCATTTGTAACGGGACGATCGACAGCGTCCCGTGCGGCCGCGAAGATACCTCACGTCACCTCTAGAAGGTTTTTTTCCTGGTCGGCGATCCCTCGGTGACGGCCAGGTGATAGCGAGCTAACGTTAACCGATAGGTGCAGCGCTATTACCCGTGCGTTGACCTGCCGAATGCTCAATACAAATGCGTGGTGCGGAGCACCACGCGCTTATGAATTGCTTAAAGCATTCCTAAGAAAATCACAGAGGTAGTAAACATCAAAATAAAGAAAGTCACCGTAGGAGAAAATAGTTCCTCAATGTCCATCATTGACTAAAAATTCATAGCTTAATGATAAATTATTAAATTACATGTTTGCTTATAGAAATAAATCGCGTCATTTGGATCATCGCCAAAAAAAAATAAATAAATCGTAAATATATTATATATCTTAAAAAAATTAACTTAATTATCCACTGACTATATAAAGTTATGATCTATATTATAACTTTTTGCAAGAGACATAATATATTTACGATTCCTCGACTCGAGTTTCGACGGAAACTGTTTATGGATCATATTTACCGTGGGTTGGAGAAGAAAAAAAATTTTGATTTTCGATTTGACGGAGAACTACCTATATATATATATATATATATATATATATATATATATATATATATATATATATATATATATATATATATAGGTGGAAGATTTGGGCACAATTCTGCATGCTTCAAGTGCGCAGAAAAGCACAAGACAAGTACCTGCACAAACAGCACTATTAAGTGTCTAAATTGTGAATTTTTAAATAGCAAATACAAGACAAAGCTTGACAATAATCACGTTGCTAGCGATACAAATCAATGAAACATCCTTAAGGAAAAAATAAGCATATTCATAGACTCTACTAATTATCCTATCGGACCTTCCTTACCAGCGGTGCATCAAGTGTATCGAGAACGTGATATTACAACAGAGACACATAACCCATCCACGGACAACACAAGGAAAGAGCCATTACAAGAACCACCTAAATCTACAAAATATAAACAAGATAGGAGTGAGGTAGTCAAGCAGCAACAACATCAACAATTGAAGATGGCTCGAACGCCACAATAAGCTGTTCTAGCGAAAAGTACAAGGTTAAGAAGCAGTAAACCTTAAAGTCATAAAATGGATACTTTTGATTATTTAGATATAATTTAAAAGGATTCAATACAGAAAGAAAAAATATACAGTGGTATTGGCGATATAAACAAGGCGATTAGCAACAAAAACGATATTAATATGCACTTAAATGTAAGAAGCATGAACGCAAATTTTGAGAAGGTAAAAATATTTTTTGAAAGTTTGATCGTTAAGCCGTCTGTTGTTGTTCTTTCTGAAACATTTGAGCAGGCGAATCATACATTGTTTGAACTGATCGAAAGCAACTATGAATACGAGTCTTACTACAACAATAGTAGGATTAATAGAAATGACGGAGTTATAGTATTCGTAAATAGAAACTTAGTTCAGAGCACAGAAATTGTTCAAAAGGGTAGGATTAGAATTGTAAATACAAAAATTAACTTCAATAATAATAGCAATATTGAAGTCTCATCCATGGACAGATCTCATACCTAAGCCTGAGTTTATACTAGATTTAAATAAATATTTGATAAAAAAGAGGAACATTAAAAATCACTTAGTAATAGGCGATTTCAATATTGATATTTTGGAATGCGATCATGTGAGCCAAGAATTCCTGTGTAATTTCTTCGATAAAGGATATATTCCTGGATTTATCATTTTTAATTTGTGTATTGAAAAAGCTATATCGCCAGATGCACTAAAAAAGGCTAAGATAGTTCCAATATATAAAGAAGGGGAAAAACATAACATTACCAATTATAGGCCCATCTCACTCATATCTAATGTTGCTAAAATTTTCGAAAGAATTATCTATAACAGGCTATATGATTTTATCCAAAATAATGACATAATCTTCAAACACCAATTTGGTTTTATGAAAAATATTGGTTCAAAAAATGCCTTAAATCATGTCACTTAAATATTGTACAATAACGTAGATAAATCGGTACCAACAATAGACACTTTTCTTGACTTGGCTAAAGCTCTTGATACTGTAATGGAATCCCCGATTCCATTACGCGCCTACGACACCAATTTAAGTAGGTCACACAATTTTTCTACGCACGAAACAAGAAACACACATACGTGAGACACTCGCGAGCATCGTCATCGCAGCAGCCGCAAGAAGCAGTATTTCCCACCACAACGTATTCCTACAAAAATAGGATTAGAGGCGTAGCGACAAACCGCGCTCTAGGCGAAGATCATCCGAAAGAATGGCTAACGCCAAGAAAAAAAAATGACGGCGACGAAATAAAAAGATGTCACTGAACGAGTCGCGATATTCCTCACGAAAAGCGACGAAAATCAAAATAGCTATGCGACGAGCAAGCATCGGTCGAGCACGCTGTCCCGAAAACGAATCGGGAAAAGCTACACATGACAGTACGCAGGCGATGAAAAGCAGCAGGAGAGCTGTCACAAAACGCTTTTCCTAAAAACTCAAGGTAATAAAAATTTTAGGAGGTCACGCAAAGTCAAGAGAAAACTCGTGAGAATATTAGGCACTCCTAATATGGAAAATCGAGGCTACAGAATTTCCAGTATATAAAGGCCGGGAGCAAAAGGGTGCACATGGTCAGTTTCCTTGAACTCGTCATACTAAACGAATCGCTGCTAGTCGCCAGATCCAGTCGATATCAGTTATACTATTCAAATCAGTATCGAATCAGTTAGTCGCGAGTCAGAACAGCGCGGACGAACTTTGTCGCCACAATAAAACTAGTGCGCACTAAACCAATTAAAAAGTGCGGATACGTTAAAGATTTCGAGAAAGAATAGCTTATACAAAAACTAAGTAATCGTGTCAAGAATAAGACAAGCGCCACTTTCACCGTCCTCTCTCATCACGGAAAGAGAGCCGACACATCGGAGCGCCCATCTGTCAACACCTGCTTCAAAGAGGGACAAGCTAGGAGGACCGAGACGCACACCAGCCTGACCGCACTGAACCACTGACGCAAGGCTCCAGAGCGCCAAGGACCCACAGCTGCAGCTTCCTACTGAGACATCGATACATCCACACACACACACACACACACAACCACACATATTGTAAAAGGTACTTTTCTCTTTCTTTTCTAATCGAGTGAATAAAATTGTAGTTGCTCTTAAAATTCTAACGGCTTTAAAGTGATTTCGTTATCCGGCTCCCTTTCCCGGAAGGCAGTGACCGCGTCTGCGGTAGCCAAAAGGGATTTCTTTTGAATCAATAAAAATAATAAATAATAGCCGAAGATAGGGACTCGACACCGTAAGTATATTGGTGGGTTACGCACATTCCGACGTAACACATTATATATTTATTATTTTAAAATGGTGCATAGCGGCCGGGAAACGCGGAAACGAAGTCACTTGGTAGAATGAGTGCCCATCATGAACGCGATCGGTTTGTTAATACACAACGCAATACTAAATTCACACTAGATTTTGAGGACTCCTTACTTAGCAAGCTTAAGGATAAAGAAGATAAACTGAAAATCGCGATCGCAAATAGCAGCCCCGAAACACCGAAATTAATACAAGAAGTAGACTCGTTAACTAAGGAAGTAAGAAACTCATGCGAAAGATTTAATATCGACACGAGTGCAAATCAGGACTTACCTCGGAGTAAAAAAGAATACTATCAATATCGTTTAAATAAATCAAATCAGTCAGAGGATAGTGACGACGAAGCCTCTATTCATGAGATCAAAACGGAACAAAACCAAACAATCACCCAGAATAAAAAAATTCTTTTAAAACCACCCACACTAAATAGAAACGCAGAGTCTTCGTGCCTCGGCACAAGTACCCCCGTTACCCGAGGACTCGCTCAAAAAAATAACTTAACGACTATCTTTGGATCCCTGGGAATACAGGAGACTCCTATAGACAAAAACGCAATAAATAATATCAAACAACACCTAAGTATCGAAATTAAACCAGAAGTATTAGACGCATTTTTTAACGACGAAAATAACGCGGCAGAAATCGATAAAACTATAAACAATCCGGGATTCGGTTTTTTTCAAGCAATTAAACTTGTGCGATAGCGCCTTAGCACTTTCACAACGAGAATACCTCAGCTCGAAAATATAAAGATAAAAACATCACCAAATCACACCGATTCAGTTGAAAAAAGCGAACTCTTCTTATCCTTTGACAGAAGTTTTAACGCACTCAAAATAGAATCGCCCCAAAAATCGAAAATAGAGAAAAAAACAAAAATGGCCGAGACAATTCAAGTCCGTGTAATGTCCATATCCAACGTGTTGGATTTAATTCCACGATTCAACGGACAAAACGTATCGCTATCACTCTTTCTTGATGGATGCAGGGAAGCAAAAGAATTGCTACCCAGCACTCTCTATTAGTAGTAAGTAAGCCGGTATGGGGAGACATAACAAATGCCGTCATCACTGGCGCATCTTTATCTTATCATGTAAACAAGTCATAAAGATAAGATGTCATGTTTCTAAACAGGTAATTAAGATAAGGGTATCATGTTTATACACGTGTAATGAAGATAAAGATATCATGTTTACATAAACAAAGAAGATATCTTTACCACAATAATAAAAAATGACGGTACTTTACAAGTAATAAAGATAAGATAAGGTATCATGTTTATAAACAGTTAATTAAGATAAGGATATCTTGGTTATACGTGTGTAATTAAGATATCATGTTTACATAAACAAAGAAGCTATCTTTACCGCAATAATAATCCATGATGATACTTTTTTTTATTATGAAAACAGGTAATAAAGATAAGGTATCGCCAACGTCTTAAGCATTTATCTTGTAAACAATTAAGATAAATATGGATTGTTACTGACGTCATGTACACCTCTTATGACGTCATAAGATAATGAGATTTTTATGTATGATGAGTTTGTAGTACGTTTATAGAAATATTGTGGTCCTAAAAAGGACCGATTTTAATTGATAAATAAAAGTCTTAGAATAAGACTTTATTGTTGCTATCCCCAATCAGTGTTGTTGTGTCCTTGATATTTGGAATCTTTATTTGCTTCCTTGTCAGGACAATAACTCCTGTACCCTTCTTTTTTCGGGAATGATCCAGTATTGGAAGAATATTGAGGTAGATACTTTTGGAATCTAGAAGCCGGTTTATATTTCACTTCCTCTCGACCTGAACCTTCTTTCTTCTTCTTCTCCATATTGTATTTGTCTATATTACGATTATGACCCGTCAAGTGTACGCGAAGCAATGAGAACATACTTATGCACAGTTGATATTTATAGAGAGTCGTAAGGAGTGGCAGTAGGGTGGGAGGTTTAGATGATGTCACAAAAAGTGAATATTTTAATATTTTCTGGTTTATTACAAGATAGGAAGACATATGTACGAAGCATAATGACAAAAAATAGCATGTATATTTATACTTTAATTATGGCAGTATAAATGTCTTTATATATATCAAACAATTGAAAAGCAGCTATTTCACATAAGATTATATTTAAAATTATTTCCTCAATAGTATCTTTAAACTTGTCGTGAATTATAATTTTAATATTTTCAGTGTATAAAGTATAATATTGTTGAAACACCTCATACGTCTTTAGTATAGAATTAGGGTCTTTCTCAATACCATCGTTTTTAATACAGTCAATTATAAACTTCTTAATATGAGAAACAATTTCATTCGCTTTATCAACACACTCTTCAAGTTTACTCATACGTTCGTCAATACACTGTGAGCCAATTTTTAACCCGTCAAAAGTGACTTGCTGCATGCATATCGATGGTTGATGATAAGCTGTTTTTTGTTTCTTTGCTCGTGGTGGTTGATGACGTAGATTCTCACCATCAGTAACAGTAGCAGCAGCAGCAGCAGCAGCAGCACCAGTGTAGTCATTGAAATGGGAAGCACTAACTGTATGCAGTACATCATCGTTTTCTTCGTCAATCAAAAGATTTGGAATGATGGATGTTCCGACAGGTCTTTCTTCTATCAATATGGATTTGGTATTGTATGAAGAAGTAAACATCAGATCATGATTTTCCATGTACACCTTCGTTGGTCGAGCGTATTCACTTTGGAATCTGTACGCATCTTGGAAATAGCAATTTATAAGATCAAAGTAATTCTTGAAGACCTTCCAGCCAGATGCATCAAATTTGACGGATTGTAGACGTTGAGAGTTTCACCACTGGTCGATAGCTTCCCTGGTAACTTTCTAAGCCAAGAGTAACGCGTTTCGAGTTTGACTTATTAATGGCGTAGGACGTGGAGAGCAGCATTTGGCAGAACGTTCTGCACACGAGATGGAGCATTGACACTTGATTGGGCCATGGTACGAAAAACAAGAGCCACAATATACAGAGTTACACTTAGCAAATGATCTCTCAAACTTTCACGAAAGAACTGATGGAGCACCTCACTCTTCAAGCTCTTTTATACATTTTACCCCCCACTACCTCAAAGTAAAATGATCGAATGCAGTGGGGAGAGATTTTCTGCGCGTGTATTCTCAGAACTTCTCAAAGGAAATATCATATTCGTTAACCGTCAAAGGCTACGGTTACATTTCTCCGAGTTTTTAAGAACAGGATGTTTACTCTACTACTACTACAACCGTCAGTTTTATCAGCTTCTCTTTCTCTTACAGATAAAGATTGAAATGAAATATAAAACTAAACTGTAAATATCACCGGATGTTAGTATAATAACCGTTAATAAATGCCGATGTATATGTACTTAGAACTATACAGCGAGGTGTGATGCAACAGGAAAAAATATATCATAGTACTACAGTACGGAATTAAAGGAATGAGTAAGGCTCTATAAATGAAAACATTTTTTATATTATGAAAGATTACACTTTATTCATATTTTTTACTACATGATATCTGACAATTATTATTATTACTTTACATACATTCTCGAAGTACATGTTTGATTACAAAATCCTGAGCCGCGCGAGGCTTCACTTCCAAACCTCCTAACATCTTTCGAGCGTACACGATGATTATTATTTCGTAACAGCTTTTTATAGAACGATACAACTACGGCATCATTTTTTCGTGAATCTCGCGAAAACTTATGACAAAACGTGCGTAAGTTAGGTAGCCTAACCATATGGTAAAGGAACATAACACAATACTGGCCACACACCTGTGAATCAAAACTTTACAACTTTTTTTTATTCCACTGATACCGCTTGCAATTTCTTTTGAGTCGTTTAAGATGATGTTGGGACATTGGTGGTAGTCCGTAACTGTCAAAGTATATTCCATAACCGTTTGAGTCTATGTAGATAGCAATCCAATGTGTTCCTTTCTTCGTGTGATCATCTGTATTAGCTATGATGGCCGCGGGTTATTCCAAAACGTTTGGAATTCTATCCGCAGCATACACGCTAACTGTCTTGACGGTTAACGGGTCAAGAGCTTTTAGTAATTCTTGTGTATTCATTCTATTATTATTATTATTATTATTTCAGCAATGATCGACTACGTCCTCTTCGTGTGTCGCGTAAATAGACGAAGAAGTAGCTGTACGTACCCGCGAGTTTAGTTTGCAGTACAATGCATCACTCAATTTCTGTGTAGAATCTTGCGTTATACTTTCAGCTATAGAGTGTAACCACTTTCGTAGCACATATGTATGATTGAGAGCACAATCGCGACTGGAGTTTATATCTTGAATGCCATGATTTAAACACATGAAGTTACCTGAATAATTTATTTTCAATTCGTCAAAATTCGGAGCATACATTTCTTCAACGTTCACAACTTCTCGACACATTACAGTCTCCAGGAATCTCCAATTGTCATGACCGCGTATAAAAATACGTATAGCCACTTTGGCTATTTGTTGTAAATGATACTGTAGTTGTTCAATGGTGATGTCACCTTCATGCCAACGAATTCCATGAAAATGATTAGAGATGTAGTCGTTAGTTCTTTTAAGTCCAGTTGCAAGTTCTTCAAATCTATGGGGTTCCTTAACTATCCAATGTTGGACGATTCTGTGCTCTAAACCAAGTACACCAACTTCTTTAGGTGTAAACTTGTTGTTACAGTCTCTCAAACCCTGAATATTGATAACGTAATCCATGATACTATAAAAAATTGACACAGTCGATCCAAACTCGCTCAGTTCTCAAACGTCACTGAGAGTATGACGTTTAGCTTTTTTGCTCATCTATAGCATAGAGGCGCTGCTGTTGCTTCTTTCCCCATCCCTCTTCTCCTTCTCCACCTTCTCCTCTTACTTTTCCATCGCTTTAACGGTATTATGCATTAAAATCCGTTATTATTTGCCTACTTGAATCTATTTCCAAGACATTGTCGTATTCGGCGTAAATTATACAATTGATTGTAGATTCAAGTGCTCTTTCAAATTTTACCTCTACACGAACACTGCCGTGCTTGATTAAATTCCAATGAGAAACTGAATTTGCTGATAAATCAGGCGTTAGATCAAAAGCAAATAATGCATACCCTTCATCGTAGTCCGATCGTGAGATAATTAATGCTTCGTTTAGAAAATGAATTCCAGTCCCAGAATATAGTGTATGAAACGAGTCGATAAATAATTGACTTTCACCCGTAAATCGAGGCTGCAATGGTTTGCTGGGAATCTGGACACCATCCACATAAAGAGAAATATAGTTTATATTAAAATGTTGGAAATTAAATGGATTAAACTTTCTATTTCCATTGAATGCCTTGTTATCCACAAATCCAATGATTATTCTTTTGGGTATTTGACCGAGAATAACGTTGTCCAGTGTATCGCCAAGAATACCTCTATGCATTGTAAATGCCTTCACCTCCACATAGCGGTATTTAGCAGTGGCTTTTGTAAGTGCATTAGCATGAGCTAGTATAACACCTGGACTTATTTTAACTCGACGCACAATCAGTGAAGCTTCCTTAATGCGTATAGTAAATTTATCATCATCTGTAAAATCCATCAAACGAAAAGCATCCTTACTCCTAACCAATCGTAATCGCAGTTCAACATCATTTAACAGAAATTTATTTTGATTAAAAACATCGCAATGCAAATGACCGAGTAAATCGACAGTTTTATCATTCTGGGTAAAATACTGACGGTTACACTGACCAATATTTGCATTTACATCAGTACGCTTGGTATTGGGAGGCGCTGCCCATTTTCCAGGGATATCCGCATACCAGAGTCCACTCGTGAGATGTGATTCCATACTACTCTTTGAATAATTTAACAGTGTTCGATGTAAGCTCGGTAAGGATAAGCATTGTTTGGTGGTGAAACCAATTTTTGATTAAAGAAAACGTCTATTTGGTTAAATAGCGAATGTAACGTGTTATTTATTGCTGCTACCTTCGGATACTCTATAGCTTTAGCTGTTTCTGTTATTTCAACATTTGGCTCTATCTGCATACGAATGCTTAGCATTGTATGTGCAAGATCGAGATAATCACTACCAGCTGGAACGATGAATTCCAACTGTCCATCGTCTGTTAGCGAAGAAACTGGTTTATAATGTATAAATTGAGAGCTTTCCACCGAAGTCTATGTAGGTAGTAATGTAAATAAATCTAATTCTGATTTCATGCATTCGCATGAGTTTGAGTGTAGAAAAGCCATATTAAATAATATCTATGTAGATCCAAAAATATCGCTCACACTGCGTTGTTTTCTCTTCTTCCTTGGCTTATTCTTACCCGCTTTCTTTTTCGTAGATTTGCGAACACTGACACGGCTCTTCTTCTTCTTCTTTACACGGCCACTTTTACTGCTGATGCGTACAGCTGAACTGTTCTTGGACGATTGACGCTTCCGCTTTTTAGCGCGTATCTTATATCCTGATCCCTTCATCATAGCGGCAATTTTATCAGCGGCTTTATGCTTAAGATTTTTACCGGACTCACGCATGCGCATATTTACAGCTTGTTTAAAATTGCTTCCGTGATTTCCCACATCATCTAGTACATGCATTCCTGCTCTGATCCTGCTCTTATATCCTGATCCCTTCATCATAGCGGCAATTTTATCAGCGGCTTTATGCTTAAGATTTTTACCGGACTCACGCATGCGCATATTTACAGCTTATTTAAAATTACTTCCGTGATTTCCCACATCATCTAGTACATGCATTCCTGCTCTGATAGCTTCTTTTCCAACGGCTTTAGCACCACTCGTAATGTAAGGTAAAACTCTTCGAAATAATCCACTCAAAAAGTTGCCGATTCCACCATAACCTCGCTGATAAGTTGAACCTGCACTCGAACACTCGACGTACTCCTCCTCCACCATCACCACCACCGATTTGATCGGCATAGTATTCTGCGTAGTAAGCCATTTTTTTCTCAGAGAATGCGCTTGAAATGTAGTGTTACGGTCAACGTCCCGTACTCGAATGGTATATGATTCCCATTTTCATCTCTTATATCTATTATTATATTCTGAAATGTGTTATTTAACAAAGGTAGATAAATTCCCGGTGCAAATTGTTTGACCACTCTCGCACCAAATTTATATTTTGAATTATCGAGTGTTACTATGCGCAAAAAGGATGCTTGAACGTCACCGACTGTGTACGGAATACAAATATCTGAGTAAACGAAAAATTGATCAGCTATCGCTCTTGCCAAACGACCAGGTCTGTTTCCTATCAATGTTGCATTTTTTTCGACTCTACAGATGGAATCATGGGTATAAATTCCTGATTTCTATATTTTTCATCCTCAAAGCCAAATATTCGTTTGACCTTTTCGCTCAAGCTGAAAAAATGAGTTTCCTTACATTCACACTTTTTATGTAAATTGTAATAACCACTTTTTTTCTTTGCCTGTTCAATACGTAAGTGAGATTCAGGTATATTGTTTATAGCTTCTGTGAGATTGTTGAGATTCTCGTAAACACCTGGTGGAAATATGGCATCGTTGTGTTTGTCGTTTGTCCAATCCGGTAAATATTCAGATATGTCTCTCTTTCTTGCAACTGCTATTCTACGTGCGTTAACAAACTTTATATTACATTCGTGTTTCTGAATATGCATCATCGTGCATGGTATGCTGATTTCCTTGAGAGCAACACTCCACTTACCATGCAGACGTACTTCGTGCGATAAGTGCGTGGTGAAGCAAGATGTTGTATTTTCAGAAAAATATTTCATACTACTGTTACTCGGTAATATCAAATAAAATTCATCCTCAGCCATGTTTAAAGTGTAACGATTTCGCTTGCTTTAATCCACGAATTAAATTTATCAGGATAGCCAAGCCACTTTACAAAAACTTGTTTTTTAACACCACATCCCCTACTCTTGATCACACGTTCCACTTTGAATTCCTTATTTTGTGACAAATGATCATCGCCAACTCGAGCTAGTTCTTCGGGATAAAAAAATCCGTCGATTATTTCACCTTCTAAATCAGTCAATTCATAGGTGAAGAGATTTTGACGACGTGAGACACGTATAATCTTAAAGATCTCTTCACTGTAATTCTTTTTGTAACCTTTATCGAAGGTGCCTTTCAACCGACTGATGCGAACATGATCACCCACCTCGAAAATTAATCTTGTGTTGTTTTATATAATTTTGAAAATCTGTTCCGACAAACTCTTTGCCTCAATCAGTTTGTATAAGAATTGGGCGTCGCCCATCGGCTCTTTTTAAGATTTTGTTGAAAGCAGCTACAACACTTTTTGTACTTTTGTCACGTAAAGGCTCGACCCAAGCATATTTACTGAGAACATCTATGACTACAAGTAAATACGCAAAATTATCGTTATACGTTTTGAGAGATTGCATGTCACACAAATCCATTTCCCAACAATCATCCAATTACCCCACGCTCCCCGAGCTCAATCATTTATTTAATCAACACCTCGGCACATCGGAGGAAGGCGTGCAAAGCGAGGATAAAATCTAAAATCAAAGCGCTTAAACCCAGCTACCCCATGCTCTCGGAGATCAGTAATTTATTTATAAAATCTCCTCGACACATCGGAGGAAGGCGAGCAAAGCGAGGATAAAATCAAAAATCAAAGCGCTTAAACCCAACTATCCCACGCTCCCCGAGCTCAATAATTTATTTAATCAACACCTCGGCATATCGGAGAAAGGCGAGCGAAGCGAGGATAAAATCTAAAACCAAAGTGCGTAAACCCAACTACCCCACGCTCCCCGAGCTAAATCATTTATTTAGTCAACACCTCGGCACATCGGAGGAAGGCGTGCAAAGTGAGGATAAAATCTAAAATCAAAGCGCTTAAACCCAGCTACCCCATGCTCTCGGAGATCAGTAATTTATTTATAAAATCTCCTCGACACATCGGAGGAAGGCGAGCAAAGCGAGGATAAAATCTAAAATTAAAAATTATAGAAAATTTTAGCATTCAATACTGCAACACACTTTTTTGTAAAATGCTTTGGTAGGCATCCACATCTTGTATCTTCTTCTTCTTCTTCTTCTTCAGTAGTAGCAGCAGCACCACCACCTCCACGCTGTCTTCTACGCTGTCTACGACTATCGGTTCTCGCAGACGCTCCTCTCCCTGCCATTGTTTCAATCAGACTGAAGCTTTAATCATAGAATCCTCTACTTTTATCGGAATTTCTTATTCTTCTTCGGTACATATGCGTAACTCAATTTATCATCGGGAAAAACAGAGGTACGGAAACGAAATGCATCCTCGATCGACTGTTTCAAATCCAACAAAAGATAGCCATGAGAAGTTGACGTACTATCGAGATACGCTTCTTGTAAAAATTTTGGGTCTTCGGGATTTTTAAAAATAACGAGGTAATTTGCATTTAATGAGATATCGCGTTGACCAGCTCCTTTGTGAAAAAGATTTTGTGTAATAAAAATCACACTTAATAATTTTTTCTTTTCATTGTCTTGAGAATAATCTGAAGGCTGAGGTAAACCCTCGTGAAATTCAACAATTTTTTTTCTACTCTCCCTACTTATGCCTCCTGGAACAAAGTCTGTCTCATACGTAGACTGCCACTCGGCATAATAGAGTAATATCCGATCAAAAGTTACACTGCACATGAGTGGAGATGTCGAAGAAACCTTTTGACAAAAATTGTTTTACCACATACCGTGGGTCCGCTAACGATACACTTAAACGGATGTTTGAATCGCATATCCATTTCGCCGAGTACTCACACAAACACATACACACACACACACTCACACACGAGAAATTTTCCTTAAAATAAGCTTATGGCACGCGGACGGTCGGCGGCGGCGGCACACGTAAAAATAAGCTAATTTTACGTGTGCTGAATCACAAGCTGTTATTACCGCTGTTTAAGCTGATATTCGTGTCCAACAAGCTAAATAACACCGCGAGTAAGCTGAATTATGCGTTAAAATGAGCTAAATTTCCATAAGAAGCGTTCTCTTCGATGACAGAAGCTATACTGAGGATATAAAAATGTGTTAGGGATCTTTTAAATGGAAAAATAAGGAAATTATATAAAAATTTGTGTTTATTTTTATTGACAATAAATACATCCAAAAAGTTAATTATTCTTATATCCAAAAGGTAGAGACTTACGTGACGTAAGGTATCGTCGTTTTTTCAATACAACACAACATGTTTTCGATTCTTCACGCATTACAACTTCATGCATTTTAGTTCTTCTGATAGCTTTGAATTTTAAGCATATTTTACTACATTCATCATTCATTTTTTCAGATTCGTGATCTTCGTTTGCAAAGGCATCGTTAATCAAATTCTTATTGCTATCAAAATTAATTTTTACACCGTTTGAGAAGTTTAATGAGATGCCTTTTACTTTACAACATTCAATTTTATCATCTTTATTGGGTGTTACAGCTGTGTAAGCGTAAAACTTTGGTCCTCCCGAAACAAAATTACTTATATACGTATTCTCACCATAACCACAAAGTTCATCTGTCATATCACCTAGTTTAGAGCCAATAAAAGGTTTATACTCATCCGAAGCATCGTCATGCGAAACAAATATACAAGAATCTGTGTCATAATAAAGAACATGATCACCCAACCTTCTCAAGTAATTATATAGTTCTAAACGTGCTTGAACAGTGGTGTAAGCCGCAATCACGACACTCGTATGCGGGGCAGGAGTGACAGCCTCATCCTTGTATTGACAATTCACGTACAGTATCTCATCATTAATTGCTAGTATAGCATTAACATCTCTTTCCGGACAAGTAAGAAGTTTTAAAAGAGATTCACGTGATTTTACAACTTCAGTTTGTTTCAAATTACTCCGTTGTCCAAACTTACCCCAAAACGAATTTAAGCAGAGCTTAGCAACAGCTCGTAACCCTGAATTTTTTCGATATTATTTTTATCCAAAGTTATACCCTCATCGAGTCTATACTGTTCAATATATTGTAATTTAGTTGCTTCATCAGTACACCATGAGGGCCATCCGCTAGCCTCTTGCTTGATTTTTAAGAAAGTATTTACGTATTCAGCAAAAAGACCTCCGCTACCATCAATTTGATTATATTGTGTCATCTCATATTGCCAAATAATATAAATTTTCGTAATACTGTAACCGAGTTCAACAGCTTTACGCAACTCATCAGCAACCCAGGTGCCCGTGAATTCACGCATTTTTGGGTCTTCGTGATTGCAGTCACACTGATGCATTTCTTCGCTGCATGAGCGGCAAAGAGCAAAAAGAAGACGTCCGTGCATTTTAATTGGTAAGAGTGGAATGTGCAGGTCGCGCGGTGGTAAGATACTACATTTAACTAATCCTTCAATATTGTTGAGATTATTGTTATTCCCCTGCGTTAATTCGTCTTCACCAATTAAAATCCGCGGATGTCCTAAAGGAAATCGACCTCTTTTACACACGTACGGATAAAGAGAGCATATATCTGTATATTGAATTTTTTCGTTATTTCCGATCGTGTACTCAGTAACTATATTCTCCGTTCTACCTCCAAAAAAAGCATCGCACGGATTCAACGTTATACGACTCATAAGAGGATGCTGTGTTACATATTCGTAGATTTCGCGATTCTCTGCTTTTATCCGATCAAAAGTATATTCCCATATCTCTCAAACTTCGTAACCCAGGGCTTTTATTTTTTGAATTTTCCGAAAAGTATTCTCGTACGACTCATCCATAGTTCGGCCGTATGACATTATTTTATCTCGTCGTTTATTAAAGCAAATAGGGCAACCGTGTGTGTAACAGCCTTGATATTCAAAGACAATACCTTTATTTGCATTGCCATTTTCCGGAGGTAAATAGCCATCTACACAAAACCCTTCTGGAAGCATAAATTCACGTGCTCTACCCGCGTGTATGATTTCCCGACCAATCTCACGTTCACACTGTAACAGCCACTGTATTGACTTTTGCGAATGATTATCAGCGCATCGATATCCATCTGCTGGAATGATACCGATAGTTTTTTCGCGTAAGAAATTTTTTCTATACACAATGGAGCATGCAGAAGCTATGGTCGTTGCCTCTGTAAACGGACAAGTATTCCCGCACTTAATGAAAATTTTCCGAAAAGCCATGCATGCAAGTCTTAAAATTTCTACATCCATACGGCAATAATCGAGTATTTCACGTTGAAAATCAAACTCAAAAGTATTTCGGTTCTCCTCATACCATACAATAAGCTTTTCCCTCTCAGACGTCGACATGGCATTAGGCGCATAGAACGATGCTTCGGGTAAAGCCCCAACAGAATTTTGATTATCTAAAGTATTGAATAGATGAGGAAAATATCCTTTTTTGCTAGCTGGCGGTAGAGAAAAGGTTTGTGGTAAAGCACTTAATTTCATGTGAAAATAGTTTAAGCTATCAATAAATTTTGTTCGCCCGCATTGAAGCATAATTATATTTTGTACATTCAATATTACATTCGGTACTATTGAGGTATTTTCAACGATTTCTCTCAAAATAAATTGCGCATCAAACCCACGAGAGTTATGAGCAATACAAATTATTTGACCGAAGGTAGTTTTCTCGCGTACTGTCAAACCTATTAATTGTTTAACTGGATCATCGCGAAATATATGCTCTCTTACACCACACGTATGGCATAGTATATTTATATTTTCATCATCCATGCAATCATCGCAAACCTGTTGTACAACACATAGATTTGGAATGTGCATTTTTATCTCTGTATGTTCACGGTAAGCAGAATCTTGACGCGTCTCAAAGTCATAAAAAATAAATAAGTTTTTCTTTGGGGATTTACGATTAATCTGTGCGTTAACATTACGTCCAATGGGTTGAATATAACAGAGCTGATTTACATCATGTTTTTCGCGACATAAGTTGCACCAATTGATTCCACACTCGTGCTTTGACTTGTAGATATTAATTCGTTTGCAACACATATTACAAACTTTTACTACATCGCATGTTTTTTTATTATTTTTTTTTGTATGACCCATCTATTTTGTGACGGTCGAAACATATTCGTCCGTAAAATTCTCGGTTACATTCTACACACTTTATAATATCTATATTAGAATTACACGTTGGCGCACAAAAACACCTGTCACATTTGGCTGTGCATCTATGCTCATCTACGTATCTATAGCTTTTATTACAATGTTCGCAGAAAAAACGATTGCGTGCAGCACCGGTTAAATTTAATATTGTATCGAAATGACGCCTTCGCGCGTCGTACAAAAGATTTATAACGTCAAAAGAATTTGAATTTAACAGAGGTCTTCCATCGTAAAAGGGCGGTTCTCCACTTCCAAAAGATAAACTATCGTATATTACAATAGCGATATTTTTTGCAACATAATGCCGCTGATACATCTCTATTTCTCGTATACCGCACCCGTTTGCAGGAATTATGACGTTTGCATTAATAGTAAGGAGATTTGCGCGCTCTTTTTGCATACCACGTCTGCTATCTCTGACAATATTCCAAGTATCAATGGCTTCGTTTGAAAAGAATTTTTTATACATCATAAAAGCCTCCCCGACAATTAAAGCTCTTGGCAAGCATAAATTATCGTTATTTCTTATAGATACAACCGATCTCTGAGATAAGCTATCAACACTCATCCTCATTCTACTTCCACCTCGGCCACCATTAGGTATATTAACAAGTGTTAATGTTAGAATAAAGCTCTCATCTATTTGAAAATCCTCATTACTCTGAGCTAATCCGTTTATTAAATTCCATAAATCATTGTAAAAAAAATTATTTACTAATCTTAAAGATAACCCACCCGGGCCTCGTGCAAAATTTAAACTTCTAACGGAGACGCCAATCATGTCGTTTTCATTACATAATTAAGTTATATAAGAATAAATATCGCTAATAACTAACTCCAACCAAACTATCGGATTTATAGATCCATCCTTCGGTGGAGATCTTATTTTTAGCACAATACGTCTACCTTCTATTTTATACTTAGATATATAATGCGAATTTTGTTGGAAAATATAAAAACGATTACCAGGAGGCTGGATATCCACTGGATATTTCCCTGGTTAAAAAAATGCTCGGTGACCAATCCTCCAGCGCTTCTTCTTGTGTACCGCATTTCCTCGGGTTCTATTGGTCGGGCCAAAAAGTCGAGGATTTGTTGCCCTCTTTTAACACATGGATGCTCCGCATACTCAATAATATTCTCGCTTTCATCAGCTGCTCGTTCCATCAAGCGCTATAGAATATTATTAGCAGCAGCTGTTGGCTCTATACATGTGGCAAGAAGGTGGTCAACATTAACCATGCGCTGAGAATCCCTATTGGCAGGTACATCTTCAGCCTCTTCCGCTCTAGCATCGTGCTCATTCTGCGCTCTCTCTACTGCTTCATCTTCCTCCTCCTCCTCCTCCTCCATCGCCTCATTCACCTGAAGACGCACCGCTGCAGGCGCCGCAGCCACCGCTGCTGCTTCTCTCCTTACGGCTTCGCTCTCCTCCGCCCGCAACTCCTCTCCGTGTGCATCGGCAGCGCTCACCCCCACCATTTCAGCCGGTACAAACTGTACATCGGCTACAGCATTCAGCGCTTGCGCTGCATCCTCCTCTTCCGTCTCACTTGCCTCTCTTTCTTCCTCCTCCACCTCCTCCTCCTCCTCCTCACCTTCATCCGATGACGTAGGTTCAACATATTCACTTGATGTGCATTCTGTAATATTATCATCATCTTCATCAGAGGTTATGTCGGCTAACAAATTTTCTAACGCTGAAATGTAAAACAATTTTATGTTAAAAATACAGAGCTTACTTTTTATAATAAACGTTATATGTATTCGAAGGTAGTGATGCATACAACACATGAATATTAAAATCTCTTTGATGTCGAATGAATTAAAACAAAATATTAACCGATATTTGATTACACATTTTTTAATAAAAAAAAGCAAGAAGTATAGTGAGAAAAACAGTTGTTTAAAAAAGTATTCTCACTGTCATAGAATATAGCGGATGTATATTCTTTGATTTTATAATTATACGTTATATTACTGTAATGATAAAGAAATACGCATCGCATGCTATGTAATATGACAGCTGTAAGAAGCTAATATCCCTAGCGCTGAAGCAGACGACTTGAAAACACTAGTCGTCATACGTAGCAGTCAACGCGTTCTACGGCAAGAGCAGACGACACTGCGTTACGAATGTGTGTATGCGCGCGCGCGAGTGAATGAAACAGAGCTTGTAGCAGCAGTAGCAGACGACGCTATCAGCTGTGGCACCGTTTACCTCGTTGTGCCGTACAAGTGCTGTTTGATTTTTATTAATGACAACGCGATATAGTGCAGAAAAATTGCAATCAATAAAAATGTACTCACCATTATTTTCCTCGAATGCTGTCATTAACCGCGTCAACACAGGTAAATGCGCAAAATTCTGTTGCATACAAAATTCTGCTGCGCATCGCACAGCTAAGTTGCATTTTTTAAAAATGCGTCTATGAAGCTGTGCAATTTTCTGTCGCCCACATCATCGTAAAAGACGTGAAAACTCGCGGCATAATTGGCACGCTACCATGCGTTTCACGCGTAGACACCAGCTTCTTGTACACCTGCGTCTAACAACACTATTTGCTTGAAGATTGCCCGCTATGCGAAGCACTACACTGCGTAAAGACTCCTCGGCTACGTTATACATGCTTGCGAGCTCTTGATTTAATGCAACTACTCTCATGACTACTGAGCTCCTGAGGTCAACGTAGGGTTTATATAGTATAAAAACGTCTTGCTAGTGAGGGGATGTGTGGACTCGCGCAACAGTATAAAGCACAAAAAATAACATCCTGTGATAAGTTTTGCCTCAGCTTTATCATTCGCGAGTATCAAAATTTCGCCGAATGTCACTTACACGGTAAGAGGATCGACTGATTAATAGGTATTATATTACCTACGCTCTCACAGGTCCAAGATGCTTAACAATCTGAAATAATGATACCGTCGACGATTCTCGCACGATACAAGGCGGCTGAAAGCAATGCTCTATCACATTTAATAGCATTCGACTTCCTGTGCAAGCGATGACCATAGCGATTCTCATACAAGCAGTATCAAATATACGGCTCCGAGAATCCACGTGTTAATTACATTTGAGATTACTCTGAACCGTTGTTTTGTCACACTGATCCATTTTTTCCGTGCATAGGTATCGACTGTAAAGACTCTTACCGCCGAGTAGATACTAAAAATCAAGTTCACGCTTAGAGCAGTCGAGAGTCAAAGATCATGCTCTCTCTCTTTCTCTCTCTTTCTCTCTCTCTCTCTCTCTCTCTCTCTCTTTCTCTCTCTCTCTCTAACACACACACACACACACACAATCGTAAAAAAAGTATCCCGTGTTCGTCGAGCAGCAAGCAGTATCGAGCATGTATAGTTGTTTTGTCACACTAATTCATCTCCGCTGTATAGGTATCGCCTGCTAAGACTCATGGCGACAAGTGGATACTAAAAAATATCAACTTCCTGCGAAGAGCACTTGAGAGTCAAAGGTTATGCTCTCTCGCGCTCGTAAAAGCCAGCTCGTTCGGGTATCGGGTGTACGAGCACAACAATAATCAGCACAAGTCTAAATTTTTCTCCTTCGTCCCTTCTTCTCCTCCTAGGCCCTACAGATGACTACTTCGACTACAGTCGTCAGTTCCAAGTTGATCGTAGTTCCACTAGGATGTCTGTGAAAAGTGTTGTTTTACGTCAGTTGGAGGAGAAAAGCTCTCTCCTAAAATCACGGATGGAGCGTACGTCGCGGCTCATACAGCAGCACCGCGACACGTATGCTGAGCTGTATGAGGAGCGTGAAGAAATCAAACGCACGCTGCACATCATGAAAAGTTCACCTTCCATCGGCCCCGTCAATTACTACATCTCTAAGCTTGGGAATGTATGTGAAGTGTGTGCGCGGGTGATGAAGCGTATGACCATACGCACACGCTGGACGTACTGCACGGAGTGCAGGGCGCGACGCTGAACGACGTGCAGCAGAAGAGAACTGTGGTGTTGCAGCGTAGGAACAGATAAGAGGGAGGAGACGGAGGTGGTTGCTGAGGAGGTGATGCAGCAGCAGGAGGTTAGTTAGTTAATAAGGTGAATATCTTATGTTTGTCACAATAGATTAATTATGTGTATCTTTACACAGGTGGCGCATGCCGATGAAAATGCTGCTATGCTAGATCTTGTGAAAAGAGAGGAGCAGCAGGAGGAAGCGGAGATGCAGCAGGAGGAAGCGGAGTTGCAGCAGGAGGAAGCGGAGGGTGATGAAGTCGATACGGAGATTGATATAGGCGAAGAATTTTGTCAGTTCGACTCGCCTGCATCTCCGGACAACATAGCTGACAGGGGAAAGCTTGTCATCGTGAAGATAGAGGCGAGTGCTGAAGAAGAGACAATCGACGTCGTATCGTGAAATTTTGTGTTTATGTGCGTGAGTGTATAGTGAACGCGTAAGTTTTATCATTAATTATATTTACCCGTGTATGTGTGTGTGTGTGTGTGTGTGTGCCTAGATTAGTAATTAAGAGTAAGGAGTGATGTGTGAGAGTGTGTGCGTAAGAGAGAGAGAGAGAGCGTGTACGTAAGAGAGAGAGAGAGAGAGAGAGAGAGAGCGTGTGCGTAAGAAAGAGCGTGTGCGTAAGAGAGAGAGAGAGAGAGAGAGAGAGAGAGAGAGAGAGAGAGAGAGGGGAAGAGTGTGTGCGTAAGAGAGAGAGAGAGCGCAGTGTAAGAAGCTAGTGTCCCTCGTGCATTAGCAGACGATACGATTGTGTGTGTGCTCGCGTAAGTGTACGTATGTGTACACATGTGTGATTGGGTTTATATTGTTTATGATAATTCGAATAATAATATTTTTTATAATAAAAACCATTATACATTGTAAGAAATGATTTTTTTATTTACTAACTTGGTGTGTGGAGACAAATGACGTCATTACTATTGTATCCTTATCTTATCAATGTAAACAAATAATTTAGTTAAGGTATTGTTTGTTTACATAAATAATTAATTAAAATTATCTATATTACATGTAATAAAGATAATTTTAATTACTTGTTTGTATAAACATGATACCTTATCTTTATTACTTGTTTACATTGATAAGATAAGGATGCGCCAGTGATGACGTCATTTGTTATGTCTCCCCATACCGGCTTACTTACTACTCCTATTGATGAACCCAGAGGATGCAGATTACAACACTTGCCGAATAGTCTATAAAAAAGAACACCTTGACTACATGACATTTCTCAAATCTACAGGTAATATTCTGTACGCCTTCAGCAAACCAAATGTCACACTGGATGGAGTCGGATTGCTAAAAATTCGCAACGCATGCAACATCGAGTTCAAGGGCATGAATATATAAGGATCAGTGACACAAACGAACCCGAACCATGAGTTAATCCTACCAGAAAAGACATTGAACATAAAGAAACTCACGCACATTTTTAAAGAGCAAACAACCAACGAAATTTTTGAAGAATTAAGCCAAGAAGAAGGAAACCAATATTTCTGGGAGATCGAAAGAGAAGCCCGAGAAATAACAAAGGAAAAGTTTTTACAATTTATGTATCAAACCGTTTTAATATCATACTCTGTAATAATCGCGATCATATTCATACTTGTGTTAATAACATCGGGAATCATTATTTATTTTAAATATGTATACGAATACGAGACGGACGACGATACTACTAATAATAGTTACGTAGAGGGCGAAAGAAACGAAATGGTTAAAAAAAAAAAAATATTAAAAGAGAAAAATATTATGGTCATTATATACAGGGTGTTTCATTTTAATCCGACCACGACAAAAAACCATGGAAAAACTAATTTTAACGAAAAATGACCTTAACAAAAGTTGAAGGGGGTAAAGGGGGCCATCGAATGACACAAATACCTATGACCTTGAACTCGATTTTCAAGGGCGCTGAATCCGAATCCAGGGTCAGTATAGTCCCATAAGGTTATATTTATGGTTAGTTCAAGGTTAGTTTGAGGTCATGGACGTAAAGAGAGTGAAAAAAATAGTTATAAACTGAAACAATGCAAAAGGTAATGTAAACCATAAAGCAAAGAACAATATACATATATGCAAGTACAATCGTATCCTTTAAAACTATATCATAGTTTTCTGCTCCTTCATTTACATTAAATTTGTTAGAAGTATATGCAATTCAATAAAATACCCGTAAAAATATTAAGCCCATTACTCTTTTTTATGGTAACGAACTATTTTATTGGCAAATGATCTACGAAGTGGATTACGCTTCCGCTTCTCCGATGTTGATGGTAGATCTCTTTTTAACGACCAACAGTAATCTGCTAACATATTTACGTCCCATCTTCCTTGGTACCTGCGCTCTATTTCCTTGATATCTTGGTGAAATCTCTCTGCCTGCTCTTCGCTGTAATCACCTAGGTTTTCTGGAAACTCATCAACATGCGAATATAAAAAGTGTAATTTTAGATTCATTAGGCAGTCTTCATTATCGGGTGTCTCTCTCAGTGTAAGTCCCAAGACGATTGATGTTGACTATCTTGGGTTTGTGTTAAGGTCTTCTTTCCCAAAAGATTTCCAAAGTCATGTTACAGTAATCTTCATCTCACTTCTATCACTTGTATTTCCTGCTTGATACGAACGGATATGGATATGCTGTTGGTTTGCCCCAGGGTACCTCCACGTGGTGACGGTGGGAAACGACCGATTCTTTTTTTCGGTCGGCTAAACCCCTGGGTGAAGGCTTTAGAGCCGTCATGGCAGACAAACAGCAAAAAATTACGATGCAGGAATTCGGAACCCCAGTATCGGCGGCTGGTCAGGGTGAGCAAGCGGGCCCGCAGGCGTCATCGAGCGACCGCAGCTCTTTAGTGGGAAACTTGGCTTTCGAAGAGTATAATACTACAAGAATTTATCACTTGAGGTCTGGTGACCAAGAATGCCTTATAGCAAAACGGGATAGTTTTTGTTACATTTGTGGCAAGTATAAGATCCCAAAAAATAGAAGAAAAATCAATCAAAATATTAAAGAGCAGTACAAGAACATGTTTGACTTAGACATGAAAATTGACGAATTTGATTGGGTTCCTAAAATCATATGCGGAATATGTAGGAAAATGCTACAGAAAGGCAAAAATGGCAAAACTGAAGTAAAAATAAAAGTGCCTACGATATGGAAGGCGCCTTTAAGGAAAGAAGACTATTATTTTTGTAATACGAATTTGCATAGAGTTAATAGTAAAATCAAGTCGCACATTAATTACGCTAACGTTGAAAGTGTCACGAAACCTATATATGAATCGTCAATTGATAAAAGAGAAGATCCACTGGGTACGTACGTAAGTGGAAGTATGGATCTTGAGGAAAATTTAGAAAGACATGATAAAGATGAAATGATAGAAGAAGAAATGGAGGAAGGAGATGTTATTGCGGAAGAAGAAAAATCGCCTGATGAAGACAATGACGTTGCTAGTACAAGTGATACAAGTGACGAGGAATACATCCCCTATAATGCTAAGAAGGAGAAAGGTCCACTTACACAAGAAAAAGTGAATGATCTCATACGCGATTTGGGCCTACCAAAGGATGGGGCGGAGTACTTGGCTTCATGGCTAAAAGAAAATACTAATGAAGCTGGAAAAATTCAAGTTTCTTACTACCGAGACAGAGATAAGAAATATCGTGATTATTTCAATAAAGATGAAGAATTTTCCTTAGTTTACTGCAAAGATATAGTTGGGTTGATGAATTGCTTTAAACATGGATGTCACAACCCCAACGAGTGGAGATTGTTCATCGATTCGTGGACGAGAAGTTTAAAAGCCATTCTGTTACACAATACAAATGTTTATGCAGCCATTCCTATAGGATATTCGGTAATACTGAATGAAGAGTACTGTAACATGAAAGTAATATTAGACCGAATAAAATGCAATGATCATAAATGGCAAATATGTGGGGATCTTAAAATCATAACAATACTTCTGGGGCAACAATCTGGATTCACAAAATATACTTGCTATTTATGTGAATGGGATAGTAGGGATAGAAAGAATCATTACATAAAGAGTGTCTGGTCCCTTAGAAAAATGTTCAAACCGGGTTCGAAGAATATAAAAGAAAAGCCACTTGTTGATCCATCAAAAATTCTTATACCACCTCTGCACATTAAATTGGGACTTATGAAACAATGGGTAAAATCTTTAGATAAAGATGGTAGCTGCTTTAAGTATCTGCGAAATCAGTTTCCCAAATTAAGTGATGCTAAAGTAAATGAAGGAATTTTCAATGGCCCTCAGATTCGTAAGATTGATAAATGATGAAATTTTTGTTACGAAAATGAATCATACAGAGAGAGAAGCATGGTTATGTTTAGAGGACGTAATTAAAAATTTTCTTGGAAATCATAAGAGCCCAAATTACGAACAAATAGTTTTAAATTTAGTAAATAGTTACAAAAATCAAGACTGTCTAATGAATCTAAAATTACACTTTTTATATTCGCATGTTGATGAGTTTCCAAAAAACCTAGGTGATTACAGCGAAGAGCAGGGAGAGATTTCACCAAGATATCAAGGAAATGGAGCGCAGGTACCAAGGAAGATGGGGCGTAAATATGTTAGCAGATTACTGTTGGTCGTTAAAAAGAGATCTACCATCAACATCGGAGAAGCGGAAGCGTAATCCACTTCGTAGATCATTTGCCAATAAAATAGTTCGTTACCATAAAAAAGAGTAATGGGCTTAATATTTTTACGGGTATTTTATTGAATTGCATATACTTCTAACAAATTTAATGTAAATGAAGGAGCAGAAAACTATGATATAGTTTTAAAGGATACGATTGTACTTGCATATATGTATATTGTTCTTTGCTTTATGGTTTACATTACCTTTTGCATTGTTTCAGTTTATAACTATTTTTTTCACTCTCTTTACGTCCATGACCTCAAACTAACCTTGAACTGACCATAAATATAACCTTATGGGACTATACTGACCCTGGATTCGGATTCAGCGACCCCAAAAACCCCTAAATGTCATGGTTTGATTTTACTTTTTATGAATCTTTATGATTTGACCTTCAACTGACCTTGACCATGACCTGATAGGGTTGTAATAAGCCTGGATTCGGATTCAGCGCCCGAAAAAATCCCAAGATACCATGGTTTTAGTGTATTTTTCATGTATTTCAATAATTTGACCTTCAACTGACCTTGAGAACGTTCTTATGGGGTTAAACTGACCCCGGATTCGCATTCAGCGACCCCAAAAACCCTAAGATACCATGGTTTAGTCTTTTCTTAATGTATTTTGATAATTTGACCCCTATTTGACCTTGACTTAAGATCTGATGGGGTTAAAATGACCTTGGATTCGGATTCAGCGATCCCAAAAACATATAAGTACCGTGGTCAAGTTTTTGGGAATTACAATTTTTTTTTATTGTGGGGCTGTGTAATCATTTATTTAAAAATATCATCCTTACAAACTATATACAATTATATCGTAAATATTCCTTTGTCTATAGAAAATAACAATCAATAAACACTTCCGTTTACGAAGAAATCTTGAAAACAACATCGGATATCTATATTTTTAGATCGAAACATATCAGGGGGATAGGAATCCAAACCTGCAAAAGAAAACGACAACAGTTAGACTGCGTATAAATTATATAATACAAAACGAGAATAAACACAAAAAAAACAATACATACCCCTTCAGTTTCCCACTGCATTAAAGGAGGGGCAGAGGCAAAGCTTAACCGGTAAACAGCACATCGGTGAAGAGAGCTCGGAAATTCGTCCACCTTGACATGACATAATATGAAACAGTCCCGAATTAGGTCCAGACTCACAGCACATTGAAGCACAGGGTAGCGATACTAGAAAAACAACATACAAACGCGTCCAAATAAACACTAATCAAACTAAGAAAAGAAAACAACAATATTTACCAACCGAGATGACACCATAATTAGTACGCTTAACCATAATCCGAGAAGGGCTCGTCTCGTAATGAAAAGAAACACCACACCAGCCCCAGCCCAAATTATGACAAGGCTCCCAAGGTAAATCACTTTCTTCAATCAGTTTAATAACATCAACCACCTAAAGAAAAATCAATAACAATAAACAAAATAATGAAATAAAACGCAGTAGAGCTCAATATAAAAATAATAAAAATATTAAAATTCTCTTACCTCACACATTTTGTTGAAAGTCGGAATAAATAACTGTAACAGACACGAACAAACTAACTGCACACTACTAAAGCACTCGACAGACTGATAACAGATCAGCCTGCATCTCGAGGACGAGCCAAAAAAATCAGAGAAATCGAGCACCTTAGACTAGGAAAGAAAGTGGGGAAAAACACATGTCCTTCAGAAAAAGGAGCTTGGGAAAGAAAGTAATAAAAATTGGAAACCGACGAAAGCGCATGATAGGACCTCCTGCACACGCCAGGAAGAACGTTGAAATTTCATTTTCAACATTCTTTTTCTGGCGGGGTGGAATTTTATTGCATAAAATCAATTGAAAATATAAATTGTAAAATAAAAAGAGAAAAGTACTCTTAGGGCATAACACTAACTCTAATAAATATCTGCATATACTAATTAACATTCTTTATGTTACAGTTAACTATCATTCATATACAAACAAAAATTAAATAAATTATACACCTATCAACATATGCCTATCACACTAACAAAATTTTTTTTCCACATAATGTAAATAAAAAATCACCTTTATCAGTAATAGTATACGAAAAATACAAAATAACCCATTATTGTAAACATCTTTCTATATGTAAAATACGAAAAATATCCATTATTGTAAAAATTTCTTTTGGTTTCACCTATATGTAAAATACGAAAAGTATCCATTATTGTAAAAAAATGTTTTCCTTCCTACTATATGAAATCTTATATGTAAAATGCGAAGAATATCCATTATCTACCAGTAATCACATATGTAAGATACGAAAAATATTCATTACTGTAAATTAACATTTGTGCAACGAAAAATCATTTCTGTACGCATCGGAAACTATGAAAAGAAAAACTTTCATCAAAATTTATGTATCAAAGAAAAGTACCTTGCAACAAATTATGTAAATAAATAATGATGTGCGGAGAATGAAAATACCCATCATTACTTATAACACACACACATACTAAATTTTACGAACGCCGAGTTTCACTCGTCCGTTCTTTTTCGGGCGGGGAGGTGTAATGGAATCCCCGATTCCATTACGCGCCTACGTCACCAATTTAAGTAGGTCACACAATTTTTCTACGCACGAAACAAGAAACACACATACGTGAGACACTCGCGAGCATTGTCATCGCAGCAGCCGCAAGAAGCAGTATTTCCCACCACAAAGTATTCCTACAAAAATAGGATTAGAGGCGTAGCGACAAACCGCGCTCTAGGCGGGAAAACGAATCGGGAAAAGCTACACATGACAGTACGCAGGCGACGAAAAGCAGCCGGAGAGCTATAACAAGACGCTTTACCTAAAAACTCAAGGTAATACAAATTTTACGAGGTCACGCAAAGTCAAGAGAAAAGTTGTGAGAATATTAGGAACTCCTAATATGGAAAATAGAGGTTACAGAATTTCCAGTATATAAAGGCCGGGAGCAAAAGGGTACACATGGTCAGTTTCCTTGAACTCGTCATACAAAACAAATCGCTGCTAGTCGCCAGATCCTGTCGATATCAGTTATACTATTCAAATCAGTATCGAATCAGTTAGTCGCGAGTCAGAACAGCGCGGACGAACTTTGTCACCACAATAAAACTAGTGCGCACTAAACCAATTAAAAAGTGCGGATACGTTAAAGAGTTCGAGAAAGAATAGCTTATACAAAAACTAAATGATCGTGTCAAGAATAAGACAAGCGCCACTTTCACCGTCCTCTCTCATCACGGAAAGAGAGCCGACACATCGGAGCGCCCATCTGTCAACACCTGCTTCAAAGAGGGACAAGCTAGGAGGACCGAGACGCACACCAGCCTGACCGCACTGAACCACCGACACCAGGCTCCAGAGCGCCAAGGACCCACAGCTGCAGCTTCCTGCTGAGACATCGATACATCCACACACACACACACACACACACACACACACACACACACACACATATTGTAAAAGGTACTTTTCTCTTTCTTTTCTAATCGAGTGAATAAAATCGTAGTTGCTCTTAAAATTCTAACGGCTTTAAAGTGATTTCGTTATCCGGCTCCCTTTCCCGGAAGGCAGTGACCGCGTCTGCGGTAGCCAAAAGGGATTTCTTTTGAATAAATAAAAATATTAAATAATAGCCGAAGATAGGGACTCGACACCGTAAGTATATTGGTGGGTTACGCACATTCCGACGTAACAATACAATCGACCATAAGTTGTTATTAGATAAACTGTATTGTATTGGTATTAGAGGACAGGCGTTGGATCTGCTTCGAAGCAATTTATATAACAGATATCGAACTGTTAAAATTGACGGCGTAGAAAGTGATAGATATGGGTGTTCCACAGGGTACGATACTGGGTCCAGTCCTATTAATTTTATATATAAATGATGCTCTAAAGGAGATTCCACTAGAATAAATTCTATCGTACGCAGATGATATTGCAATAATAGCAACAGGCAATACGTGGATAAAGGCGCAAAAAAATATGAATGATTTTCTTACTGTGATATGCAAATGGTTGGCGGTAAATAAGTTATCTCTAAACGTGGATAAAACAGTTTTTATGATATCTGGAAGCTATTGCGACAGTGTTCCGAGGCATATTGATGTAAACATTCAGAATAAAAAGATAACTAGAGTTGAGAATTACAGATACCTGGGAATTGTCATAGAGATCAATCTAAAATGAGATAAACACATCCAATATATAATAAAACAAAGTATCTAGTCTATATTTTCTACAAATTATCACACATTATGTCAACAGAAACTTTAAGAATGATATACTATGCATTCTTCCATAGCATAATCAGCTATGGAATAGTAGCCTGGGGTGGTGCCTATAGAAATAACCGTGATTTATTGCAAAGTTTACAGAGGAAAATTCTTAAGAATTTAAATAAAAATACTTTTAGTATACAAGATAGTCCATTAAACCTTAAGCAACTTTTTAATTTTGAATCCAAGTGTTACTAGGAAAAAAAGCTTAATTGAACCAAAGAGCAAAAAACGAGTAAGTGATAAAAACAGTTACAATAATGCCATTATAGCTTATAATTCACTACCAAGTGAGCTAAAGGAATTAGATGTAAGCAAAACCACGGCAAAAAGTAAACTTAAGTTTTGGATTAAAACCAAAACTTAGTTTTTCAAATAGTTTTAAATCTGTTAAAGTTTAAGAAAAGAAAATGTAAATAGTGTTGTTGTAAGGATCTGATAAGGAAATTATCTTTTAGTTTTAAGTTTGTTTTGTTACATACCAAGCTTGTGCACAGATAACTTAGATTACCTCTACAAGGCTTGATAGTATGCGTACTGTTGATGTATACTATCTAAGCTATTATCTTGGTATAATAAATAAATAAATAAATAAATAAATATATATATATAGTGAGACCTACGCCAGAGACTCCTAGAGTGGAGGTCAACACCGAGAAGAGGAGGCCCGGTCGTCCGAAGGGTTCGAGCAACCGCGGGCATGCGACGACACCTACTAACCCGTCGACGACACCGAAAAACACGTGCAAATAAAGCCCAACAACGGTAGTCACCGTTATAATGTGTTTTTTTTATCGCCCCGGCATCACCAGATTCCTGGTCGCGGACGCGATGCACGAAGCTTCGGTTCGTCATGGACGGAATGGATAGAATCGCCATCTGGTCGATAGATCGATTCTAGGGGCGGGGGGGGGGGAGGGGTTGTAACGAGTTGAGCACCGGGCTAACTCGAAGCGGTGAGTACCGCTGCGCCGCGCCGAAACAGCGTAGAGTTGCGCGCGCGATAATGAACACGTGCGAATTCGGCAATAGGCGCGAAAGAGATAGAGAGAACGAGCGCGCGGGCTAATCCTCCAGGTGCGCGCTCAGATAGCTCTTGGCCTTCGGAAGGTAAACACAGGACTTCGCTCGTACAATTCGAAAACTTTCGTGATATCGTGTGCTGTGCTGTGTCCAGCGGTTCGAATTGTAACTTGTGTGTGAGTGCGACGCCGAGTCCGGGTAATCCTGATCCTCCTGCCTAGCGGTCCAGCGCAGTGGCCAAGTCTTGCAGCCTGTCCAGGATTAGGAACGTCGTCGACGAGAGAGAGAGAAGGTTTGTGTGACGCGCAGTGCATGGGAGAAAGTGTATGTGCAAGTGTGTATCATCCGGCGCGCGCGACTTTCACGACGATATACGCGTGCGAGCGTGATCATTCTGGCGTCGCGGCGAGTCACAAAGTTGTTGGCGACTCACGTTTATTTCGCAACTAGCAAATATAACCCTAGTCTTATTATTTTACGTGATTTGTCGTCATTGCTAAAACTCGCTCGCTTACTTCCGATTCCTGTTCCTTCCTGCGAATACCGCCGCCTCCCCGGGCGTTATTTATTGGTACTTATCTAACGCAGTTGAGTAGCACGCGCCAGGCGACGCGTAGACCCAGCAAAACAGAAGCAGCTGAGACAGCTGCATGCAACGGAGGTGTTTCGGGGGCGGAGAGGAGTCCTCCGCCGCATCGAGGGAACGCGATCCAGTCGTTTAACGAGTTATTCGTTGATCGGATTTACACACCGTTACATTGGCGCCCAACGTGGGGCTACTTAGGAAGGAACGCGCAAATATTGTAATTTTCGCGATTTTCGGCGCGAGCGAGAAACCGTTGCGAATTTCAGAAGGTCGCGCGTGCGAAGTAAACACGATCATCCCCGTGTTGTTTACGTCGCGCTCAAATCAGGCTGATTTGAGCGGCGTTCGAATTTATTCGTGCGGCGTATAGGGATAATTCGAACGCAATTCACATGAGAAGTCTGTGAATAATAATCGGAGATTTTTGTTGCCAGGCCGAGAACAAATATCTACCGATATTATCACACGACGTAGAATTAAACGACTCGGAGCAGCGTGTTAGCTTCAACAAACTTGAAGCTGACACTAGTATCGCATGCTCTCCGAGTCGAATAATTTTCTATTTGTTGTCAAGAGAATTTTAAAGCACTCTCGTTAGAATAGAGAGTAGCATAATTATTTTTTCGTGACGTCTTGTGTGAAAGCAGAGCATATATGCGAAATTGTAAGTTTAATTATTAATAATTAAACAACAAAAGGCAGCAAAGCGGCAACACAAACGCGTGTAGCCGCAAAGTATAGTCCACGCACGCTATAGTAGAGCGAAGCGCGCAGCGGCAGTGTGTGAGAGAGAGTGCGAGTGCTTACGGCGCTACATAGAGGAAATTCTACGAGAACGCGACGGGCGCGAGGTATAAGTCACTTCCACGGGAAGTCGCGGAACAGTATACGCCCAGTTTTCAGCCAAGAAGACCTCCAGACTTATCAAGAAGAGAACACATTCGACTCGCATATCGAGATATAGGCGTAATTCCGCGAAAAATATTTTCGTCTTTTATCGGATTTTTTTTTCGGGTGTATGAGTGCGTATATGCCTGTAGCTCAAACTGTGCATTCCAAGTGAGAGCACAGCGGTGCTACGAGTGCGCGCGCCAGAAGCAATTCGTGCTTATCTGGCGTAATTAAATTTTTTTACGGATTTCGGTCCAATTATATGAATTCGATTTTTCGTTTTATTCGATTTCGCGTGATAATCTACGTCACAGCGACGCGCTTAGGTGTGCAAGTGTGTGAGTAGAAAGGTTGTATTTTTGCAGCTTACGTTGTAGCAACAATAATACAATCTAAGGGCTATCTGGAGTGAGTGCGTAGGATAGGAAGCTGCCATGTCGTTGTTGCGCAACCACGAAACGTCGTTAGACGCAGAAGACACACCAACATGGCAAAGGAAGTAGAGAAGGTCGTCGAGAATCGGTGCTTGGGCATCGACGAAGAAGAGATGGACGATGCCCTCGAGAGTATGCAGTTGAAGCCAGACGGCAAGCGATTAGATCACGTTGCTAGGCTAAACAGATTGCTCATCGGAGAGTATACCGAGTCAGATTTTAGAGAGAGCCTGGACGCCTCGACAGTAATGGCGCGAGTGAACAGGGAAGAACTGCGTAAGTCATTGACGCAACGGCTGAACAAGTAACGACACGTTCGATTTATACGGGCGATTATGACGCCAAACAGCCGCACCCTCTGAAGCTGTTACAACAAGAGATCGAGGCCAACGAAGTCGTGGTGACGCCGGCGATCGAGATGAACTAAGGTCAACCGGCGCAAGGATTAGGCCAATCGACAGGGCCTAATCTACAACTGCTAAACGCGATGAAAATGTGACGCGTTCACAGAAATGCCAGTCACTGAGGAGAGTGAACAGGCACAGGCGCCAGTATCGACGCCGGAAGACCAAGCCAGGTTAACGGCGCAGGAGGCGCAAGGTCGAGACCAGAATAGAATCGTCACAATAGAGGTGCCGACATGGAATCTGGTCACGACAGTAACCACGACAATGACGACAACGACGACAACGACGACAACGACGACAACGACAACTACGGCGAGCGAAAGCAAAGGCAAATACGTCTTGCAAAAAGGAAAGTTTCGCAGTGTCAAGGTCACTGCACCACGCGCAGTCATGGGCGCAGCAGCAGTGACTGGCGGATTAGACACCAGATCTCAGCAAAGCGCTGCAACAACGAGCAATCAACCACTCAACCGAGGGTACGGTGAAGACGAGCGTTGCAGCGGACAATACGCCCAGAGTTACGAAGTATCAGCGCAAAATTCGGTAGCTCAGAATGACCTGCTAAGTCAGTCGATAGCTGAGAATACCGCAACGATGAGGGCGCTGATGTGCAAGATTGAGGCTAACATAGCGTCCAGTACAAGGGTGGAGCCACCAGCAAGCGAGAGTAATTCACAGAATTCACGCAGAGCCGGTCATATGAATTTCCAGGATAAGTATAGTATCAATCACATGAATCACGGCAGCTTCTGCGAAGACGCGGGCGCGGTGGCTGGTAGAGCCTTCAACTCTTGGATCCCGGCGAATCCTCTCTATTCGCAACCCGCAGTAGTTGATAGGGGGGGGGGGGGATGCGAATGCGACGAACGCGCATACGCAAGCGCTGAGTGACAGTAGCAACTACGCTGGGTCGCGAAGACAACAACAGACCCATCGGTCCTGCGGTGAACAAATGGGGGATTAAGTTCACCGGGGACTCGTCACAGAGTGTCGAGAACTTCTTGCAACGCATGGAAAGACGCAGAATGCTGAAAGATCTGTCCGATGCGCAGATGCGTGCGTCATTACAAGAAGTATTGACGGATAATGCGTACGAGTGGTTACAGAACCGGCTCTCCGAACAGGGAGAATGGTCTAGCTGGGACGATTTCTGCGAGTGCATCAAGCGATGGTACGGGCAGACGCAAGGCTACCAGCAGAAACTACTGAGCGAAGTAATTTCGAGGACGCAGGGGCCTGGCGAACGCGTGCGGGTGTACATGAATAACCTGCAAGGTATATTGAGGAGGATGGTTCCCCGATCAGACACTAGCCAGCAACTGGATCTGATCTACCATAATATGCTGCCTAGTCTCAAACGCGGGCTCCAGCGGAAAGATTTCTCCACCGTGGAGCAGTTGCTTGAGGCAACAGTCGAAGTCGAGGCCGCTCTAGCATGCGAAGCCTCGTATCGAGCACCTCCGAAGCCCGGTGTAGAAATCGTCCCCGAATGCACCTTTAAGGGTGGAACGCCGAAGACTGGCGGTAAAATGCCGGTGGCAGCCATAAGATTTGCGGAGCAAACCGACACCCTGCCCTTATTGGTTGACGCCATAGGCAAGCTGTTCGACTCGAAGCTTGCAGCAATAGCGCAACCGGCGAAGCACGCCAACGCTGAAGGAGGCAGCAAGTAGTCAGCCCCTCACCGAGGACGCTCCGGACCTAGGAAAGCCGAAGCGCAAAAGCCAGAAGTCGGCGAGACTTGTGAGTTATATTCATTTACGAGAAAATCCAAACTACCCAGTACGAGTCTACAGCTGCAATCTATTCAACTAGTACCAGGTTCAACGTAAAGGTAAGTTTCACATTTATTTTACTAACAGTGAGAGTGTTAGGCGCGAATTAACAATTTCTTACAGCCACGCCACTACACATATCATTACGTTCCTATCTATTCAATTTAGGATAGTCAGGACGTAACAATTGGTTCCGATACAGAATAAAATCTAGCAAAGATTAAGGAAAGCCCAACAATAAATTTGTTGAACAATTAACAATATGGTTCCTATACAAAATTAATAAAAATAGGAGTAAAATCACTCGATATAAAAATAATAATAGCAAAGCTTACTTAACTACAATAATAGTGAATAAAAAAAAACATCAATAATAGTGCAAATTTACACTTTAAATACAAGAATATTGAAAAAAATTCTCGAGTAAGCAGAGGCAATATCGTAGCGTGAATATAACCGCATTGAACAAAATAAAATTGTAATAAACAGACGTAAAGTAATTTCGAGTAAAAATAACGTTACAAGAAGTATCAAGCTCGGGTGACACAGACAGAGATAAGAAAACAAGCGTAATACATGACACAGATAAAAGAAACAGAACAAGCGTAATACATGTGTCGCGTTTATACACGGCATCAGATCAAATTTCAGCAGCTACTCACGTTGCGGCGAATAACCTACTGAACTTGCTAACAGTAGCAAAAACGCGGAAGTAGAACTAAACGTAAACAAACACTAAATAGGCCAATTTAAAAACTCAATGGGTTTTAGTAAAACAATCAGAATTTACTTTTAATCGAGTAATGAAAATTTCAAATGAGCAATAAAGCAACAACAGAGGATAAAACTCCAGAGAACGTAAGAATGACTAGACAACAAGTTCAACAAAATCCAAATTTAAAAAACAGCCTACTAACAGGACTACCCGAAGAACAGGCTTTTAAGAAGAGCTTGAAGATACAAAGGACACCTCCAAAGACTCAAGATAAAAGCAACAACAAACTAAAAAATACAGGAACCATACCAAAAGTACCAGTAGCAGCAAAAACTAGTAACGAAAAGAAATCAAAAAAGAAAGTTGATAGTCTAGTAAATGAAAATATACCAGAAAGCCCTAAAAAGCAACAACAGGAAAGCTAGGATGATAGCAGCGTTCCAAGTAAGCGAAGAAGTTTAACGTTTCAAACAGACTTATCATGGTTCCAAGCAAATGAGTCAATTTTAATTAAGACATTCGAACTTGAAAAAGACAAGCGATATTCGGATATAGGGGGATTTCAAGCGGAACAAAGCCTGGTCATAGGAACTTCAAAAGACCCACAATATAACGTTAATACGTTATATTGTGAGAATGCGATTAGAGTGCGATAGGTCTTCGACAAGCTTTTCGTTCAATACAAGTGTAAATGAACATAAAAGCCTAATAGATCTTGAGCAACTACCAGACAAGAAAATTTTTACCACACAAAAAAGTGTAAATCAAACTTACGATAACAGAGAAAATCAAGAAAGAGAGAACATCATAAACATGGCCCCTCCAACGGAAGCAGCATGGCCATTGAACTTGAATCTGAAAGATATCGCAAACTGCGTACCAGAATACGATGGAAAAAATATGACAGCAGCGGACTACATAAAAAAATTAAAACAGGTCAGAAATCTTATAGATACTATAGATGAAGGAAATCTGACAAACCTCCTAAATGTAAGAATGAAAGGAGAAGCAGAAGAAGCATTGGGCGGCAACGAGATAAAAACCATAGATGAATTAATAAATGCAGTTAGAACGTTATATCCAATCGACGACGATATTCACGAACTTATTTTTAAGATGCGTAGAATAATACAAGGAGAAAGTGAAACTGTGGTCCAATATACAAATAGATTACGTAAAATAGTACTAAAAATAAAAGAACTGAAAAAACAAGAAGGAGTATCAGCAGATGAACTAACAAGATTTGACAGAGAATTGAACGCAGAAGCAGCGAAGAAGTATAAAAAAGGTCTTAAATCAGAAATAAAATATGAGTTAGGGGCAGAAAACACCGTAGAAGCCATTTCAAAGGCAGCAATAGAAATTGAAACAGACATAAGGAAAAGAAAAGAGATAAGCAGAGGTACCGTGACCACTGCGTACGAAGATTATGAACGAAGAATAGAGCAACCACAGAAAGTACTGACATGCCAAATATGTAGAGACTTCCAGCACGAGGCTCTTTTTTGTCGTGCAGCAGCATGTGTATACTGTAAAGGAGCGGATCATTTTTCTAATAATTGCATGAATGTCAAGAATAAAATCAAGTTAATCTGTAAATTTTGGAGCCAACCAGGACATTCGATTAGCGCATGCAGATTCAACAAGAAGCAGAATAATCATTGCCAATATTGCCAAGAAATGGGACACGATGTGGGACAATGTCCTTACATAAGAGATTATGAAATATGCTGGAAATGTAAAGAAACAGGACATAACCCAAATATATGTTCATATACAATGATCAATAATATAGATAAATGTGAATATTGTGACCTTATGGGGCATACAGTTCTCCAGATGTCATGTGCAAAAAGTGCAATAAAAAAGGTCATACAATAAAATATTGTAAAGTAGGCGAAAGCAGGTCACCATTCAGAATTTGTACGATTTGTGAAACAGTTGGACATGAAAAAATAGAGTGTGAACAAGCAAAAATCCTTGTTGCGGAATATAAACCTAAACAACAGTTTAAATGCCAGATGTATGAAGAAACGGGTCATACAGCGAAATTTTGTTATACATTTCAAAACAAACAACAAACGCATCAAACCAACAATAATAATTACAACAGGAGTCTTCAGCGGAAATATTGCAAATACTGCAAAATGGCAGGTCATGTAGTCAGCGTATGCAAGAAATGAATGGCTTTAGAAGATCGAAGAAAATCTAGACAATCATTTTGCGAGTACTGCGACAAGTCGGAACACAAAATAGACAATCGTGAAAAGATTAAAATGCTAGAAAGATAGCAAGAGGAATTCTGCATAATATGCAAAAACACAAACCATACCGCAGAAAGATGCTTTGAAACAGAAATAAGCAGGAAAACTGAAACGCCCGTCCTGGAGGGAGCGCCTAGGAAGGGATGACAAGAATAAAGCGTTCCCACTACAAATAACTAAAACAGTAAAGTAGACAGTATATTGCAAACATATGTTTTGAAACTTGATAATACGCAGCCAAGTGCATAATTAGATGCATCTGTAGTTATTATAAATGGTTTAGTCATATCGGAAATTGTAATATTGGCGCTGAACATAAAGCTTCTTTTAATTTCTCGAATGCTTGTTGTTGCTCTTTATTCCAAGCAAATTTTGTTTGTTTTTGTAGTAACTGTATAATTGGTTTAGCTATATCCGAAAAATTGTCTATAAATAGTCTATAATAATCTGACAATCCTAGAAAGTCTCGAACATTTTTAACATTTCGTGGAGTTGGAAATTTTGATATAGCTTCAATTTTCTTTGGATCTGTTTTTACTCCTTTCTCGCTAATAATATGACCTAAACATTCCACTTCTTTCTGGAAACATTTACATTTACTCATTTCCAATTTAAGTCCGGCTTCTCCTAATTTTCGTGCTATTAGATTAAATCTTTCATTATGCTCTTCTACTGTAATTGATACTATAATTATATCATCTATATAAACATAGCAAAATTCTTTCTCTAACAATTCTCCTAGTACCTTTGTTAGCACTCTTTGAAATACTCTTGGTGAATTAATTAATCCAAATGGTAATACTTTAAATTCAAAACGTCCTAATGGGTGTATACTAAATGCTGTTTTATGTATGTCTGCCTCTTTCATTTTTATTTGATGAAAACCTGATTCCATATCGATCGTTGTAAAATATTTACTGTTTCCCATAGAATCGAATATCTCCGTTATATTCGGCAATAGAAATGGATCTGGTATTGTTTTAGCATTTAGTTTTCGATAATCAATTACTAGTCTCCATTTCTTTTTTCCGTCCTTTGTTAAACCTTTTTTCGGTACAACCCACGCTGGAGCGTTGAATGCACTCGTTGAAGATCTAACCAATTCATTTATTATTAATTTTTTCGTTTCACTGATAGTTATTTGTTTCAAGGTATATGGTAATAGGAACTGTTTCACATAAACTGGAGTTTCATCCATTAAACTTATCTCATGCTGTTCGACGTCACATGTCCCTAATTTATCTCCATCTATCCAGCATATATCCTCATTAGATAATATTAAATCTTCAATAAATTTCCTTTTTTTCTTAGATAAATGATTTAGATTTATCGTGTTTAATAATACATTTTCTCTCTCTTTTTTACTTAAATTTTCTACTTCTTCAAAATTCCGTGCACTTTGTGACGTTAAATATATAGAACCACAATGGAAGGTTTCTTCCTCCTTTAAGTTATCTTCGATATCAAACGTAAGAAAATTTATTTCATTTGTATGACGTAGATATTTTTTATCTCCTTCAAACTCTACATTATCTTTGAGTATTTTTACGAATGTCGGGAAATTTTGTATGGAATCGCAAGAGCCAAAGTGTCGTTCGATCGTTCGCTAGCTTGACTGCACGAGCTGTCAAGCTTGGCGTCTTATCGTCAACTGACTCGGCGCTCGTCCGGCTGCGCGCGACACGAGGCCGGCGGCGCTGCCGGCGAGCGCGGCAAGTCGCGACTCCGCTTGCTCAACTCGAGCACGGGAGATGGAGCCACATGCTCTACGTCGACCTCGCTGAGTTCGCTCGACACCGTTTTCACGGCGGAACTTACACCTCGGGTCTCGACGGAACAACCTTGTACATTTCATGTCGACCGATTGTATAGGACTTTACCAACATAGCGTCCGCCCATATTGGGGCACCGTATAACATAATTGATGTAGTTACACTAGCTAGGCGTAACCTTCGACCCTGCGTTGGTCTACCCACATTTGGCATCAGTCGTAACAGTGCAGCACCGACTTTTGCTGCCTTATTGCTTACCTTTTCGAGACGCTACTTAAACGTTAGTCTGGCGTCCATGGTGATTCCCAGGTATAATGGTCGGCTGAGAGTCTATTTCGTGTCCGTCCACCGTCAGCGTTATTGTCTCAATTCTCTCCCTACTAGATATAAATATAGCTTCCATTTTATGGCTAGCAAGCTCAAGTCCAGTCTGCTTTAGCCAATCGTAGATTGTACCTACTGCCTTGTTTGCGATTTCTGTCACCTCTTCCTTTTGCTTTGCTACTACCATTACTGCAATGTCATCTGCGAACCCTACAACCGTTGCTTCTTCGGGTAGATCTAGCCTAAGTACTCCATCGTACATGATGTTCCACAATAATGGGCCAAACACTGACCCTTGTGGAACCCCTCCAGTTAATTGAAAGGTTTTTGCGCCGCCCTCTGTGTCATACAAAAGTATTCTGTCTTTTATATAGTCAGACATAATCCTTCTTATATATGCGGATACCTCTTGTTTCCGTAGTGTTTCGTGTATCTTGCTGAGTTGAACGCATTTTTAACATCCAGTGTAACAATAGCACAGTACTTTTTTCTATCTCTTCCCTTCTATTGCAGTTCTAGCGGTGTCGACTACTAAGCTTACGGCGTTTTCTCCTGAAGCTATATTGATATTCTGCTCGACCAGTATTTTATTATTTTTTCCGAGCTCGCTGTTCCCGTCTTCTGATTTGATGAGACTCGCTGCGGGCAGTGTCAATTTTTTTATCCCACCAGTATACTGGCGGTCGTCTATTATTGGGAGTTCTCCTCGGCATTGTTGCGTCGCAGGCTCTTATGTTCGCAGTGATTTATATTCAACTGCACTATTTTCATTATCGTCGTCTGTCAGTGGCTTCTACTGCAGCTCGGTGAACTGGGCACACATAGCTACCATGCGCGGAGTCACTCTTCCCACCTGTGCCTCCTTTACAAAGTACACAGTTGGATTGGTTTTTACACTCCTTTGCTTTGTGCCCATCTTTTTTTACATTTAAAGTAAAGCTTACTTCTATCTTCAGTTACTGTGCAGTTTCTGCCGATATGGCCAAAATCTAGGCATTTATAACACTTAATCGGCTTGTTTTTGCGGTTAGCCACTCGGATCCTACAGTTGACCCATCCTATTCTGATCTTCTGTAGCTTAGTGATCCTAGCCGCTATCTGAGCTGGTACCCGTATCACTGCAATCTGCGTGTCACCGTACGTCTTTCGCAAAAATGTTATCGTAGAGTCTTTGATGATGTTCTCTTCGCCAATTTCCTTCTGTAGTGCTTCTAGTACCTCTTCTTTTGAGATAAGCATGTCCAGATCTCTTAGTTCAATGGTTTTTTCTTCCTGGAGTGCTTTTATTGTGGCGCCTTTCACTAGTACTGCTTTAACTTCTTCTTGGAAGTCCGAGGTTTTGACTTCTCTTGTGCGTTTAAGCTCTATCAGAAGATCTCCTGCAACTTTTCTGCGTATTTTATTTACGCTATTCCCCAGCGTATTAAGTGACGGAGCCGCTTTCATTTTTGACAAGATGTCTGCATAGCTCTTTCCTTCTGCAGCCTTGATGATTAAAGCATGCAGTCTGAGAGCTGTTGCCCGCTTAGGTCCATCCTTGCTGGTCCTATTCTGGTTTGTAACACCAGGGACACTGTTATCCTCTTTGCTTGCCTTTTCCTTCTTTTTCTTTGACTTTGTTGTGACGACTTTCTGCCACGCTCCTTTATTAGGCACGACCGCGACACGGAAGTGCCTTATAGTTTCCTGTGCGAAAAATGTGTGAGATGCGATATCTCACGCAATTTTAGACCGATCGGGCTGAAATTTTAGGAGAAGTCTCCTTTTGCAAAAGCTAAAAAACTATTTTTTTTTTATTCCGATCCTCTACGTCGTTTTGAAATGCGGGCACAATTTGTTTGATTTTTAAGCGTTTTTTTAATAAAAATTTTCCTGTGATGCGATTATCTCGGAAAGACTTTAATCAATCGGGCTAAAAATTTGTGTGCGAACTCCCCTCGTAATACTAAGCTGACAGATTTATTTTGGGCTTGATCCTGCACGTATACGCAGAATGCGGTCACCTCCAAAAATCGCTAAAAACGGTTTTTTAGCTCTAAGTCGAATTCTAAGCATTCGACAAAAAAAAGTTAAATGGAAAAGTTATAGATCTTTGAAAAACACAACTTTTTCCTATATCATCCCTATATCTTTTTCCTATATCTCCAATATCAAATCATGAAAATGCTTAGAACTCAAGTTTACAGCCCAAAATCGATTTTTTACAGCTAAAAAACCAATTATTTGCCATAAAACATTACGCATTTAAGTTTTACATTAAAATATTAAATATAAAAGTTGTAGACATTTTTAAAATACAACTTTTTTCTATTGACATCAAATCATGAAAATGCTTATAACTCGAGTTTACAGCACAAAATCGATTTTTTACAGCTAAAAACCAATTATTTGTCATAAAACATTACGGATTTACGTTTTACATGAAAATGTTAAATATAAAAGTTGTTGTAGACATTTTCAAAATACAAATTTTTACCGTGGCAAACATTTTTTTTAACACTTTTTGACATACACAACCCTAAAAGCGATTTTTTGATACATAAATTCAATAATAACTTCGGTGCAACATGCCCCATCCAAGCCAATTATTTTCAGCAATTTTCCTATATTATTAAAAGCTGAAAGTTATATTTTGGCTTTTATCTCATACATATATACAAAATTAAACCACTTTTTTATTAAATTATAAAAAATGCATAATTTAGGAAATACGTAATCGCCGAATACAATCCGTGTAACTTGGCATCATATAACGATGTACGCTATATTAATTAAACCTTTTAAGCTGAATCAGTATAATTCACTTTCAAAATTCAAGTGTATATACTGAACTAGAAAAACCTAAACTCAATAAAGAAACTTGCTTAGATTGAAGAAAAGCTCTAAGTAGCTTACTACATCCCTCTAAATTATGCTAAATACCTAAACAATCAATTTTCTAATATTCTAATTGAAATCCTACAAACGAAATATCATCTTCTTGTTTACTTCCTCTTGAAAACTGCGATACAAAAGTGTTGTATTATTTATCTGAAATTACAATAGAATAAAATTAAAATAAGATATATTTTAAGAATATCTACAAACAAAAATAAATAATTGATACAAATACAAATAAGTTACTAATTTTCCAGTAGTTTTGATGATAGTGTTGATGACCGCCAGAAGAATACCAATCAAAACTTTGACAACAATATTGAAAAAAAACAGGATAATACTGTATAAGCACCGACAGACATTACGAACTCGAAGCGCGAGCGTCAGCGGTCGAGCCTTATGCGCAAAACGCGAAGTAAGGCCGCTAGTTTCCTCTATTTCTATTCTGCGGAGTAGTTCGGGTTTCCTTTCTTGTACCCGCCTTCCGAGATCTAAGACTCGGGGTGGTCTGGGTTTCCTTCCTCTGAGTTCCCGGGCATTGGCATTGCTGTAAATTATCATTTGTCATGCAGAGATTTTCATAGCTTGCTCTTATGATCCGGGCAAGATCTTTAATTTGTTTGTGCACATTGTGCTTGTCTCTGACATAGTCCATCAATTCCTCCATTCTGCTGCCAAGGCAGTCCGAATGTGCATTTCTTTGCGTTATACAAACAGCTCTCTTATTCATGTCTGCATCAACCTCCATTTCCATATCACCTGCGCCTCTACATGCAGCAGGGGTCAGGTGACAAACCTCTGCGGCTTCTAAGTGAGTTTGCCCCCCCCCCCCATCCCCAAACTCCATGGGGTCAGTGCCGACCACTGGGGCTTTCACCTGTTTAAAATATTAACTCACTATGCATGTTTGATTAATCTTCAGAGTTTCTTTCCTTAGCCTGTTTGGTCCGCAGAGCATATTTTATTTCTGCTCTATCCTTCGGCCAGTTGAGGAAACCTCGATGCGTGTGTGTGTGTGTGTAGAGAGAGAGAGAGAGAGAGAGAGAGAGAGAGAGAGAGAGAGAGAGCACGGCACGCGCGTATGCGCACTATTAAGTGCTTGCACTGTGTAAACTGTGTTTATATTTTTCTCGTCATAACCAAACATTATAGATAAAAAAATGTCTGAGAAAAAGAGAAAAAAGTATCTATATGATGAAAAAAATTCACCAAAAAAACCACACACAACAAAATATGCTATCACTAAAGCTAAGTCAATTGAAGAGGTTTGTATACTTATAACTATAATACTTTTTCTAATCTATCATTATTTCTATAATTCATTATATTATTACTAATTGATTTTCAAGGAAAAAATCGATGAACTACATAGAATTAACTGCAGTTCAATTAAGCCAGAGTTGCCTATAATTCAACCATAAGTTGAAACGATTACAATTGATGACAATAATCCAATCGAGGAAGACACGCAAAATGCTAAGTCATCTGATCTATATGACTACAAATTATTTGATTGTGTAAGTGAATTATCCTACATTTTATTATGTTTTATACATATATAATCTGTACATATGTTTTAAAAATATAATAAATCATAAATCTATATAAAGTATATTGTTTCGATATGTACTTTTGTTTCATGAGTTATATGAAAAAAATCTATTTTCCAAAAAATTAAATGAAAAGTATCGTATAATAAATATAAATTTTAGTTCCATACTTCTACGGTTAATAAATTTACTTATGCGACTCATGATATATGTATATTATAACCATATATATTTTATGTATACATTCATAATTTATTTAAAAAATATTAAAATATTATTTGATAGTTGAGGGGATGTCGGAGCTAGAAACACTGTTTTTTACTCCATGAAACTAATAAAATTATGTTAAACCATCTTACATTTTTTTGGGGGACGGGATTTTAAATAATACCCTCCTGGCACATTTGAAAAGTTTTATCAGCTCCCACATCTTCTCAAGATTACGCTAAAAATATTAAAATTAATATAAACAATGCATTGCAATTTATTATATATACTAGAATTTGAACTGTTCATGTTGCATGCCATAACCTCTAGCTTTAATAAACATGTTAGATGTATGCGCACTGTCTGAACCAATTGCATAAAATATATCTTAGCTTCACAACATCCGGTTATGACTTTTTTGAGCAAATGATAAAATCAATAAAAATTGTATTTTCAAAAAATCAAAATGTATTGATTAATTTTTAGCTCTAGAGATTTTATAAACTTAAAAGCAAAATTTTGTATGCTATACTTGAAATACGGTTGGACCTTGATTAAAACCTATACATTACCATCCTCTGAAGGCCACTTTAAAAATATGTTTAAGTAAGAAAAATGAAAGAAATTAATTATTATTAATATGGTATATAATATAGTTCATATATATTAAAATAAAATACATTATAATATAATATATTATATCTCTTACAAAAATTAACTTAATTATCCACTGTCTTTGAAAAATTATAATCGAGTCCATGATTTATGTTATAATTTTTTGCAAAAGACATAATATATTTACGATTCTTCGACTTCGATAGGAATATTTGTAACAATAAAATTAAGTTCTATCATTTTTTGGCGATGATCCAAGTAACGCAATTTATTTCTATTAGCAATCATGTATTTAAATAATTTATCACTAAGCTTTGAATTTTTAGTCAATGATGGACATTAAGGAACCATTTTCTCCTACGGTGACTTATTTATTTTGATGTTTGTTACCTCTGTGATTTTTTTGGAATGCTTTAAGCAATTCATAAGCTTTTCCACAGGCTTTAAATATGAATTTGAATCATTTTAGCACAAATTTATGGATATCTTCTTTTTTAGCCAAAGACACAGGGTCTCTGCCATTCTGGGACCCATACAGGAACTTTTCCACTATAAAAAAGGTATCTCCATGAATTTTTTGGTGGTCATAGTCCGGAACTCTTACTTTCTCCATTATTAAGGTTTAAATGGCTTATAAGATAGGTATAACATACACACACAGACACACAGACACACACACACACACACATATATATATATATATATATATATAAGAGTATTTTTATTGAAAGGGTGAGAACATTTTACAAAAAAAAAGTATATCCACGTCTATAGTGAAAAATGCTTCCCTGAGGAGCTATGAATTAATAATTTTCTGTTGAAAATCCAAAAATTGGCATCTTTGGCTCCCTATCATTTTGGTAAAAAACCATGGAATCATCGCCTAGAGCCATATAACCACGGGAGTCTTATAGATACCAGTCCTCCTCCCCTAAGACTCCACCTAATACCATCCTCCATCCTGCAGAACCATATTTACTTAAAAAAAGTTTATAATCTTTATAATCATTTTAATATTTTTAATTTATGCATTTAATCTAAATAATATCTTGTTAAAAATAATGGATATTAATCAATTTGTTATCAAATCAGTTTTGTATTTAAATTAAATTTTTCGCCTTTAAATACGTAGTTAATTTGATAATAAATCTGGATTTTTTTCTATATTTTTGAACAGGACGAAATCTCAATGGAAACTTTTTTTAAGTAAATATGTTAAGTAATCATTTAATATTTATAAATTAATTAGACATTATTATATCATGTCCTATAATAATATGAAATTAATTCATTATTGTTATTAAACGATCATTTATGTTTCTGTTTTGTTCTGCATTGTGTATATTGATGATTCTTGTAAAATAATTTTAAAAAGAATTATGTATGCATACTAATTTGAATGTCTACAAAATGATTTTAAAATTCGAAATTGAAAAGCAGCAAGAATTTAATATAAATACATGTCTTTTATTTGAAAAAAATCTAAAAAAAAAATTGAATAATAATTTATTCTATGATCGAAAACCCTAAGAATTGACTAAACAGTTTTGAATCAAATATTTAAAATTTCATTCCAAACAATATTTTGTATTGATTCACCTGACTCATTCTGAATACGTATATTATCAGGATTTCGACATCGAGATAATGCAACATATAATTGACCATGCGAAAACAATGGTCGTTTCAAAAAAATTTCTATTGAATCAAAACTTTGGCCTTGTGATTTATTTATTGTTATGGCAAACGCTAATAATTATTTCTGCTTCAATGTTATACTCATATAATTTTGTAATCTTTAAACGAGTGCCATTACATAAACCATTTGTAATACTTAAATTTCTAATTAACATCACTATTGCATTTACTTTCAAATTAAGTTTATGTGGTGGAAGACCTTCTCTGATATTATTCAACATTTCAACTGGATTATTTAAATGAATATTTTCCTCTGTTTGATCTACTCCTTTATGTGTTGCACAATCTACACTATAAAATGTCTTTGATTCGCCATGTAATAATTTTAGAACTTTGTTATTTAAAATTTTGATGTCTTCATTATGAGGAGCTAAGATCACGCTACTAACAGAAGCACCTAAATTAATATTTTTATAAATTTCATTGCAAACATCGGTAGTTTTCAATTTTTGAGGAATTTCAAATGTATCGACTTTACCTTCTCCTATTTCTAACAAAAAAGAGGAAAATTCTACATTATTCGAACGTATATTTTTATTGAGCTTCAAGATTTTAAAAAGAGGCCACAAAGTTGAATATTTAATTGTTTCTTCTATGATAGAGTTTCGGTATCCATGTTTAATTACTGGAAGAATTTGTCTGAAATCTCCTCCTAATACTATTAATTTTGCCGCAAAAGGAATATCGTTACGACATACATATTGTAAAGTACGATTAATAATTTCTAAAGCTTTTTTAGGTATCATTGAAGCTTCATCCCAAATTATTAAATCTGCCTCTCTTGATCTTTTTTTGTCAGACTCTAATTTTAAAAAAGCACTTTCAATATTATTTAAATCTAAAGGCAATCGGAAGGTTCGATGATTTGTCAATCCCCTAGGTAACAAAATAGACGCGATACCAGTCCATGCCATTGATAAAACTTTTTTGTTTAATGACATGTAATGATAAATTAATGTTTTATATAAAAACGTTTTTCCCGAACCTCCAGGTCCATCAATGAAATAAATTTTGTGTTCATTGTCAACTAACTCTTCAAAAATTGCCTTTTGATCATCGGTCAATTGATCAAACATACATTTAAAGATATCGGCACTTTGTAAGACATTATCTATAGATTTTGCATCATCATTAATAATACTATTTGGTTCTGGTAAACTGAAATCTTTGCAAGATTTTTCGTCATTCTCTAATATAATTTGAATATGAGATAGAGCATTATTCTCTTTATTTGTCTTAAAATCTTCGGTGAAATAATTTTTAAATTTGTTCCAAATTGTATTACCCTGTATGTTTTCTGCTAAAATAAACCATGCAAAAAATTTACGTAATTGAAATGGTAACATGATGTGACAAGCTTCTTCAAAAATAATAAAAATATGTGAATCATCTTCTATTAAGCCCATTGCAAGTGCTGCGTCTTTATATGTTTGATACTCTATATCTTTATGATTTTTCAAATCTTCAAATGAAGTTGGACCTCTTGCTCGATTTAGTATTAATTTCAAAAAAAAATCTCTCAGTATCTTTTGGTGATACGATATTAAGTCGAGCAATAGTATTGTATTGAGAAGAACGTGAACGTTTTATCCAAGATTTTGATTTTTTATTAAATCTATAATATTCAGGCAGTTCAACATATTTAAGTGTTTTTGCAAAATCATCTATTTTATTTAATTTAAACCATGCTGTTAAAGTAGTTTCTTTATTGTTTAAGGCTTGCAATTCTTTATTTTCTTCGTAAACTATATGTTGTTGATCTTTTGTTTGGATTCCTAAACGTTCTACAGCGGGTATTTTACCATAAAGAGGATATCCTTGTAGACGCCAAGCAGCTTTCATTGGGCTTAAATATCTACCATCTACATACTGAGTGAGTTCATCATGTACTATGGACGTTTCTTCGCTAGAATTATTTGGATTTTCAATTTTTTTCATCTTACATAATGCTCTATCTCCACCTTTGTGAATATAATCGAATATGCATTTAATACTTTGAATTGATGCACAATATTCGACATTAATATGACACTTATACTTTTTCAATATAAAGTCATTATAAGGAACAACCATTGTGTTGTCAACTGGAATAATTTTTCTAAATTTTTTAATTCGATAAGTATAGTTTTGTGAAATGTTATTTCTTCTTCGATGTTCAGGATAACCATTTTCTGTAAAAATGGTGATATCGCAGAATGGTTTTGGAAATTTTATTGTACAAATAGTCTTATTTTTGATGATGCAAGGAGATTTATCTGTATGTGGTCCATGTAACATATGTTTAATTACTAATTTTTGTAAACCTTTATCTGAATTATCAGGAATTTCAGCAGAAATGTATTTGTCAATAGATTGAGGTGTCATGAGCTTGTTTTTTGGATGTAGCGTAACTACAATATGAGCGTGTGGTAATCCTCCTTTTTGAAATTCTATTGTAAAGACATAAGCTATTACTTTTTATCATAAAGGTAACATTTTTAAATCATCTATTCTAAAATATTTTGGTTATTAAGTAAAAAAATGAATTTCTATTTGAATACCAAATTAATTTATTTACATTAATTTCAGAATACATCAGATAATAAAAACGAGAGTTAAAATATGATTTCAAGATTAAATTACAAAAAAAAATCTACTATCTAAATTGACTATCTACAGATGAACTGTCCTTTTTTAATTATCTACAATACTTTTATATAAATAAATATTTACATTTTTTATACTCAATTTATTATTTATCAATACAATATAATAAAAACCAAAATTTGGGGGTTGGCGAGCGGAGCGAGCAGGGGGGTACCCCCCTAGTATATATATATATATATATATATATATATATATATATATATATATGTGTGTGTATATATATATATATACACACACACATACACACACAGACGTCTTCTAGACAGAGTCGTGTTCGTAGCCGGTCTGCCGTGAGACGCGAGTGCAGCTATAGCGACTCTCCCTCCGTCAATGTGTGTGCGCGCGCGAAGATAAAGCATGTGGCTGAATTAAAATGGCGTCGCCGCGTTTCACGTGCTTTATTCCTGGTGACGTAAGGTGGCGTCTTTTCGCTCTTTCTCTCTCTCTCTCTCTCCCTCCGTTCCGTATAGCTTACGTGCGAGAAAAAGAGGTGAAGCGGCCATGTTAGCTCGGTTGCCTAGCAACCCCCTTTGTCTAATGCTTTGTTCCGAGAAATTTAGCGCGCGCTCTTGTTCGTTTGAATTTCTAGGAAACGCGTTTTGTCGATTTGACTTTTTCCGTTTCGACGCGTTTCGGCTTTATTTTTCAAGGAATTATGATTTATGCACTGTTTCTGCGCATCGTTTTATTCATGCGTTTTTCGCGAGACTTTTGTGATTTGACCTTATTACACTTTTTCTCACTTCACTTTAACGCACATGTATGAATACTCAACGCTGAGTTGAGATTTTATCAGAACGCGTCTTTCTTTGTGATACGTGGCTACATTGCTTTATGATTTTACGTCACTTTTTTTTTCTTTTGACACGCGTGTTTCTAAAACGATTTCAACTTGAGACTTCATCAAAAATGCGTTTTTCTTTGTACTGCGTATTTACGTCAATTTGCTTTACTTTTTATGTACTTACACATGGTTTGCGGATTTTCCCATTTATATTGGTTTCCCGCTATCGTATTTCCTGATTTGTGCCAAGACAGCGACCTTTGGCTCCTTTGTTTGGGACGTGTGCGTTTTGTTTACTGGAAAGCGCCTTGTAGCTTCCCTTGTCCTGATAGGCCTAGCTTCTTGTTGAGACGTGTTCGTGACGTTCGCTGAGAAGCAACGCGTCTAGGTCCTTGGCTTCTTTGATAAGTGTAAATCTTTCTTTTCTTTTTACTTTTACGTATTACTTACCACTATCCCGATTCGCGTACTGGTTGCGAGCGGGGTTCATAACCTGTCGATATACAAGGATTTTCTAGACGCGATTAGCGAAAGCGTGCCGTGCGATATAGATAAACTCTAAGCCCTTAATGTCAGTGGCCATGACCGTCTTTACGAAATCAACCCTCATAATTAAAAACTTTAATTTTTTAGACGGATTATGGTTAAACCGACACAAACACGTTAAGCTTAAGCTTAAACAAAGCTAAATTAAACTAACAAGCCACCCCAGCCTCCCGATAAACTTTGCAATTATATATAAACATATGCTACTTTCAGTTTTCATATACCAACGACGATCGTGGCGGCTCGGTCTACGTTGTTGCTTGGTATTTATATGCACTCGAGTTCGAGTCCGAGGTTCGGCAAATTTTTTTCTTTTTTTTATTTGCTTATAAAATGTTTATAATGCGTAAAAACAATAAGAAATATATATTATTATTCTTTTAGTACGTAGGGGACGTGCAATGTGTAACTACAATTATTTATAGTTTTATGGGTAACGAAAAAATACAATTTTAAATAAATTTACATTATTTTATTAGTACGATAACGTTTTCACAATTACATTAAAACGAAAAAATTAAGCTTAAGCTTAAACAAAATTAAATTAAACTAAAAAGTCACCCCAGCCTCCCGATAAACATATGCTACTTTTAGTACTTAACTTTTAGCCGCCATTACAGCGCGCTGGCCCTCAGCACGCTGCCCTCGCCGCGTGCCGACGAAACAACACGCCGTCTTCACGGCATTTTTCATCGCTGCAGCGCGCCAGGACTGTCCAGCACGCCGCCCATCGCAGCGCACCTGAACATCTCAGTGCGCCGCCATCACTCGCGCGTATGAGCATCTCAGCGCGCCTTTCAACGCGTCGCACCACGAGATCATCGCAGCGCGCCGCCATCATTCGCGCGCTTGAACATCTCAGCGCGTCTTTCTCCAAGCATCATCCAATGCAGCTCCAGATCATTGCAGTGGCTCTCGACTCATCGTCATCGGCAGAATCATCATCGCGTTAATGTCAGGGTATGTAAAAGCGCGGCATATTCTTGCGAAACCGAGTCGAGTCAGTGTAGGTTAGGAATTCCGCGAATTGCCTATCACGGTCGACGCGCACGTGCAGCGCCCGGCTCTAATTCTCGGAATTGAATTTACTTTAGTGTTTACTTTGACAACATTTTTTTTAGAATTTTAAGTTGTTTAGAATTATAATGAATTTCGAAGTTTAACTGTTTTAAAATTTTAAGTTCTTTAAATTTTAGTTTTTCTGCATTTTGTTACCGTAATTAAATCAAAACAAGCTAAAATCGAGCGAAATAGCGTCAGTGTAAACAAATTTTTTTTAGCATTTTGTACTGCACCTGCGCGTGCAACATAGTAGCGAAAAATTTTTGTAAACACTGACAGCTAAGATAAAATGGCAGAACTTGCAGATCAAGTTAAAGCCCTAACAGAGGCTGTCGCCGCAGCCAATAGTAAGATTGCCGAATTAACGGCTGCCAACGCGACTCCAGGCACGGGCAATCTAAACCCTCAGGTTTCAGCATATAAAACGCCTAAAATACCCGCGTTCACTCGATCAAATCCTCTGCCATGGTTCATCCAGGCAGAGATCACTATACGTAACGCAGGCACTAAAGACTCAGCTACTAAAGCTGACTTCGTAGCCGAAAAACTCGACGCGGACGCGGTTATGTGTGTTATAGACCTTCTGGATAAGACTCCAAGGCTGATTGATCTCTACGAACAGATCAAAGAGCGAATTATTGCGACCTTCGGTGGTTCTGCTGAGGAGCGCCTCAGACAGCTTTTGCGTGATCAGGTCTTCCTTTACAGAAAGCCGTCGCTAATCCTAAATCGTATGAGAGCCTTGGAAACAGTCTGTGGAGAGAGCGTCTTAAAATCAATATTTTTCGAGCAGTTGACTCCCAACTGTCGAGCAGCGCTATCAATCTCAAATATATCAGATCTGAAACTCCTAGCAGAGGCAGCAGACAAATATATGGACTCAGTTTCCACAGTTAGCCCTCAGATCTCTTCTTTAGACAAAGAAGCGACCTCGTTGTTTCAAGAGCTCAAATCTGAGTTAGCTCGTATATCTAGTAGGCTAAATTCCTTAGAAAATAATCGCGATGGAAACAATAATCGCGGACGTAGCAAGAGTCGTAACCGAAATAAAACGCCGAAACCTTCTTCTGGTTCTTCTGAAGGTGTTTTTTATCTTCATAAGAAATTCGGTGAGAAAGCTAAATACTGTAGAGGAAATTGTTCTTGGAAACCTCCTACGAAGCCGGAAAACTAGTTTCCCCTCCTCGTGTGGAAGCATCGTTGGAGGATTGTTCTAAGAAAACTAAACGCTTCCACATTCGGGACGTCAAATCAGGTCAGATGTTTCTCGTAGACACAGGGGCAGAAATTTCTGTTTTTCCTAAAGCTGATTCTGACTATATTTTCAAAGCTTGATCTTCACAGGGCTTATTACCAAATTCCGGTAGCCCCGGCAGACGTCATTAAAACAGCGGTAACAACTCCGTTTGGTTTATTTGAGTACGTTTTTATGCCTTTCGGCCTTCGTAACGCCGCTCAGTCGTTCCAGAGATATATCTCTCAGGCACTAGGGACATTTTAGTTTTTTCATCCTCACCTGAAGAGCATGAAAAGCATGTTCGAATCGTTCTAGAAAGGTTAAAGCACAATGGCTTACGTCTCAACTTATCCAAATGCGAATTCGGAAAGTCAGAGATCGTTTTTCTTGGTCACCTCATCAATAGCAAAGGCTCTAAGCCTACCAAAGAAAGAGTACAAGCGATATTGGAGTTCCCTAGGCCCTCCACAGTTTCAGAGCTACGAAGGTTCCTGGGACTAGTAAATTTTTACCGTCAAGGACTACCTCATGCAGCTTCAGTGCAAGCTCCTCTTTACGAATATACGCATAATGCGAAAAAGAATGACCAAACACCTATAGACTGGTCCTCTGAAGCTATTCAAGTATTTGAACAGACGAAGAATGACCTCGCTAAGGACACTCTTCTCATTCATCCGTCCGTAGACGCAGAGACTCGATTAGTCACTGATGCTTCAGATTACGCCATGGGGGCTGCTCTTGAACAGCTCATCGATGGAACTTGGAAACCACTTGCGTTCTTCTCGCGTAAATTCTCGAAAGCTCAGCTCAATTATAGCGCTTATGATCGCGAACTTACCGCAATCTATGAAGCTATTAAGTATTTTAAGTACTTCCTAGAAGGTCACATATTTAAGATCCTTACAGACCACAAACCTCTCACTTTTGCACTATCGCAAAAAGCTGAGAAAGCTTCTCCACGTCAACACAGACAACTAAGTTTTATATCACAATATACCTCAACTATCCAGCACTTGCCTGGAGTTGAAAGCGTTGCTGCAGATGCATTGTCTCGCGTAGACGTTATTCGCCTCCCTATGGAGATCGAACTAGCAGATTTAGTTAAGGAGCAGTCGAGTTATCCAGAACTCGACGAACTTCTTAAATCTACCAAGCGTTCGCTTATTCTGAAATGCATCGAATTAGGTCATAATCACAGTAAAGTTTACTGTGACCTGACAGGCAAAATTCTTCGACCATACATCCCTAAATCACTCCGCAAGATCGTTTTTGAAAAATTCCATTCATCTTCTCAACCCGGTGTTAAGGTTTCTGATCAGCTAATAAGACAGAGATATGTCTGGCCGAACATAACATGCACAAAGACATTAAAGTCTATTGCAATGGATGTTTAGATTGCCAAAAATCTAAAGTCTCTCGGCATGTAAAAAATGAACCTATGCAATTCGTCACTCCCGACGACAGATTTCGACGTGTCCATATAGACATTGTAGGACCGCTCAAGACATGTGAAGGTTACTCTTATCTCCTTACGTGCATAGACCGTTTTTCGCGATGGACGGAGGCTGTGCCTCTCGCAGATATCACTGCAGACACAGTACTTAGAGTTTTTCAAGATAACTGGGTTGCCCGTTTCGGAGCACCCAGATTTTTGTCCACAGACCAAGGTACACAATTCGAATCAAAAATTTTTTCCACGGTTTTGCTCGGCCTTCGCACGGCGGTTAGGGTTGATACGGGAGCTTCCCCAGCCGAATTCCTTTATGGAACTACTCTCAGAATTCCTGGTGAATTTTTCATCCCAGATGACTTTGCTGCAGATCCTCAGATTTTTATCGAAGACTACAAAGAACATATGCGAGAACTCAGACCTGTGCCGGTGGCTCACCGTCACAAACCGCGCAATTTTTTCTTTAAAGATTTGCACTCGTGCTCCCATGTTTTTCTCCGAGATGTAGCAGTTAAAAAGCCGCTCGAGCGCCCTTACAACGGTCCCTTTAAGATCATAGAAAGAATCTCTGACTATGACTTTAAAATTGATCATAACGGCTCACCTCGCGTAGTTTCTACTGAGTTACTCAAACCTGCGCATTTCGTCCCAGACGACCTGGAGGTTCCTCAACTGAATGGAGCTTCTCCGCTAGTTCAGCTTCCAACGGCACCTAAACCTAAATCTATTCTTAAAACCTACCCAGGTAGAAAAAAAGTCGAATTTTCCGATCAGGTACATCAAGCAAGCATTTAAGTAACTATCAATATTCCCATCGTCGTAAAATATGTATTAATTTTAAGTTTTTAGAACTATAGAAAAAATGCTGTAAACTTTGTAACCTAGATGTTAACTTGCGAACTTCAAATGTAAATAAAATGATCTCTTGTAATAGTTCCTGATTGCGAGAAAGCAAAAGAACAAAGCCAAAAATTAGTCATAAATCATAATGTAAATCAGTGCCCTAGCACTCATTTTTTTGAAAACTTGTCATAGACTAAAACACTAGTCTGTCGAAAATCATATCGACTCAAATCAATGTGATATAATTGTAAACGCATACTTCCCGATTTAAGTATCTAATACTAAGCTAAGCACAATCAGTGCCTTTAATTGCGTTTTCTCGAGGGGGAGTGTGTGGGGAATCCAACATATGGCGAGAGAGTGGGGGAAGCTCCGCTCACTTCGTATCGCTAGCTGCTATACCGACGCGGCTACCGCAGTCCAGTTCTTGTCCGAACCTCGACTAGCACAGTCGAACCCTGTACACCTATTAATAAACCTATTAGTTATTGTTAATTACAGAAGGCTTGTCACTTACCTGCACCATTCCTCCTGACTCCTGGACTTGGCAGGGTAGGACTGCCATAATCACCCAATCACTGGGTGCCTCTAAACCCATATGTTACATGCGCGTACGCCATCTACCCGCGCATAGGTAGACTATTTACATCTGGCTACTAGCGTCACTCGGTCGGTAACTTACCTACGTCAGGCAAGTTATCTGTTGCTGTTCTCTTATCCTCGGGCTGGGCCTGCCGTCACAGTATACAATAATAACGCAATATGCTATTCTGCTTCTGCAATTATATTTCAATTTAGGTAAGTATACGGTGGGCCTGCAATAAATATAAATATAATTTACTTCTTAATCGTTTATGAAAAAAAAGTATACAATGAAACTTCTTGAATTTTAGGAATACAAATTAATAATTTATTTTAACATCATATTGCGTTATTATTGTATACTATATATTTTATCATCAAGTAGAAAAAGAAATTTACTGAGACTTGGACTCGAACCCGAGTGCATAAGAATACCAAGCAACAACGTAGACCGCGCCGCCACGATCGTCGTTGCCATATGAAAACAGAAAGTAGCATATGTTTATCGGGAGGCTGGCGTGGCTTATTAGTTTAATTTAGCTTTGTTTAAGCTTAAGCTTAACTTATTTGTGTCGGTTTAACCATAACCCATCTAAAAAATTAAAGTTTTCAATCATGAGTTTTCAAAAGTTTTAGATTCTAATTTTTTTACACATATGTTGTTGTTTAAACATTCATTTTAGTCCAATAATATGCCCGAATAGTTATTTGGCGTTGGTTGAAACTACCGCGAGGTGTGGATGCGCAAATTCGACAGTCGCCGTTTGTCACTTTTCCTCCGCCGCGTCAGGCGCGGTGGACCTAAGAATATATAGCGCCTCTCCCTTCTCCTCCACTGCCGCTGGATGCGTATACTTCCCCTACGCTCCTTTTCTAGATGCGTATAGTTCGATCGCAGGCCGCAAGTGGCGCCATGATCGAATTCGCCACGCATTTTTAACACGGCATTAGCAATCTCTCCTCTAATCTCTGGCGGAGAGCGTGTTGCTGACTCGAGGAGCTGGCAAACAGTGAGGCGGCGAGCAGAGCTCCAATATTCCAACCATACAGCAATGCCGAGGAATTGTCATCTCTTTTAAAAGAAACAATGAAAAGTGCCAATATGGTACGGGATTTACTAGATGACAGCGAATTTTTTAAATTAATGTCGTTACACGTTAAAAGAAGTCCTGCTGAATTATTATTGATGGCTCTAAAATATTCTATATCAAATTCGTTATCCGTTTCAGGTATATCGAATTTATTGAAATTTATAAATATAAAATGTGGTAAATATCTTTTACCGGAAACGCGATATAAAATCAATCAATTATGTAATAATAATAAAAATATTACATTACATGCTACTTGTCCTAAGTGTTCAGAATACATTGGTACGTTTGACGATTTTACGGTATCAGTCAATTGTATAAAGTGCAATACAAGTGCTGATATGTCAAATCCATCAAACCCGTTTTTCTTGCGATTATCAATCCATCTGATGCTATTCGTGATTACTTGGAAAGTAATGAAAATTATTACGATTATCTCATGAGTGAAAAACAGCATGAGCCTGATCATTTAAAAGATATCTACGACGGTATGATGTACAGAAAGTTTGTTCAAACAACATCAGAAAACATATACAGGGTGACCCAATTTAAACGGGCACCGCTCATAACTCGTCAGGGACAGCCACAATCGAAAAAATGGTAGAGACCAAAGTTGTAGGATATCGAAGGGGCAACCCGATGGTGACTTTGGATTTGACCTTGAACGCGTTTGTCAAGGTCATTTGAAGGTCAACTTTGGATTTTTAAATAGGAACCCCATTCTTTTATTGCGGGAATGGAAAGAGCGGTAAATTTTACGTTCAGAATGGTATGTTCGGTTGCGGCACTGAAGGTCATCTCAATGTCCTGCAGCCAGAATGAAACCCCGCCTACGTAATTCCTCTAGCAACGCCAAATTAAAAAAAAGTGGTAGAGACCAAAGTTGTTGTATAGGGGGGGGGGGGGGAGAATTGTGACCTCGAATTTGAGCCAGTCCTACAAGGTCATTTCAAGGTCAAATTATTTTTTTTCAAACAGCACCCACTTTTTCGACTCCGGATCCTGAAAGCGTGTAAAATGTTGCACTTTAAACGAAGTAGTAAATTTAAAATAGAAGAAAAGATTTTAATCATTTAGCGTACCATCTTTGAGGTCCTCGCCTCTCTCGCTGTTCAATTCTCTGGATCGTACTTCGAGATGGATGATGATTTCTGTTTGGGAAACGCCTCCGATATAATTGTGCTGCTGCATTATAATTTCTTCGACACTCTCCCAAAATCAATAAAATATCAACAATTTCGCTTCGACTATAGTCCGGCATATTTACTTAGATTATAAATATTACAAAAATAAAAAAAATGACTCAAATAACATATTTTCAATTATTAAATTAGTATTTGAAGTCGATAAATATCTAAATAAATTTAAAAATTCTACTGCATTACTAGAACTTAGACTGTTTTCTGCAAAAAATAATAAATAAAAAACTACTTAAACAATTATTTAATTGCAAATAGTAATTATTAATTTTTTATTATAAAATAATTTATTGATTAGGAAGCTTTTATGAAATAGGTAATAAATAAATATTTTGTAATTCCAAAAGTGTTAAAAGTAAATTTTAATAGATAACTTATAAAATAGTTAAAATTGTATTTTAGTAAAAGATTTATTTTAACTTATTAAATTTTATGAAGTGAAATCAAACTTATACATACATTTAAAATATGGGTAATTAATCGGAATATTTAGCTCTTAAACAATATTTTCTAGAATAATCGCTATGACTTGAAATTATATCAAACATTTTTTAATTTTAAGTAAATTGATTCTTCAAGAAATACCTTCATTACGTATTGCAGAACTTTTTTTATACAAGACATTAATACAAAAATTTTAATAGAAAATGTATATTCGTATTATTTTTAATATTAAATGAAATGATGTAAAAAGTACAATCTTCATTTGTTAACAATAATAAATATTCTGTTACGTTAGATAAAAATTTTTTTACATTAACATAACTTTAGATGCAATATTTTATATTAATATGTATGTTATTAATTAATTATTATCGTGTTAAATACAATATTTTACAGCTTACATATTGTACAAGTTTAAATAATGAACATACATTTTTTAGTGTTGTTGGTTGTTTATTATTACTTATCTAATAGAAAAGTGCAAAAAATTTAAGTACCTACCAATTTCTGCTGCAAAAATATTTCTAATAGAATTAAAATATTTATACAGTGGAATTATCACTAAATAATTATATTAACTGTTGCCAGTAATTGTATGTATAATCTGTGTGACGACATGGTATGTATTACAAACTTTGTAATTCTGCTTATACATATGTATTTTCAACATGCGTGTTTACATGTATGTGTGTATAGCATATGTATACAAACATACGTATGTATGTATATCTATGTATACTTAAAACAATAATAATTTATGAATAAACTAAATGGAAAAACAACAACGTTATTTAAAAAAACATAATGCAATTTATTTCTGATTCAAATAATAAATGTGTGTAAAATAAATATAAAAACTTTTTTACTTTATACTTCGATGTTTTACTTTTTCTTTTTCTGTATCGATGGCTTTTTATTGTAAAATTCTATTCATATTTTGGCATTACGGTTTATCAATTTATGATTTTTTAAAAATAAAACATTTAATATTTTTTTTACGTTTTTATCAAACTTTGACGTTTTTCTACAATACTTCGATGTTTTACTTAATCTTTTTCTGTATCGATGATTGGCTTTTTAATAAAAATTTTCGTTAATATTTTTGGCGGAAGGCCGAGTTTGAGACTCTTTCGACAATTTTCGGAGGCTATTTTTATTTTTGCAAATCGAAATTTCGGGCGGCAGGTACGGCGCGGGGCCGGGGCGCCTGCTTGAAAATCATTCGTGAGTTAAGCGTCGTAGGGGAAGGTTCGACGGAGTCGCGGTGGCAAGACTGAGCGCGGGACTTATTTTAAAAGGCTTATTTCGGGAGCCATTTTTATTTTTCGCACATCAGGAGTTCGGGTAGGTAGGTGGCGACCACCTAGAGGAGTCATTCGCAAGTTAACCGTCGGAAGGGATCATTCGGGGAATAGCGAGACTTATGTTTGGACGCTAGCGAGGGCTCATTTGCGTCTTGGCCGCTGGACAGAGAACATCTAAGAAGGGATTTCATCTCGGATACAAAGTAAAAGTAAAGTTTGAAAAAAAATAATTTGACCTTGAAATGACCTTGTAGGACTGGCTCAAATTCGAGGTCACAATTCTCCCCCCCCCCCCCTATCGGGTTGTCCCCTCGATATCCTACAACTTTGGTCTCTACCATTTTTTCGATTGTGGCTGTCCCTGACGAGTTATGAGCGGTGCCCGTTTAAATTGGGTCACCCTGTATACACACACAGCCATCCGCACAGACATTTTCTATAAACGCATGATTTGTAATCCAAATACCTCCAAATGCGTTTCTACGAAGTTTCAGCGAAACTGAAAAATGTACTATTACAAAACTTCATTTCAGGAGGAAGCAAAAAAGTATTGTTACAACAAAGCATTTTATATCTATTTTAATGTGAAATAAATATTTTATCAACTAGCCAACTTTTTTTTTATTTGCAGCATAATCGATTATTGTTGATAGTATGAATGATAAATATATTTTAATTTTAGATAATTTGTTCATATTTCTGTAATATAATTTTGTAATTTCTTGTAATCACGTGAGTAATCACGTCATGAATTGATCGATATACTCATGTAATTGCTCATGTGAGTATCCACGTGAGTAACCACGTGAAAACTCTCATCAGTACTCACGTGAGTTTTTTCAGCAGGGCATATTGGCCTTAATCATTGCAGGTAATAATGCAATTTTCAAATATATTAATATTATATGACAAATACAATATACTATAAGTATATATATACATCCATATACATGCTTATTCCTAGCTGAAAGAATCTATGAAATCTCATACAAGAAGAAGTATACAAAACCAGTACAAAAATTACATATGCACCCATATATTCTTTCAGCTATAATGCAACGTCATTTTTTAAATGGTAGCGAATAACTATATTTGTATTGACGGAATTGAAGAATTTTTACGTAACCTCAACTAATATTTTTAAATGATAATTAGTAACATAGTCTTAAATATTATAGCAACAGGTTTGGTCAAACATCATTCACCGTAACAAATGTGTTGATATCAAAATCAAACTGGTATTACTTATAACAACAAAAAACTTGATATATTGTTTTGATACCTTGAAACCAAACCAATAAAAATACAAAATTCAAGTCTTCTGGGTATGAAAGTTTTTAAATGAGAAAGTCAGAAAGAATACAAAATTTTAAAACAAGTTATCGTAATCAGCAAAATTTCGTATTTTTTTTTCATTCAAAAACTGTTATATCTAGTGGGTTGAAATTTTGTATATTAATTGGTTTAATGGTATTAAAATAACAAGTTGTTGTTTTTGCCATAAGTGAGACCAGTTTGATTTTTATATTAACGCCTTTAAAATAAATTTAACGTCAAAGCCATGAAATTCAATGTGAATAAAGCTATCTTGGACACAGGCTATCTCGCTGGCTATCTTGTCACACAAATACCATTTGTTACATTGTAAAGTTTGATACAAGAAAGGTATGAGAGAATAGTATATGGCAGTGAGTAGTCTGATCATTTTATACATGTGTATATAGGGGTTAGGTTGCCACTCTTAGTATACAACTTTTAAAACTTCACTTAACTAATGATAACTTGTGTATGTAGAAAACTGACGTAGATTTTCAATTCAATGTAACTTAGACGCGTCAATTATTATTATTATTTAAATTTTTAGATTTTACGTTATGCACTTTCATCAAGGGGATCTGAAAGTCAGTTTTGAATTCCAATTTGGCGCCACAAAACAGCAGAGAAAAAATAACTATTTTGCTTATAACAAATAATTAAAATAAAATGACAATAAATCATGACATACTTCCACTCCGTAATCTAGAAATTCATCATTTTACAAAGTTTGAAGTTTATAAATAAAAATCTCGCCAAATCAAGTTTGAATTTCGTGATTCTGAAACATTATTCAAGCTTTATTTGGCGAGATATTTATTTATAACCTTCAGACTTTATAATATGTGAAATAATTTCAGCAATTTCCTCATAATTTTTGGATGCATAAAGAATTAAAGGAGCATATTTAGCTGGATATTTCCTTTTAAGACAGGTGATGAAAAAATGTATTTATTTGGACTTTAACTTGGACTGCTGGACTCCTTCAATTAAAACTCTTACGTTAGCCTTATTTCATTTTGTATATTATGTACCTGCAAAAAAATTACGATCTGTAGTTTTAATATTATAAAGATATTATCATTGTTCAGTTCAGATATATTCTCTTCGCCAAAACGGGGTGAATAAAAATATCATGTCATACTATGCTATCTTAGCATTCTTATCATCGTTCTTGCACACCTATTTTTATATATTGATTTTTTAAGCAATTGTTTGCATAAATACTTTTAAAAATATTAAATCATTTTTTATTATTTAAAAATAAAATAACTTGACAAATTTTTGTTTATTACTTTTTTTTTATTTTCCTAATCTGAATCATTGTATTTTGAACATAGAATCATATTAGTAGCGGTAGCTTCGTATTATACTAAAAAAACTTGTAAGTATGTTGATTTATTTTTATATTGACTCTTTTTATTATTAACTTAGCTAATGACTTTTTTTCAGGTTCATACGCTCAAATTCAAGTAAATACTGGGATGGCATCATCAGATGTTGTATTAATTAAGTAAACTAGTGATAACTAATAACTTAGACTGGTATAATTTGTGATACATTTTATTATAACTTATTATCAAGTTCTTCTATAACTTTTTCAAGCGAATGATTGTAATCATCATTAAATAATGTTTTGAAATAAATGTTTTTAAATTTTTTTTGTACCTTGATACAAATCTGTTTTTCATTTTCAACTTTCAAATTTTTATTCAATTTCGTCAAATATACCTTTTATATTGAAATAATTTTTACCTGTGCCTGTTAATTGAATTTTAATACGCGTATTTGTGTAATTTACTCCTGGAGTAAACATCGTCCTCGTATCTGTTCGTTCGATTACACTTTTTACATCCTCATCTTTCTATTCGTTTAGGTCTCATTTCTTCTCACGTTCGTTCTCTTCGTTCTCTTCGTTATTTTCGTTCTTGTCATTTTCTTAGTTCTCATCGAGGGCTCTTTTTGTTCCGGTTTTTGGGACTCGTCATCACCATCTCCTTTCCATTCTTTTTAGCCTATAGCACGGCATCTAAGATCACTCGTAGTTCTTCACTGTAGATGTCCAGTTTTTCTATTCTGTACTCTTGGCCACTGATTGTCTAAAATCAGACGTTATCTTCTTTAATAAGAATCGCCAGCTGCTCTCTGGGATATTTTTCCTGGAACTTTATGTTACAGACGTAGTTTTTCAAAAAGGTTTTTCGCCCGCAATTTACCAATTAATTATAATGATATTCAATTATTTGAAGTGCTCTTTATATAAAGAAAATGATGATATAACGATTTTTGTCATTTTATATTTACAAGCACATAGCTTAAAAAAAAGTGCATGCCTGCACAAATAACTATTTGCAGCATCCCGTTCATCTGAACCAAATCTGCAGATTACTCTTATGATATGCATGACTACATACAGCATTCGAGTGCTAAATTCAATTTTTTTATCTTAAATTACCAAAACAATAATGTTTTATTAACAAGAAGGAATGCATTTTACAAAATCCTTCTCTCTCTCTCTCTCTCTCTCTTTCTCTCTCTCTCTCTCTCTCTCTCTCTCGTGAGTACAACAGACCTGTTCCGCTTTGCTCATTTTTCATAGCACTCTTACTGCCGCACCCTACCTTCGGGCCTATTGTTTTGTAGATCGTTGCATGCGCTTTTCTGCAACCTTCAACGTGAGATAATAATCACTGGAGGTTGCAACTTCTTTCAACGCTACTTTTCTGCTTAAACATCTGTCGCTGTAACCTAACCTGCAAACTCGCACGGCTTTCTCTTCGCTGCACGGCGTCTATTTTTTCCTCAAAGTGTGGGTACTCGCCACGAACACTCTAGCGTTTCGGTAGTGGGGGAAGCGCGAGAAAGTGAGGGAAGAGCCGCTCTGCGCAGCGGCGGACAGAACCGTTCCGACTCTCGAGGGAAGCTAACCTCGTGTACCCCATCAAAGACGAAAATAAAGAAAGTTCCGAAGACACTGGTGTTGAACTTCGACCTCATCTCCTGGACATCCTTTCCGGTGGCCGTGGGACCACCTAAAAACATCAGCATCTGTGTTGCTGAAACCCACAAAAGTAAACCACGTGGAGTTTGGATAGATGGAACACCACCATCAACGTCTTCATCATCATCAATCGCAGGTCGGTCAAATCTCACCTCTCTCTCGATTAGCACTCCATCTGGCTTCGAGAGTACCAAGTCTCTGGCTCAGTCGATAACTTGCATACTGTCACTATCCTGCAACTCTTTCTACGTTATCGAATGCCAGTAAGTTGTCGACAGAGACTCAATAACACTTAAAATGAGCGGAATTGGTGGGAAGAACGTCGAACTGCCCGTCACGTGTGCACACTGCAATAAAACAGCTAGGGGAAAAATGAAGACATGCGAGTTGTGTAATCAGCAGTTCCACACTATATGCGTCACCATGGTCCATAACGGTGAGAGATGCTGCTACACTTGCCTGTGCTGCTTGCGCGGTGGAATATCACACCGTCACGCCCAAAACCACGCAGACTAGGGCGAAATCAGCGGCAGCGGCAGCAGCGGTGGCAAATACATCTGCCAAGGGCACGCCTGCAACGGGTGCGCCGAACAAAAACAAATCGGCACCCGCATCTCTGGCTAGCTGCAGGAATCATTCGCCAGCGAGAATACAGGCGACGTCCATAGAGACGTCCCTTAAGGACATTTTCGCGGCGCTGGATGATATTCGAAAGATCCAGAGTGAGGCCCTTCAAGCGCAAAACACCGTGACTGAAAGGGAAAACCGCCTCAAACCCCTTGACGACTTGAATGCACTCAAGACTCGACTAAACAATGTTGAGTCCACCATTTCTGAGCTGCAGGCACAATATTTAGAGCTGTCGTCAAGGAGCCCAACAGAGCAGCAGAACATCCGCACTGCTCCTGCCTCTGAAGAGATCAACAACCTCCGCAGCGAGCTGGCTGAAGTTAAGAAGAGGCAGGAGCGCTCGGCGAATAATGTGGTGGTGATCTCTGGCCTGGCCTATACCCAGGAGACATCACTGCAACTCCTGGCTTACACCGTCCTGGCTGCACTGGATCCCACAGTCCTTAGGCGGGATGTGGCAAACGTCAGGATCATGGGGAGACTTGACGCAACCAACATCAATGTGCATGGTGACAGCAGATTACCACCTCAAGCTGTCACTCTCTCTCTTCCAGTGCGCTGGCCCGCTCCATCTTCGTGGCCAAAGCCAGGAAACGCAAACTCCACACTAGCGAACTGGATGCTGCCCTACTGGAGGAAGCGAGAGCTCTTCACCCAAACCACCAGGGACTTATCAACATAAACGAGCTGCTTCCTCCAGACATTCTCAAGCTGCGTATAAAGGCCAGGCTGGAGGCAAAGAAGAGGGGGGGGGGGCGATGCCGCTCTTTCGTGAGGGATGGGAGAGTCTATATCCGTTCTGGCGAGGACAGCGAACCGGCCACCATTATCTCTACAGACGCTGATCTTGAGGCTTTTTTAGCCCGTACGCCGCCAGCAGCCAGCATGGATGCCAGCACACACTAACACACACACATATCATTCCACCAAAACCACCATCTAAGTCATCCAACTCATCCACATCTGCCTCTAAAACGTCTCTGTCCGAGGGTCTAAGGGTCTGTCATTTCAATGCGAATTCCCTTACGGGTCACATTGAGATGATCAGGCTCTTTTCCACTCGTTCCCCCTTTCATGTAATAGCTGTAACTGAGACCTGGCTAAGTGACAAGATATCATCCATCCCTTCACTGGATGGTTACACCTTGCACAGACGGGACAGAAACAGGAACGGTGGAGGTGTGGCCCTCTACATTCATCTTTCATTGGCGGCTAGCGTTATCTCGTCATCTGACAGCGAATGGTCAGGCAAGCCAGGTAAGCCGGAGTAACTTTTTTGTGAACTCACAGCTAAGGGGGTATCGCCCATCTTCGTGGGGGTTGTGTATCGCCCTCCTCACTCACCCTTTATCCAGGGATCTAATTTCATTGAAAAACTAACAACACTTATGCATAACTACTCCACGAAGATCATCATGGGTGACTTTAATGCCGATCAGCTTTCTTCATCTGAAGACGCCAATTTAATCAGGGCCTTCATTGATGAGAACTCCCTCACTTCTGTGCCATATGGTGCAACCCATCACAGACAGGACTCTGACACCTGGCTTGACCTATGCTTAATTGATGAGCAGGATCGCCTGCTCTCATACTGGAAGACAGACACTCCTTTCACCAACGGACATGATTTTATCACGGCCACACTCGACGTACAGATTCCACGCCACGTACCTGCTACATACTCTTACAGAAACCACAAAGGAGTTTACCGCGGCTCTTCGTGACCTTTTAACTGAAAGGAACAGACTCTACAGGCGCTTTCGCAGAAGTCGTTTACCTTGGGATCTATACTTCTATAAAATTGCAAGGGACAACGCTCATAAACAGGTTGAGGAAGCCAGGCTGAATTACTACTATTCACGCTTGTCTACCTTGACCGACGTTGCAGAGATCTGGAAAGAGCTTGAAAATCTTGGTATTACTACCTCTAAATCTCCTTCACCTGCTCGGTTCTCTTCAGATGCTCTCAACAAACACTTTAGCTCCATCTCAAATGACCCTCAAGCTCCATCTGTTGAGGAGTATCTGCGAACCCTGGAGAGTCTGGACCTCCCTGAATACTTCATCTTCAGGGCTATCACGGAGTCGGACGTGTCGGCTGCAGTATCACACTTTAACACCCAGGCCAAGGGAAGCGATGGCATTCTACAGGTTGTAATCTCCAAAGCACTGCCAATACTCGCTCCTTTACTTTGTCAAATTTTTATCCTGTCTCTGAGCGAGGCACGCTTTCCTTCAGCCTGGAAATCATCGATCATAAGAGCACTAAACAAAGTTAACTCTCTAACAGCTGTAACTGACTACCGTCCGATCTCTCTACTCTGTTTCCTGCCCAAGGCGCTAGAGTGGCTGGTGCACAAGCAAATCTCTGAATATCTTGAAACAAGACTTTACCTTGACAATTTCCAAACTGGTTTTCGCACTGGCCACAGTACGCAGTCTGGCTTAATCAAGCTGACTGATGATGGCAGGCTTGGGATAGACAGGAAGAAGGTCACTCTGCTACTTCTATTTGATTTTAGCAAGGCGTTTGATACTGTGTGTCACGTCAAGCTACTCGGAAAGCTATCCTCTTTCGGCTTTTCCAAGCAGGTTATCTGCTGGCTTGCATCTTACCTCACGGGAAGAGAACAGGCCGTCATTGGTGACAACAACGAGCTCTCAACTTGTCTACCATTAAACACCGGTGTTCCACAGGGGTCAGTTTTAGGCCCCCTGTTGTTCGCGTTGTACATCAATGATATTGATTTTTGCCTAGATTCAGATGTATCCCATCTAATCTATGCGGATGACCTGCAGATCTACAGCCAATGCCACCTCGAGGAGCTTGATTCCTGCCTGTCAGGATGAGTGCTAACGCCGAGAAGATAATGGGCTGGGCTGCATCAAATAGTCTTAAACTTAATGTCCTTAAGACTAAAGCAATCGTCCTGGGCTCCCCCTACTATATAAATGCTCTACCTACTACTGCTAACACCTATATAAATATAGGGGGAGCCGGGTCGACTACGAATCATCGGTGCGCAATCTGGGTTTGGTGCTAGACTCCAAACTCACGTGGAAAGAGCACGTTACACAAGTTTGTAAACGTGCTCACTCTTTAATGTACCGTCTCTATTTTTTAGGAAGAGCACTAACCTCTAGTTGCGCGAACACTTGGTGCAAGCACTCCTATTTCCCATCATCGATTACTGTTCACCGGCTTACTGTGACCTGACACAGGAACTTGACTTGGGGCTGCAGAGGCTTGTCAACACGGGGATCCGTTATATCTACGGTGTAAGGAGGGACGAGCACATCTCCCCTTATAGGCGTGAGTTGCAATGGCTCACCACCGCCGGACGTAGGAAATACTTCATGGCCTGTTTTCTGAGGAAAATGTTCAACACCTCCGTACCTATCTACCTAAGTTTAGCCTGTTTTTTTAGAAGGAATAATGCTTGGGCTATAAATTTAGTTGATTTTACTTTTTGAATTTTAAATGTTATCTAGTATATAAATATGAATAATTCAATTATTGTAATTAATATGATTTCATAAAGCGTTTCATTATTCATCTCGTTGTATCTTATCATTAATAAAATGGTTACTTTAAAATCAAATAATTGTTGTATTCGAATTTAATTATTCATTCACATATTATTTATTTGTAATTCAAACCATAATGGCTAGTGATCACTGTAAATACTTTCAAAAATGTTAACATTTAAAGGAATATTACTAAAGCACAAATCAATTGTCGTATAGTAATCTGTTGTTACAGAGTCTTCTGATATTGTTAATTTTAAACCATGATTTGACATAATATTTATTATATTTTTTGTTTCACTGTCATGAATATTCCTAACATTAATATTAAAATCTCCTATAAAAATAATACCTGATGTATTTTGTTTTTTAATTTCTTCGAAAATATTTATTAAATTCATTGTAAAATGAATATATTGATATTTGGGTGATTTATAAACAGTAATTATCGACGTTAATTCTCGTAAATGATACATAACATTTATTTACAGAAATCGTTCTTTCGTAAAAACATTTTATGGATTCGTAGTTAATTTTTTTGTTAAAGTATGTTACATAACCATATGGTTTCCTTATGGATCCTATACAGTTTTGTCTAGAAATAATTTCAAAATCATCGATATCTATTACGTCTTTACTTAATGTCCATGTTTCAACAAGTGATATTATATCGCTATTAATGAAATTTCTATCATATCTTATATAATTAATATTTTTATTCAAACTTCTTAGATTTTGTTAAATATAATTTATAGTATTTAAATTTCTATGATTGTTTATAAAGTTTAATGAAAGTAATAAAGGACTTTCATGATTCAAACGATGCATTTCGTTTTCAACTTTATCAGGGTGTTTTTGTGGTGGTATATATTCTCCTTCTAGAAATAGTCCAGAAGCGCTTGTTACTCGACTAAATGCTACGTATAGCATTCTTTTGTCATTGATATTATCAATATTTACAAATACAGTTTTATACGTGGATCCTTGCGATTTATGTATTGTCATTGCTTCTGCTGGTTGTAAAGGAAACTGATTTCTGTTTATTTGTAACACTGATGATTTTGTTATATTAACAGATCGTGAAATTCTATCAATTGGTGTCCAATTCATGGGAATATTTTTACTTTTCATTTTTTCGAAATATTGTGATCTCATTTTCTTTCCTACATGCTCATCATCAAATTCAATATAAACTTGTAATGGTATGTTTATTTTATTTTTGGTTTTCATACAAACGTAATATCCATAATGGATGTTTTTTAATTTTCCAGTTGCTCCATTGGTTAAGCCATCTTCGGTGTCAACATTATTGGTCAAAATATATCTGGCTGTTATTTTCAATAGTAATTTGTTTCATAATCCTTGCATTTTCTGAGCTGGTAACATTTTTGCATTTTCTAATAATTTTGTTTTTGCAGCTGCAGTTCCTTCTCCTATGCAGTTGTCAATACAATCACTGATACATTCTTCTGTGTTTAACGAATTTAAAAATGTATTATTGTAATGGTTCACTGCATTATTTAAATAAATCATCGTCTATAGTTCTTGTTGAAGCTGTTGCTAAATTATTTAGTGCTTCAGCAAATAATTTATCATCTTTTTGGCGCATTATTTCTTTCAGAGTATAGATTTTGAACTTTGACCACAAGTAAGCTCCTTGTATGATTTCTAGAGTTGTGTTTTGTGGTTCGTAAATCCAGCCATCCATAACAGGTTTTAACTGATTGAATTCTCCACAAACTATAAGTGATACACCGCCGAATAGTACATTAGATCTAAATATTTGCTGTAATCTTTGGTTCACTTGTGAAAGCATTCGTCGACCTGTCATACTTATTTCATCAATGATTAATAATTTAAAATTTTTTAATTTTGTAGCAAGCGTATTCGCTGTATCTGCATTTAAATGATTCATTGAAATTTGATTCATTGGTAAGCTGAATACTGAATGAAGAGTCATTCCTCCAATATTAAACGCTGCTTTTCCAGTAGGTGCACAAAGAGAGACAAATAAAGAATCTGCTTCTTCTTTATACATTTTTATATAAAAACAAAGTAATGTTTGCACGATAACTTTAATTAATCTACTTTTACCAACGCCTGCTCCTCCGCTTATAAAATCAAAGAATTGTTGATTCTTCGTTTTTAATTTGTGTAATAAATCTATATGATATTCGTATTGTTTTTTATTTAAGCTCTTAATTAATTCACCATATTCCGTGTCTGTCGTGAGTTTCGGAACAATAAATGATTCTACTTTTTTTACTGGGTTCATTCAGAATATCAATTGCTATATCAGTTTCATTTTCAGCTGCTTCAAATATAAGAAATTCTGATGGTCTGTTATCATGAGTAATATTTTCATTTTCTTCATCTATTTGTATGTTTTCTAAAATGTTATCATAATCTATTTCAATTCCATACACGTACTTTTTTCTATTTTCTTGTATTAAATCTATATTATCATTATACAAAATTTTAGCATTAATTATATCGGGTTCAATTTCTCGCCATGGTTTATACAACATTAACTGTTCTCGATAGTAATTTGGTTCATCTTGATATATTATGTTTTCTGTATCTAATGATTATTGTTTTTGATCGCTTTTTTATAAATCCGGAATTGTCTAATAATGGTAATCTTTTTGTCAGAAATGTTTCTTCATTATTTTCATGACCTGTATTATCTTCATTATTAAAATCGTTGTTGTTGTCTTCAATTCGATTTTGTTTACTTTTAAAGTAATCATATTCAGCTGCGAAATCAGCCAAACAAATATTTTCTAAGGCTAAAGGCCGTTGTTGATAGTGTTCTAATAATCCTGGTACAATTATATCTGTAGAATCTGGATCAAGTTGATACAGTTCGTATTTTTGTTTTATGACTTTTGTACGTTCTTCTACGGGAGATGTATTTACGTAAATTGAATTTCTTGAACATTTTATAATGTCATGGACAATAAATGATATATCACTTCTTGTGCTGAAATTTCACTTTTATTTATAAAACAATTAGCTATTGTACGTAATTGCTGCTTAGTTGTCATATCTTCTTTTGTAATTAAATCAGCGCATTGTTTTAGTGTGCTTGCCATACCTCGTTGGGATTTATTAATGTAGTTGGCAACGTAAGATACACAACCATATGGAGTTAATATGCTTTGTAAATCCATATTTGCCTGATGTAATTTTATTATTGTAGGGTTATAAGTATTAGTACTTATGTCACAAACATTACGTTTAAGTAAAAGTATTGGTTGTTTTATGTGATATTGTATAGTTTTCAAGTATTCCTCTTCCGATATAGATAAATTGTTTAAAAATTCGTCAAATGTCATGTTATCGAATTGCGTAATATTTTTACTTAGACCACCTAAGTATTTTCTGATATTTACATATTGTTCTTGTAATTGTTTTTTATTGTTATAATTTTGAGAATTTTCAAGTGGTTCTAGGATGGTAGTTTTTCTCATTGGATATCCAGGCATGTTATATCGGCATATTGGTATACCATTAACAATTTTTTTACAATTTTTTGCATGTTTATGACCTTGAAATTTTATAAAATCTTTAACTAGTTCATTTTTAGAATCACATGTAATATATTGATAAATAAATTTTTCAACTAAAGATTTTGATAATGTATTATTAAGTTCGTATTTTGGTGCGTTTTTTAACCAAATCATGGCATGAACATGAGGACTTCCTCGATGTTGAAATTCGATTCTGTGATACATGTCTGCAATTGTATGATTTTTAAACGGTCCAGATTCTGCTTTTAAAACTTTTAATAGACATCTTATTTTATAATCAAAATATCTAGCACATGTAACTGGATCTGATTGAATTAGTTTAGTTCTTTCTTGCCAAGTCAATTTTTCGGCATCTTCATTTGTTATATTTTTATTCTCTAAAATTTTTACAAGTATGCGAATGAGATCTAACCATTGCGTTTCTGCAGCTGATAGTGTTAAAAATAAATCTGGCCTTCCACGCTGCCTACTCATTGCCATCAAACCTTTTTTTTATGTTCCCAAAAGGAAGGACTGGATATATCGCATTTTAGGATTCTAAAGCAATCATCATCTTGTATTAATTTGTCTAGTAAATTATTATTAATAATATTACGTACTGTAACATTATTAGTTTTTCTTTTCATTCTTAAATTAATTTGAATGTGTGAAAATAATCTTTCTAATCGAACTCTACTATGGTGTATAAATATGAGTGGTATATTTTTTGCGCATCGTCGATCGTACATACGAATTTCAGATTTAGCAATATCTGTCTATGTTATTCTTGAAGGAGTTGTTTTTTTATATGAGCTGATTTTTCCTCCATAAATTCTTGGGAAGGCTAAAGACATAAAATCTTCATCGTGGATGATTGAAATTGGCATTTTATTCTCACCAGGGGCTAATTTAATTCCAACATTATTTATATGTTCATCTTCAAGTGCTGTTTCTACCCCTTACGAAAAAGACTCTCAAAATTTGAGAGTTTACTCCCAAAATTGAGAGTTAACTCCCAAAATTGAGTGTTTACTCTTAAAATCGAGGGTTTTACCCTCAATATTGAGTGTATACTCTCACGCCTGAAGGTACACCCTCAACATTGAGAGTATACTCTGAAAAATTGAGAGTTAACACTCGGGACTCGAGAGTTAAATCAAGAAGTTGGGAGTATACCCTTTAACATTGAGTGTTAACTCTCAAACATTAATAGTTACTCTTAAAGGGTGAGTGTTAATTCTCAAACTTAGAGAATAACCCTCAACTCTGAGCGTTAACTCTCAAAAATTGAGAGTTGCTATTAAAGATTGGGTGTTAATTCTCAAACTTTAAGAAACTAACCCTCAACTCTAAGCGTTAACTCTTAAACATTGAGAATATAACTCTCACCTTATAAGATAACATTTTTAAAGTTTATAAGAGAGTATACATTCAATATTAAATACTTATAGTTAATTAGTCACTTAATTACACTTTACATTTTTTTTAATATATAAAAGTTAAATACTACATCAGTAGCTGATTATAGTATATATAAGATTGGTAATATAATAGTGATTTGATATTGTAAAAATAATAAATAGTGGTTTAATATTGTAAAAAAATTTATCTTTAATAATTATTTTAAATTATACAAATAAATAGAAGGTATATATATTTATATACGTACTATATTAATCAGTTTCCTTTTTATTTACAAGTTTCATAATGTAATTATTATTATTACATGGTATAAGAATGCATTTGCTACAAATATCTTGTGGTAAACAAGCCAAAATATTATTAGTTTCTCTGACTCTAGTACAAAAACTGGAAGACGAAATACCATTATAGGAGCACAAAATGTCATTTACAGTATCAAATGTTTTCCCAATAATGACGTATTTTTTTAATCCAGTTAATGTTGTTATACAACTAATTCCTGTAATGTTTATAAACTTTCCTGATGTGAGCGCAACAATACTATTGGTTCATTTCCACATTTTGTCGTACGTACTCGCATGATATAGCACATTTTTGTATACAAATCTGTCATATAAATTTATTTCACATTCCTCAATGTTTTCTTGAAGCAGTGCTTGAATGCATAATTTTTCAATAAGAGAAAGATTTACCGTTTTTCCTCTTCCATACAGAATCAAACGGTTTTCATTTGTTGCTCTAACACCACTTCTGCTTTTATATTTTTCCATCATATTCAGATACAATTTTCTCCCTTCGACACTACAATTTTGTAGTGAAAATGTATCAATATATTTGATTGTTTGGAAACGTAAGTACGATTTACAAATCTGTTGCAAAATCGCTTGCGAACTTTGCAGCATATTCCTTAGTATGAAATTGTATGATTCGTAAGGGAATGCTGACCATGCCCAGAGCGCCAAAGTCTTTTACTCCCTGTGGGACGTGCAACATTAAATGAACATTGTATTTCATTAATTCTTTGCCGTATAAAGTTTCAGTATTGTTGACGAAATGTATGATTGCTCTTGAAGCTTGTTCATATTCTTCACCTCCAATACTGTCACTGTCAAATACATGTATAGCATAGACAAACTCGGTCCAATGTTTATAAAACGAAGATGGAAGAATATCTTTTACAGGTACCGAATAATATAACAAAAAATTCTTAAATTCAGAAGCCTTCCATTGCTTCAGATTATTTACAGATCGAGGCGTTCGTGTTATTTCACATGGTGGAAGAATCTGAGTCAGTCTATCATTAATTATGTTTGATTTCGTCCCGATATACCACGATTTATTGCAGTTCTTGGGATCTATCCAGTTGGACAAAAAAAGTTTTACTACACCGAGTAAAACGGAGTGCATGTATTCTGGAGGAAATGATCTAATTATATTAAAAACTGGAAGTAGGCTTATCACAGAAACAACCTTCACTCCATTAACAACCGTCTCTTGCTCTTCAGCTTGAATCGCATCTCTGATATGCTGATTTTGTGTTCTTCTTACACCTTCTCCTCCACTGTACACTCAAGCATAACCCCTACCAACAGGAATATGTTCACCAGGATTAAAGCAAAATGTGCAGCCGCATACACCATTATATTGATGTAGATTTTGTAAGGCACATCTTTCAACCGAATCTACTGGTGCTGGCATCGTATGTACTTTTATTGTAACTAGCTCATCAAAACCAGGTGGTTGACATTCAAAACCATTATCATGAAGATCTTTTAACTCATCTACAAATGGTTTAAAAAACAAATTCAAATCTGGCTTTTCGTTGCAGCCCATAAACCAGCTAACAGGATATTCTCTTTTTTAACACGTGGTCCTAATTCATTAATTGACACTTGTATTGGACACATACATGATACCTTCGATGACTTGAATGTCTGTACTCCATTGAATGTCAGCATTCCATTGCAGAGACATATCAGAATTTGAAATAATGTTATTTTCCTTTAAGCATTTGTAAATCGCACCGCTTGTAACATCGGACAAGTTTTCATTGTCTGAATTATTTCGATTAAGTTCGTAAAAAAGTGGACTCGAGAATAAGCTTTTTAATTGCGCTTTAAAGGAATATGTAAAAAAAATGCCCATTTCTTTTTAATCAATTTTGGAGGTACACTTTATGGCACGATGTACATCTTGTGTAGGAAAATCCTGGTCTAAAATTCAACATAATGGTACAATCTGAACAATAGTAATATGTTCGAAAGTCTGTAGAAGCAGGAAAAGATTTCAAAAACGTATATTTAGATGAATTTAATTTTACCGGAACATGGCAATTAATTAATTCTAATAGATCTTGCAATGCTGTATATGACAAATTGTGCCGAATAGCGAAACTCATTATTAGTAAATCACTTTCATCTTTTGTAAGATTAATTCCTGGATAGATATGTTCTCTTATTGCCTGAAAACAGTAATTGTAAATATGAGTTATGCGATATTCGAAATTAATAGTACATATACATGTGTGTTGTATAATGTATAGGGCGAAAAATGGGCTTATTTTGATGGAGTATACAATTTAGTTTGCAGTACGTGCTCGCGCGCAGTAGGCGAGCAAACACGAGCCGAGGTGTTTGCTCGAAGGTGAGTGCGCATTTAGTGCAAGCAGGAGACAAGTATTGCAAACACACAGTAGATCAATAAGTCCTCGTCCTTGATGTATATCATATTTTTTGTTAACACGTATAGGGATTGTCGCATTTTTCGCAGATTGGCTGTTTTTGGACACGGCAATTGAATTTTCATTCATATCATTTTTGTACTACAATAAATCTGTTTCCCGATTTTCTAATAGCGGACGAACAAGATTTTTTACGACTAATGCTTTTTATATCAGTAGACTCAAAACATCTTTACTGGACGATCAAAAGTTGGTCATTCAGTTTATTCCGCTTTATAGATATAGAAAACGTGAAAATAGCGTGCAGATGTGTTACAAAAATATTATTATATACATCAAACGTTTAGGAATTTCATGGTTATCAAATGTATAAAAATAATGTGTGAAGCAAAATAAAACTACCTCATCTCTTTGAATTGCAGCTTCATGATTAACAAGTACTTCTAAACGAACATCGACTTGTTCTGCATAGCTTAACTCTCCAGATTCATCAACTTCGTTCGCATCATCTTCTATGTCATTATGAAATACATTAGCATTCGTTTCATTTCTCTCAATTTCATGTAATATCTGTAAAACAATTCGTTACAAAATTTTTAACAGTTGCATTTGCAAGTAATATTTACAAAAAATTTCAATCATATAAACTATTTTTATAATTAACTATATTAATTTTCAATAACCTTATTAGCTACATTTAACTGCTCATCATCGTCTACATTTCTTTGATTACGATTAATCCCATCGTTGTTACGGTCATCATGATCAGAAGCCTCTTCAACATTATTTGCAGAATCATTCGGATTTATTTCTAAGTAATGCTCCTCATTATCAACGACCTGCATATTATCGTCATTATTTCCACCTCTTAGATCAGCCTGCAATTTATTATGCGGAAAGAATATATGAAAAAAATTGTTTATAGACATATAATACTATATTAAAATATACAATTTTAAAATATATGACTCGAGTCGATCGTAGCGCAAATTCCATGCACCACGTTTTTTTTTAATATAATTGTCATATATATTACACATATTATTTGTAATATATATGAAATATCGACTAAAATATATATAAAACAATAACAATTATATACTAACTTGCTGATGATCTTGATCTAATACTCTTTCAGTGCGTCGTCTTAATGCAGTATTGAAATAATTGAAATAATCACAACGCCGGCCACCCATATTTTTATATAAACTAGAAAAAAGTTGCTGTATTAGCTACATAGTTGATGTATTAGACTTATTCTTTTAGGTCGATGCTTGATGTACGACAAGTCGCGACTACTGTCATTATAACTTGATCGATAATCGGAAGTTGTCTTTATACATATATACATACATTATATGGTTGAGGATTTTTAGTCTCTTTATTCAGAGTTGTGCTGAATCAATCATACACACTTCGACGCAGACTCTGAGTAAATAGACTCCAGAAAAACCCTCAAAAGACAGGAAGTGTACTTTCGTCTTTTGATGATTGATTCTTAAAAGTCGATATAATCCTTAAAATACTGGATAGGTGCCGAAATAAATCCTCAAAAGAATAGTTACGTATATATACACACGTATGTGTACATATATATCCTTGCGTGTTTTATTTATTATTACTCGAATAAAATTTTGTTTATTTCATTATAAAATAAACTAATTGTAATTATAATAGAGTATAATAATAAGAAAAACATACAAGGACGTGTAAATCATAATGACGATTAGAATCTAAAGATATCAAAGATGATGATGGCTGAGCGGTTAGGACGCTTGCTTCGTAATCTTAAGGTTCCGGGTTTAACTCTCCTCGAGTCTAAGTTTTTTTCAATATAATATTTATTTAAAATTAAATTCTAGAAGTATCTTACAAAGCTGTGGTAATAAAAAAGAATCTAATAAAAGTCAGAATGCGCGGTAAAGTAAGTAATGTGGTTATTTATGTTTATGAAAAATCGCGATATATCATATGAGAGCTCATATGAGAGGTCATGTGAGAATCCGGTCGAAAATCTCATATGATCGCTCATATGAGCTCTCATATGATTATTTTCAGCCGGGCAGCCACCACCTCAGCCCCAGCCGCAGCCACCACCTTAGCCCCAGCCTCGGGATGTAGTAAATTTTATTTTTAATCTATTTATTGAGAGTCATTTGGTATTTTAGTTAATTCAAGGGAACCTGAGAATTTTTTTCAAGTATATCGTGATAAAAATTTTAATTGTGAGTTAAAAAAATATGTTTATTCTAGAAAAATGCCCCTGAATTAAAAGTAATTGGTATTTTTTGCTAGTATTTTAATGAAAAAGATATATTTTTTAATTGGTTTGTTTGTTTATAGTATTAAAATTTGGTAATATTCGATATTTGATTTGATTCATAAAAGAGAGTAACAGATTTTTTATTTTTGATTTCAAATTGTATTGTACATATAATATCAAAGTTTGATAATATTATTATATTCGATGTGAATTATATGATTTAATTAAATGAGAGCAACTACTTTATTATTTTTGTAATCAGATATACATATTTTATCAAAGTTTGGTAATATTCGACATTAATTTGATTTAATTATAAAAGAGAATAGCGATTTTTTGCCTTATAACTATGGCAATTGGTGTATTTTTGAAGTATAAATAATTATTGAATTATTAATTTTTATTGATAAGAATGTTACTGTTTTTTTAAAAGAATTAGAATATTATTATCAAAAGTCAATTAATATTCATAGGATTAGTGGAGTAGAAAAATTTATAATCTGAGAATATGCATGAATTTGAATTACTTTAATAGGTGTATTAAACTGTCAGTGTGCAGCACAATAAAGTGTAAAAAATTATTTTATCTCTTAAAAAGTAATGTTGATAACTTAAGATAGAATAAATAAGTAAATGGAAGCTATGTGAAGATGATGATCATTTGTTATTATTTTATTTGCGTTATATTAAAGTTATATGGTTGAATTTTTACATAGATATTTGTAAAATTAGTCAAATATAAGTTACCGTAACAGTTTTTACTTAATTGTCTTCGTTGGAATATTCAGATCGAGGCCTATGATAAATTTTGGATTTGTCGTGTCAAATTTCTTGTTAGCATTTTTTTAGAGGATCTACTATTTCTAGCTAGTTGTATTTCTAAATTCTAGTGTATTTTTATATGCAGAAAGTTATAATAACATTGTCTCTTTGCTTAATGCATTAATAAGTATTTTCACTTTTAATAGTTACAAGAAGTTTTGAACATGATACTTGCTTTTCAAATTTTGTTGTTGCTTTTATTCGAAAACTCATATACATAAATATACATAAAATAGATAGTGAAATGAAATTTAAAGTTAAATTGATCTCAGATGACATATTTTAAATTTTTATTTGGACACTCATATGAATATTATGGTTTATTGCGAAATGTGAAAATCGTGCAGTATTTCTAGTATAGAAAAAAAATGTATATAAATATACAAAAGTGTATAGAATTGTACGTAAGTGTGTATTTTTGTACAGGTATTAAAAGTGTATTATTTGAGATAAATTCAATTGCAATTTTTAAAAATGAAGATTTTCATTATTGCATTGAAAAAAGAGACAAAGTTATTGTATCCTTCTGAATGTAAAAATACACTGGAAACCAAAAATATAATTGGTAAGAGTTAGTAGATCTTTTGTAATAATTTTTATGAGAAATTTGACTCGTCTGTTAGCAAATATTTTATAGGTCTTGAGCTGAAAATTTTAACAGGTACTGTAATTTAATTCTAAACATTTGAAAAAATATTTGTGCAAAAATCCAGATATGTAGCTTCAATATAATGCAGATGGCAAAGGTTAATGGATTTGGATATCGGCTATTAAAATTATATGGCTTTTATTTACTAGTTTATATTTACTTAAGCTACCATCATAACTTTGTAAGATGTAAAATAATGTTAAGTATGATTTAATTAAAAAATAATCAACAATACAAGCCTTCATTAATAAATCATTTTCTTTTTATATTGAATAAGTGTTATTATACTATATGATATTAACCTCAAAAGGTTAAGTATACATGCAAAGCGCTTTATATGTATATGGGTGATTCTGCCGTAACTGGCTCAAAACGGGCACACAAATGTTCTATGCTAAAATCGACTATTTTTAACCTACCGGACGGTTATTCTACTTGTAATTACATACAAAACAAGTCCCTAAAGCTAAACCACAACATATTACTTATAAAAAGTTATGTTAAGAATCCATATTTGACTAGGTTACGGAACTGACATTTTTGTAATTCGCTACTAAAACTCCATTAAATTTTAATTTAACTAATATCACATGTTATTTTATTTTAATTTAACTAATATCACATGTTATTTTATTTTAATTTTGATTTAATAAAAATGATATTGATCATCTGATTTTGCTACCGGCACCCTGAAAATTAAAATTACTTAATTATTTTTATTATTGTAGGAATAATTTTTCAAAAATTACAATTGTGTACAATTTACCTTGAACTTCTTCTGGAACTTATAGATAATGATGCAGTCGTTGCCACAGTAGATTCGTTCAGAGTTGTTTCTTTGGTGTATATAGCATCTTTTTTTATTTTTTTCTCCTGAACTTTGGGTTTTTCTTTGACTGGCACCGCAGCATTTTCCATGTACTCCATAGTTCCAAGGAAAAAATGTCGACATTTTTCACCTGGTAGGCAAATCAAGCAGCTGAGTTTGTTAAAATAATAAATAAATACTAAAAAAGCAATGATTAAGATATTATTAATGTATTAATGATACTTACTGTATTATGTGTTACGGAACTGACGGTTACGGAACTGACATTTAGGCGTTTATCAGCTCGCAGAGCCTAGCGTTATTATTATAAACAATTCTTTGCACATATATTCGAAAATACTTACATTTACTCGAGAAAAACGCGCTATACGTTTAAATACAGTGTTGCTAAGTAGTAGTTTACTAGCGTTACGGAACTGACAGTTTGTGCTTTTTTCGAAATACTGATGAAAAATCAGCTCGCACTTCCACAATTTTGAATTTTGGAACCATTCTACGGTTGGATTTCATAAATAGTAGTATATAGTTTGAAGTTCTACCGATAGGTGGCGCTATATGACACACTAGAACGCTTTTAACATAAGGTAATGTAGTAGGGTACCTTTTTAATGCAAAAACGGGCGACAAAGAGTAAGCGCATAGCTTTAATATTAAATAATTAATTTTAATCCCGAAACCATGAAAAATATATTGTAATAGGTCTATAGTTCATACTATATATGATGGAATATTTTTTACACGTACTTTTACCTGCATCGACCTTTTAGATTGAAATCCGTGTTGGAGACAGGTTACGGAACTGACATTTGAGGCCTATTATATTGCGTAGTTTTAAATATAAGCCTGCATACTCGGTTATAACTATTGGTTAATTTAGTTAGTTATACCAGACATACAAAAAACCGCTTGTGCGATTTTTTTTCAAATGTGTAAACGCCTGGGAAGCAGGCGCGCAGAATGAGCCAGTTACGGCAGAATCACCCATATAAGCGAAACTGGTTAGTTTGTATAAGTAGTTTTCATCATAGAACATATGCCAGCCAGATTGGTTAAAATTTTACTAGGAAAATATCAAGACAATAAAAAGTTATCTTTGTTGAGATATAAGGTACATTTATATTATAGTGAAAGAGAGCTACTAGTAAGAAGCGCCACCTTACGTTCATGATTGTTAGTGCATGCGAGCACGGCGCGAGTCACCACTGGTGAGTCAGCCTCCGCAGAGAGCGGTTGTAAGAGAGAGAGAGAGTATGTCCGGCGAGTTTGTGTTTACTTAAATAAAGTTAAGCTTATGAAGCCAGTGCATTTGTTAAGTGTCGACACCTCATCACCTCTCACGATCCACGGAATATATCAACATGGTAGCAGTCCCTGGTTTTGGTTTAGTTTTTTCTCTGTGCTCTACGTCGACCCGTGGGTGGCGTAGGGCCAGCTAAAGCGCAGGAAAAGTGATGAGGACAAAGGAAGCACATGTCAGATCAAGTTAAAAAAGAAGAAGAAAAGGCACTCAAGGGAGAAGTGACCAGTAGTGACAGTGAAGACGAATTTCTTGATACAGAAGACAAAGAGGTGAAAATTGAAAGTGATCAAAAGTCAGTTACCGGCACATTCGAAATGGCGGCTTCCGAGAACAAAGGATTCACACTACAAGTATTTGACGGCACACACTATGACAAGTGGAAGTATAAATTGAAGTTATTCTTGGAATTCAAAGAGTGTAACAAAGTTATCGAAAATGAAGAAAGGCCGGAAAAAATATTGGAAGCTAATTGGAAAAAGAAAGAAATAAGAGCGAAGAATTATATTGTGAACAGTATGACAAATACGCAATTAGAATTGATTATTTCAGAAGAAATTGCAAAGAAAATGATTGACAAGTTAGACGAGAATTATTTGATTAAAAGCAGTGCAGTGAAACTATTGTGTAAAAGAAAGTTACTCGACTTGAAAATGGAAGAAAGTGAAAACCCGACAGACTTTTATAATAATTTTGAAAAACTTGTGAACGAACTGAAAAATGCAGGGGAAAATGTAACGAAGGAAGATAGATTGAATTATTTTTTATTAGCACTGCCAGAAAGTTTATCGCATATAGTCGATATAGTTGATGCATTACCGGAAAAGGACAAAACGGTAGAATTTGTGAAATCAAAGTTGGAATTAGAATTCATGAAAAGAAACGGTGATAGTGAAAATTCAAAGTCGAATGCTTTTGTATTTGAAAAAGGAAGAAAAGTGGAAAATCAAAAGACATGCTTTGTATGTGGTGGTATAGGACACATACAATACGATTGCCCGACGAAAAACAATTCCGGGAATCGCGCGCCACAGCGAGGAGGCGGCCGGGAGAGTCGCGCGCCACAAAGAGGAAGGGGAAACAATAGAGGCTACTCGCAGAGGCACGAGATACAGCGACGGCAGCCAAGGTCAACAGACGGACAACAACAGTACGGCATTTAGCGCGTCAGCACAGGTTAATTCTGCGAATAATGAGAACGGTAATGTAAATAGAATTGATTGGATTTTGGATAGTGGGTGTTCGGACCACGTAATAAATGACGAAAATTATTTTAGCGATTTTATTGTATTAAAGGAACCGATTAATGTCAAAATAGGAGATGGTAAAATTTTGAAAGCAACCAAAGTAGGACATGTAAATAGTAAGTTTGAAACGTTAAATGGAAATGTAACTAATATCAAAATGAAAAATGTTTTTTATGTGAAAGATATGGGTAGGAATTTAATTAATTTTGCAAAAGTAACTGACAATCATAAAGTATTAATTGGAGAAAATGCTAAAATTTATAAAAATAATAATTTAGTAGCAGTAGCTTGGGAAAAGAATAGAATTTATAGAATGACGAGTTATTTAGAAAATGATCTTGAAGCAAATTTAACAACTAAAAGAGATAAGGATAAAATGACTTTAAAAGAGAAATGGCATAGAACGTTAGGTCATGCAAATTTTAATTATTTAAATACTATGTGTAAAAATGATGTATTGGTAGGTTTACCCAAAGTAATAGTCAGAGCATTTTAAATGTGCTACGTGCATAGAGAATAAAATGCACAATATACCATTTGATAATAACAGGAAAAGGGCAAGAGAAATTTTAGAAATAGTTCACACAGATTTAAATGGGCCTCATTCTGAAGGTTATAAAGGAGAAAAATATTTTCTTACTTTTATTGACGATTACAGTAAGGTTGCTAAAGTTTATCCTATTAAGTCTAAAGATGAAGTATACGATAAGTTTGTTGAGTATATAAATTTAGTTGAGAACAAAACGGGAAAGAAAATTAAGAAATTGAGATGTGATAATGGCACCGAATATTTGAATAAAAATATTTATAGAATATTTAAAGGAAAGGGAATTGAATTAGAACCATGTCCACCGTATGTACATGAATTGAATGGTACTGCGGAAAGGTACAATAGGACAATTATGGATAGTGCTAGGTGTTTATTAGCCGAGGCTAAATTAGAAAAGAAGTACTGGCCAGAAGTAGTCTGCGCTGCAGTTTATTTGAAAAATAGAACGATTGCAAACACGATTGAAAGAAACAAATCTCCTTATGAGATATTTTTTAATGAGAAGCCAGATACAAAATATTTGAAAATTTATGGCAGCAAAGTTTTTGTTAGGGTGCCAGAAAGCAAAAGAAATTCAAAATTGGATAGGAAAGCTGATTTAGGAACTTTGGTAGGTTATGATGCAACAGGGTATAGAGTTTTGATTAGAGATAGAGTCATTGTAGCAAGACACGTTGATGTAGTTGAGGAAGATGTCAAATGTATAGGTTTAAATGAGGAATTCGGAAGTGAGAACTCAAGTGAGAATCTTGACAATGAAAATGAAAATTTACCTTCCCATACTACGACTCTCGAGTCTAGTAAGGGAAGTAAAACTGATGATAAAGGAAAAGTACCTGAAATAAAGAGGTCTCAAAGAGAGATTAAAAAGCCTAGTAGATTTGATGATAACTATGTATATAGCGGTTGTATTTATGTAAATTATTGTAGCGCCGATAGTACTGTAAGTTTTGAAGAGGCAATTGAAAGTAATGAATCTAGTTTTTGGAAAAATGCCATGGATAAAGAGATGGATAGTTTAAAGAAAAATAAAACGTGGCAATTAGTTGAAACACCAAAGAATGAAAAGGTATTAGACTTGAAATGGATTTATACAAAGAAAAGCGAAAATGTTTATACAGCGAGAATAGTCGTAAAAGGTTTCCAACAAACGGATGCGTTGGACGATATTTATTCACCTGTTGCTAAGACTCAAACGTTAAAAGTATTATTGTCGTATTGTTGTCAAAATGGTTTATTAGTTGAGCAAATGGATGTCGAGACAGCGTTTTTGAACGGGAACGTAAAATCGAAAGTTTTTGTAAAGCAACCTGAAGGGTATGACGATGGTACTGATAGAGTATGTATATTAAATAAAGCACTGTATGGATTGCGTGAGGGTCCACGAGCGTGGTATGAGTGTCTCGATGACTATTTAAGCGAATTAGGTTTTATAAGAAGCGAACATGACTATTGTTTATATATGTTAAAAGAAAAGGATGAGATTATTTATTTAATTATATTTGTAGATGATCTGTTAATTTGCTATAAGCATAGAAAGAATTTAGATTTGATTAAAAGTTTGTTAAAAGAAAGATTCCAAATGAAAGATTTAGGTAAGATAAGTACGTATTTAGGTATTAATATTGAATATGATGAAAGAAACATGAAATGTCATTAGATCAGAAAAAGTACATTGAATCGTTAGCTAGACAATATCAGATTAAAGAAGCGAAATTATATGAGACTCCAATGGAGCAAAATTTAAAATTAGCACCTGCGGAAGACTTAACACTATAATTTATATCTAATCTAGTTCCTGAACTTATATACAAAAGTGCTCCTATCAAATTTCTGTATTTTACATTTTCATTTAAGTCTTCCGTCTTTTAATAAACTATTTAAGTTGTTTTCAGAACGGTTTTAATGAGCCGCATTATAAGTATGCTTTGAGAGTTTTAAAATATTTATATTTAACTAAAGATTTGAAATTGAGATTTAAGAGAAATGACAAAGTAGATATTCTTGAATGTTATGTTGATGCCAATTGGGCAGGAGATTGAGTAGATAGGAAATCGACGACTGGATATGTTGTAAAGCTGTTTGGAAATGTAATTTATTGGAAGTCTAGAAAACAAGGGAGCGTAACAAAATCGTCAACAGCTGCAGAATATGTTGCACTGTCTGAAGCAGTGAGTGAATGATCTTATTGATTAAAGACTTGTTAAACGATTTTTATGTAGAGTTTAAGAAACCTGTAAATATTTATGAGGATAACTCTGGCGCAGTTAGTATAGCGAAGTATGGTAATTTTACTAAAAGGTCAAAGTACATTGAGGTACATTACCATTTTATAAACGAAAAGTATGTTAAGGATATAATAGATATTGTTAAAGTCAGTTCGGAAAAGAATTTAGCAGATATTTTTACCAAAGCTCTAGGAAGAGTAAGATTTGAAAAATTGAGAGAATTATTGAACTTAATTTAAAGAATATCGTAATTGAAAATATAAATGTAAGGAGGCGTGTTGAGATACAAGCTACATTTATATTATAGTGAAAGAGAGCTACTAGTAAGAAGCGCCACCTTACGTTCATGATTGTTAGTGCATGTGAGCACGGCGCGAGTCACCACTCGTGAGTCAGCCTCCGCAGAGAGCGGTTGTAAGAGAGAGAGAGAGAGAGAGAGAGAGAGAGTATGTCGGGCGAGTTTGTGTTTACTTAAATAAAGTTAAGCTTATGAAGCCAGTGCATTTGTCACGATCCACGGAATATATCAACAATCTTGTCAAAAATATTTACATCAAATTTTACATAAAATTTTATGTAAAGATTTTAAACCATTAGATATAAAATTTCATATGCACGAATAAAATTGTAAGACTTTATGTAATATTTCACATAAAATTTATGTTAAATTGTACACGTAAAAGTTCTAAATTATTACATAAAATTTGATGTAAAATTAGGTGTAAATATTTTTAACGAAGTATTATTATTAAAAAATGTTGTAATATACCAGAGAGATAGTTAAATGTAAAATTTTATAAAAATTATGCACTGATTTTTTTTTTTTTATGAAATTATACAATTAAAATAGAAATCTAAATTAAATAGATAAGTTTTTGTGGGAAATTTGAATTTTAATCTATCAATAATTTTGTGTTTATATTGTAATATCAATTCTTTCAAAGTATATGGTACTCAAAAATGTTAAAAAATGTACAAAGTTATTTGGAATAATAATATAAATAATAAAGACATATTAAATATTTAAATTATAATTTATTTTTTAGAACCAAGTTTTAACCATCGTTTTCGAGGAGTTGCAAAGATTGCAGGACAATCTTCGCCAACAAGGAGAAACGTTGCGTGAATTGCAGCAAAACAATCGAGGTGAATTATTGAATTATTATTTTGTATTAATTAAACTTTAGTATTTCAAATAAAGAATTGAAAATAATAAAAATTTATTAAAAATGATTGCAGGTAATAATAGAGGAAACAATAATCGAGGAGGAGCAAATGGCAAAGGAAAAGGCAGAGGCAGAGGAAGAGGAGGAATTTTTATATATCACTATTACAATAAACAACAATAATTTTATAACTTGTAACTTATAACTATATGTATTTAAATACAAAATAAAAATAAAAAAAATATGTATGACTGAGTTTCACATGAAAATATGTATTTTTTAGTACACTAGCAAGTTTAGATGCGCTCCGTGCGTTTTTTTTAATATAAAAATGGTCAAAAATGTTTTTTAGATCCATATGTTGAATACTAAGCATTCTACAAAAAAAGTTAAATTAAGAAGTTGTAGATCTTTGAAAAATACAACTATTTTCTATTGACATGATATCATGAAAATGCTTATAACTCAAGTTCGTAGCTAATCGGTTTCCTGTAGCAAAAAAAAAATCGATTATTTATCATAATACTTTGCGGCTCTATGCTTTACATGAAAATGTTGAAAATAAAAGTTGTAGTTATTCTTAAAACACGGCTTTTTATGGTGACAAACTTGCTTACTTTCTATTTATCATTTTCTTTATTTAGTTGCAATTTGTTAGTTCGCAATGGCCAGTGCAATTGTTGAAATTTTTGAATTAATGAAATATATCAATGGGGGAAGTAGAGCATTTGAAGAAGATTGCAGTATCTTAAATTCTAATTATATTCTATTATGTGGGCTTTGTAGTACTTTAATGTGTGATGTTGCGCTTTTTATAACCGATTCCGGTGACGCAAACAATCAGTTTACACTAGCTTTTACTTCAATCTCCGTACCGCGGACTCTTACATCTACAGAAGGGGACAACGTGTAGGTCTAGGAACAGGTATGCCTGGCGTGGCAGAGGTGTCGAAATAAAGCTTATTACACAATATTTATTCTGAATAACAATAATCGTATATTCTGCAACCCCCAGTATGGATCAGTCTTAGTCTGATTACAAATTACCCGTAATAATTCAGCTTTGAACTCGGCGCGTGATGTTATTCGATGATGAACGAACTCACCAAAATAAACATGATAATCCCCGGTTACTGGTTTGACGAACAAATAACGAACTTTTACTAGGAAAACAACCAAGACCAACCGTGCTTCCGTGACTCTAAATTCCGTATTTAAATCGCCCAAAATGGCGCGGCGTTCGTCAAGATGGCATTCGGTCGTTATAGTTGCCCCCTGGGAATCGCTGGTATTTATTCGCTCGTTGGCGCCTTTCCCGCAGTGGGAATATTTGCGGAAAAGCGCGAAAATCTCCTAAAACGTCGCGAAAACCACCGCAATAAGGGATACTTTGGTGGCGGTACGAACAACGGTTATTCGTAAGGCGAAACCGCGACTACTACTCGTTGAGAGGATAACGCTACAGCCGCTCGACGACACCACGCAACTATTTTACAGGAATTTCGGGTTACCGGACTTAAAAGGCCAACGGCGTCTCGACTTAGTGTTCTCCTAATTGCTGGATCTGTTGATCGACAGCGACTCGATGGTTCTTCATGATGAGGCTGGATCGCTTGGCGATCAACAGCGGCGCTACGCAACACCAGAGACCATTACTGGATCGTTTATCGACTCTACAACGGCTCAGTAATTCCCCTTGTTCGAAGCTGGATCGCTTGGCGATCAACAGCGGCGCTACCCAATTAGTCGACGATTTCTGGTTCGCTTAACGATCAACAGAAGACTGACAATTCTCCGAGTACGTTGCTGGATTGCTGAGCAATCAACAGTGGCTCAACAGATTTATTAAAATGCCGGGATCCAGTTAGATCGACCGCGTCTCAACGCTCCGAAACGAGTATTCTCTCGTTCTTGACACACGTAATTTCGTTCCGCGTCACGTACCCCAACCAATACATCCACGACCAACAATTAGTGGCCCTCGTGCCGAATATGCAACAACTTACTTAATCTTCTACTTCGACTCCGACTTCTTCCTACTGCCCGGCGACTTCCTCTATCTCTCGCTCTGGATCCGTTGAAATGGGGTTGGTGGTAGCAAGTGCGTCCTTTCGGTTCAGCAGTCGAGGATATTGTGTTCTAGAAGGAAGTCTCGTTCACCCTAATAGTCCTGCGCATTCCCGGAAAACCCGAATCCGCGCCCCCTATATTAATTAACGGCGGCGCGACACCGCCGGCGTCAAACGCACGGACGCTCCCTTCCGTCCGCGTTTAACGAGCGAGAAAAAGACAGCGCAAACATGTCATATCGTCCTGACGCGGCATCTAGCTCTGAAGTTATATTCAAGTCATCGTGCAGTCGCGGTGCACGGGACTCCCACTAGCGCACTGGACCGCGCCAGTACGGTGGTATGGCTCGGTTAGTGGTGCGCGCTAGTGGTGTATGTCGCTTACTCGTGTCGCGACGCGACTCCTAGTGTGTACAGGAGCAGGTGCGTGCTGGCTGCGTCGGTACAGCGGTACCCGACAACACCTGACGGACCGCGGCGGCGCTACCGTGAAGGACATAGTCACCTGCCAAGCCCGCAAGGGAGCCACCGCTGCTCCACGAGGCTAGCAGGTGAGGTTATTTTTCTCGTCGCGACGACAATCAATGTTATTGTTCTTCTGCTGCATGATAAATTGCAGCAGAGAACAACATTGATTGCGCAGACAATTTAGTACCAGTGTACACGTGTAGCCGAGCAGGCTACACGTCGCAAATGTTCAAAATATGTTAGTGGATAAATACTTTGATTTCTGATTAAACTCTAGTTCGTTAAGTGATTACCCACATGAAATAAATATTCAAATCACCACTAATAATGGTAACAGTAAGACTCTGAACACCTATTATAGTTATCAGGCACGAAATTCTGGGCAGTGCCATTGTAGGTGTTTTTTTACTTCTAAATCAGTAAGTAAATGGGAAATTGATGCATTTTATTAAAAACAAAAATTATTGCTTAAAACTTTTTCTATTAAGCATTTACTTTGTGGAATTTATTTTATTGTTGCAGGTTCTTCAATGTTTATAATGTTTGTAGCAGATAAATTTTTCTACCAGCCTCTTGACTGGTAAAGTATATTATTTTTCATTTATTAAAATTATTGTTTATCTTGTATATAAATGATTTTGTTGCATTTTATTGCAAAGTATAATATGTCATTGATATTTCATTATAGTCAAAAATTGCATAAAAATTTGTTTACGGTTAAAATTATGATTAAAATATTGTTCTTATTTTAATTTTTATTTTTGTTATTATTAATTTTTCAATACAATAATGATTGTTATTTATGATTGTTATAATTTGCTATGTATAATCTAGTTACAATTTAATTAATGTATACAATGCATAAGTTACAATTTAGTAAAAGTATCTTGTTCAATATTTGTTTAAGAGTTAATGATTTAAATTTTTATAATTTATATGTATTTTTATAATTCTGAGGCATAGTATTATGTTCAGAGCAAGCAAGATTAAAGATTTATCGTTTTAGATTTTGTGTTTATATGCGGTAGTTGTATATGTATGTACCCATCTACACATATGTAAGTGTTTAGTGGACGCAAGAATCCCTATATAAAAAAGTCATGACCGGATGAAGTGAAGCCAAGAATGCGTCAATAGTATTAAAAATGTAATATAATACTATAATACATATCAAATTATAATTTGTGTATTTATAATATTCTAGAGACATTCTACTCTCGAGACTATTCTATTCACGAGACATAACCTTAAAATTTTAAAAGGAAGTTGGCGATGAAACCGCGGCAATTTTGAAATTTATATGAGCGCGAATATATATATATATATATATATATATATATATATATATATATATATATATATATATATATATATATATATATATCTGTGTGTGTATGTGTGCGTGTGTGTGTGATAAAAGCAATATAAGTGACTTGCTGCTGTCAGCCATAGCAAGGCAGCACACATTATGTGTAGGATATGATAAAGTAGTGGTTGACAAAGACAAGCCTCTACCGTTCACAGGCTTACAGGATACGGACTGTGCAATAATATATGGGGATTATGCGTGTACTTAAAAAAAAAGGAGTGATAAGAAAGTAACAGAATTACAAGATTCAGGAAGATAGAAGAAAGAGAAGGTTTAGTCAGAAAAAGGTAAAAGGAAGTAGAGTTTAAACATTTTGAAAATTTAGTCTAGGCGTTGTGTAGAATATAGTATATTCAGTATATGTAGTGAATTAGAGCGCAAAAAGTTCGTTTAGAAAAGTATGAAGTGTAATATAAGGTCACTTCATATAAAAATTAGTAAAAGTATGTATATATATATATATATATATATATATATATATATATATATATATATATATATATATATATATATATATATACATACATGGTGATGAGTATGATAATATACAGTTACAGTTCAAGTGTTTATTATAGTTAGAGTGAAAACAATGCGCAAACTGGTAATGCGCCTCTGGCTGTTCAGGTAAACAGTGTCACAGGGTGAAGTTAAATAAAATCTGCTACGGTAGCTGGTTTTGCAATACTTTTTATAATAACTGTACAATTTTAGAGACCTCTATCCAAAAAAGAATTGAAACAGCATGTCGAGCAAATTGAACAGCAACAGCATGACCAGTGAAATTAATTTTCTTTTTTAGTTTGAGGTCTCTAAAATTGTATAGTTACTATAAAAAACATTACAAAGCTATTTGTCTCAGCAAACTTGACTTAACAAATTTTAATTTTGTTCAACACATACCTGCTAGATAGCAATCCAGTTGAGAGTCCTCCAAGATGATGTTATTGGAAAGTGCGATGGATGGTCAGCTTCTTAAATCTGCTCTCCGTTTGTGAACCTGCAACTACAAATATATTGTAAACAAAAACTGTAAATTTATACGATGGGAATCTATGGCAAATAAAAAGGAAATGTTGAGAGTCGTCCAGTTGATGTTGCTGGAGACTGATGAACTGTCAGCTTTTCACTCGCAGCTGATAAGGCTGGGCTTTCCTGTACAGCCGCCTGGACAGCCTCCTTCTAGCCGCAGATGTACGCAGGCGAGGTGGGCGCGATGTACAGCTTTTCCAGGAATTGCCTCTCGACTTATCAACGATTGGGTTCTGAGGAGCAAGTTTGTTTATTACAAATTGGTATTTTTGTTAAAACATAATATTACACTTACTACACTTGACAATTGAACAAACAAGATTGCAATGCAAGATAGATAATTATTGATGATCAATAATTGTCGCTCGAGAAAATTTCTTAGCTCTTCACGCACAAGTCGCTAAAGCAAGAATGAACGACAATTCTCGGTAATTTAAACAGGAGATAAAACATAAGAAAATCGCGCGCATACGGCGCAGTCGCGCGCATGCGGCGCATGTCCAGCGGCGCGAATTTTGAATCTCTTAAATTCAAAATGATAATAAAAAACTTTTGGAAAAATTCTAATATTAAATATTATAACCTAGTGGATATAAAAATGTCTTAGAATGTAGAAATACATGTATTACCAGCTAACTAATAACCTCTGCTTATTTCTATAAAAAATATTACTTGATTGTACATATTGCGAGTAAGATTGTTTTATAGATAATAGCAGACACAATGCAGTTAACTTGTGACTGCAATATTCATACATTCTAGTAGAATGGATATACGAAAGTATAGCAGCTGGTTACTCGTTACCTATCAATAATTTTCAAATAATACTTATCGAGTAAAAGTTTTGACATACACTGCTTCTTCATCTCGTTCAAATCATAAGTGGCCTTCTATGCTGTTGCTACCCTCGATGATAACTTCTGCTTTTCCAGTGACTACATGAAGGTGATCCAACGTAGTTTAATTGATTTCCCTCTAGAAAACACAATTTCAAATATATCAGCTGTGTAACAAAATCTAACGAAACTATTTTCATGTCCACAAAATTATCGCACTTTGTCTTTTTACACTATTAACTCTTTCGAATATTTCATGCAAAAGCTAAATACGATAACTTTCTGAATATCTACATCAATTACAATATAGAAATGTCGCAGCATAAATTAAAAGTTACTTATCTAATTGAGGCTGCTGGTCGTCGTTTGAATGTTCATCAAACTTGTTCATCTTCTTCATCTTCAGCTGAGAAGTGATAATGAGTGTCAGTATAAATGACGACATTGATTTTCTTCTTCTTTTTGTTTCTCAAACTATGTAAAATCAGCATCCTAAGTAAGGGGGACGCAATGGCACTCATGTAAAACTCTACATTACTTAGACAATGTAGAAAAATCGATACCCAAAGAGGAAGTTTTCACATGATTGCAGGAATGTAAGCCAACATTTTCTTGAAGACCAAGATATTTGTCTGCTGCACCATACATTTTATTTTTTCCAAAAAGCTGCTTCCTATGGTCAGCCTCTTCCCACCGCATGTTCATGGCTTTGTTGGCCGATGTTCAATTACTGCTACAACTTTGTACTGACCCTGCTAAATAAACAAATTACTTGAAATAAACAATTTTATAGAATAATTCAAATGCAATGTCCTAACAATCAATCTCTGTTTTAATTTTGATTAAATATGACTGAGATTGATTGTGAGGTTAGGTCAAAGTATACATACTCATGGTTATGTTTTTGAAGACTCCGAACTGCACAAAACTCATGAGAACTACTGCACTAGAGTTAATAACTGCACTACACACATAGTTTTCGTTTTATAACTCTTGTAAATATGTTTATTTAAACTTCTACTGCTACTGCTGCTCCAATTTGTACTACTGCGCGGTACTAGAGTAAACGTAGACTGCTGCAGAAGACACATCTCCAAATATGATGGCGTCTGCTTTGCATCCTTGCTCCGAAACGGGATATTGTATTAAAAAAATTACTTAATTTCTGAACAACAAAATGCATTGCAACATCATCGCTGTTTTTGATAAGTTGCATTGCAAACAAACAGCGCAGTGTACTGAAAAATTGCAGGCAAATTGTCACTTCAACATGTCCCGCAATTTGTCGGCACGCGTGCTGACAATTTGCCTGCTTACAGTGCGCCTGACCGCAAAATGACGGCAATATGACGGCAAACGCGCCGAGCAACGGTTGCGCTGATATTGCTCAGCATGCGATGTTTTCTGGGAGTATATTAAACATATATAGTCATTGTACAAGTATTTCATAGAAGCAAGTGTGAAAAGTTTAGTTTTTCAAGAATTTAGTATGGGTATAGTGAAGAAATGTCAGTTTCTACCTTTATTGTTCTACAAACTACAATGTCTAAAAAGATGCATATACCTGGTGATCATGTACAATATAGTATATTTAATATACATAGTGAATTTGACTAAAAAAAGTTGTTTTAAACTAGTATGTTGTGTAATATAAGGTCACTTCTTATGAACATCAGGTCCTGCGCACGGACGGAAAGTCACTCTTTGGAGAATGAGGCTTCAGTACTAGAAAGACTTTTTTCAAATAGGTATTTAGGCTTTTTAAATACAGTGAATCTGTTCTGAATTTAATTTTCTACAAAATAGCCATAATACTTTTATGAAAAAACCTTTTTGTAAAAAATGTCTCAGAAAGAATTGAAAAAAACACATTTTTGGTCAAATCCGATAGGCGTTCGCCCTGGGTATAAGACGTTTCTTCGAAACTCTTTATACGGGGCGAGTGCCTAAAAAAGCAGAAAGATTTAGTAAAAAATATGAACATAGATAGATTGAAAGTAAAAAGAAAAAAAGATCTTGTTGAAAACATGAATAAAAAAATATTGAAAGTTAAGAGAATCAAGGATGTTGTCGAAAATATGAATAAAGAAAGATTCAAAGTTAGGAGAAGCTAGGATGTTGTTGGAAAAATGAAAGAAGAAAGATTGAAAGTTAAGAGAAACAAGGATGTTGTTGGGAACCTAAATGAAGAAAGACTGAAAGCTAAGAGAAGCAAGGATGTAGTAGAAAATATAAATGAAGATAGATTGAAAAGAAAAACATTACAGATTCAGTTAAAAATATGAATAATGATAGATTTCATAAACGTCAACAAACTCAACAAATTAAAAACTGCTGCCAAGTCCTTGGCACTTAGCTTCCTCCTGTTCCGCTTTTTGTTGTATTGTTTTAAATGTAATAGTAGATTGTGCCAACTCCATACAAGTAGCACCTACTATTTTTTTAATGAGTGCAAGGTATATAATGCATTCTGGCGCACGCATTTTCGGGCATCAAGTAGCCGTAAATTATTTATTATATTTGTCGATTTTTATTGTCATGAATTTTTTTAAAAAGTTTGACAATTTAGTTTTGGAGATATAAAATTTTAAAAATCACTTTTTTATCATAACAATTGAACGAAACGGCCAATCTAAAAAATGTTGCTGGAAAAAGTAGGCAATTTTATGCTCTTTTAAAAAAAGCAAAAATATTTTTTGAAAAATCGAAAAATGGCTATAATATGGCTATAAAATAGTCAGAATCATAAAAAAAATGTTTGCCAAATTCAGAAACAGAAAACATATATGCATGTAAATTTTATTACGATCCGTCAAGTAATTCTAGAATTATAACGGTATACGTACATACACATATACACACACAGCCATCCGCTCGGACATTTTCTAAAAACGCATGATTCGTACTCCAAATACCTCTAAATGCGTTTCTACGAAGTTTTAGCGAAACTGAAAATTTTACTATTACAAAGCTTTCTTTTAGGAGGAAGCAACAACTGTGCCTTTAACTCCATATAGAAAAAATTCCCCGCTTCTTCGCTGATTTGTTTTGATCGTGCCCGGCGCGGTGCTTTCGGTTTTTCTATAGCGGTTGTGTTCACAGACTTAAGGTCCGTGTGCATAGGAGTCGACCTAGCCTAGTTCCTAGACCTTAGTGATTTTTGCGGCTGAATCTACAATAACGGTTTGTTTGGTCGCAACTTATCGATTTACCCTGAATATGTCTTAAACTCTACAAATTCGCTTATTTTCGCTATAATCTAACTTAAACTAAAATATAATATCCTAATTTTATTCTATAAACGAAATTTCTACCTTCTTCGTCTTCTTCGGAGCCACTCCCGATTCATTCGTCGGTAGTGCGCCACCGTAGTCTTTGTGCCTGGTGCCTGTTGAGCTTTCGCCTTTGGCTCTTTTTCTCCCGGTTGACTGGGCTTATAAAAATTCGAGCATGAACGGACCCTAGGACATTCATGCCGATGATCCAGTGTGGTTGTTGTTCTGTCACTTCTGCCCAAGGACTCGTCACTACGAAGCCCTTTATTTTTGTTTGGACTAGTAGAGTCTTTTGGATGATGCTGCTGGTATGACTGGCGAAACGAAGGTCGATTGCTGACTCTGCTGTTATTACTTCGGCCCCATGTTCCAGACAATATTCCGCGGCCTCTGGGCTCAGGGTGGAGATTCGGACTTCAGTGTCGATGATGGCGAGAAATTCTTGTCCGTATACCAATATCTCTACCGACATCGGTGTGGCTCTCACGAGGGCGCTTCTGACTAGCCGGTTATCCATCCTTATTGGCGTTGGTTTGACGACTGACTGTAGTTTTTCCTCGTTGGCGCATTTATAGCTCCTGTTCTGCGTCGGTGAAGGGCTTGAGGTCTTTCACGTGTATATGTTTCACGTAGCGCCCTCTATCGTCCTGCAGATCAAATATAACCGGCGACACACAGTGGTTTCAAAATAAAAAAATGGGTCAAATTCAGTCTTAGATCAAGTATTCAATAAAATCCATTTTTTTAAATTGAAAGCATATCTTGATGTACCTAGGAATGAAATAGGATACCCCTTTTTTGTATTATAAACCCGCATATAAGGTTAAAAAATCGATAAAGTTAACCTAAAATGAAATCATTATTTCCGCAATTTACAAAATGATTGAAAACAAAAATTTATTCTCCAAATAAGTGCAGATATGGGTTTTTGATGTATTTTTCGACGCTGAATCAGAATCCAATGTGGGAAATGCAATAAATCTAAAATCAGCCCCTAAAATAGCCTAAATACCGCACTTTTTTTCATAATATCAACTTATTTTTGATAGGCGAGTAAAGATATGGGTTTTCGATGTATTATTCGACGCTGAATCCGAATCCGATGTCGGAAATACAATAAATCAAAAATCAACCCATCCAATAGGGTAAACCCATATCTTCTCTTATTTGGAGAATAAATTTTTGTTTTTAATCATTTAATAAATTGCGGAAATAATGATTTCATTTTAAGTTAACTTTATCGATTTTTAACCTTATATGCGGGTTTATAATACAAAAAAGCGGTATCCTATTCCATTCCTAGGTACATCAAGATATGTTTTCAATTTTCAAAAATGGGTTTTATTGAATACTCGATCTAAGACTGAATTTGTCCCATTTTTTTGATTTTGAGACCACTGTGCGACACCTGTCTCTTGACCGTAAGCGGTTTTGAGTATTTTGGGGCTAGCTTGGCATTTCGTGCGTCGGCCTTACTCGACAAGTTACCAATTTCCTGACTACTTTGTCGCCGATATTCGGTTTCCATTCCCGTCGCCGGAGGTTATGCGTTTGTTGTTTTTCGAATTGACGAGCCATTTGTGCCTTCGCTAATTCAATGGCATCCTTTATGTGCTGAATTCTACTGGACAGTGGTGTAGTATGCTGCGATCCCACTTTCTGGTGAAGGCTACCTGGCGTTCTAAACTCTCTTCCTGTGTTTAAATATGCCGGAGTATAGCCGGTGGCCGTGCTGCTAGCGGTATTGTAGGCGAACTCTAGCTTGCGCAAATTTTCATCCCATTTTTTCTGATGTTTGCCTACATATTGGGCGATCATTGTTTTTATCACCCTGTTAGTCCGTTCTACCGGGTTGCATTGCGGACTATACGGCGGGGTTTTTCGGTGATTTCTCCCCTTTTCTTTTAGGAATTTTTCAAATTCTCTGCTGACAAATTGCCGACCATTGTCGCTGACTAGCGTTTGGGACAACCATGGCGGAGGAAAACTTTTTCCTTTACGTGACGGATTATGGCCCTGCTGTCGGCTTTCTTAAGTGCTGCTAGCTCCACCCACTTAGTAAATCTGTACTGCATTACGAGTAGCCATATGTTACCTTTGTTGGACCGTGGTTGAGGTCCGACAAGATCAATCGAGACCATCTCCCAAGGCTGTTCGATGTTGGTCGCGTGCATGGTACCCGCTTTTGTCTGTTGTTGAGCTTTGTAAGTTTGGCAATTTATGCAGCTACGCGTGTACCTGGCTCCATCCTGTAAGATACCTGGCCAGTAGTACCTCCGGGCCAGTCGCTGTAGTATTTTGGCTACTCCCAAATGCCCTGCGGTCAGATCGTCATGGCATTCTCTTAAAACTTCGGGTCGTTTTTCGGTGGGTATGCAGATTTTCCAGTCTTCGGTCGCGTCTGTGTCGTTAAAATCCAACGTGTGTAGGATATGGCGGTTTAATGCTCCATTCTTGATGCAGCACTCCGGATAGGTTTTTGGATCCTGCCGGACAGCAGTCAATTTTTTTGTGTACCATATGCAGTTTGTTTTGATGTTGCATACAGCTACTGGTTGTCTGGATAGAGCATCTGCGACGGTGTTATCCTTACCTTTTCGGTATTTGACCTCGTAATTCTACTGTGCTAATTCGTTGGCGAAGCTCTACTACGGTACCCTCGCAGTTGAGGTTTTTCCCCCGCAGTTCGGAGATAAGCTGCTCCTTGTTGAGGTGGTAAATCCAACTAACCCTCATCGTAAAAAAAATCCCCGGTTTTAGTTTGAGACGATGCTCTGTGTACAATTTATCATAAAAAAAAAATTTCGGCAAAATATTCTTAATCAGGTCCCTGTCCGAGCGCCATGTAACGGTTTAACTTTCCCCAAGAGACTGGATAGTCAGTCGGTTCCAGGATCAGGATACGGGAAAGGACCAAAAGAAGAGTCTGTTTTTATATTCTCAACAATAACAAAATATATTTCTTAGTTAAACAATAGCATTTGGAATCAGTTGTTAAATCCTGGCTGAAACAGAAATCAATTATGCGTCTTGTTAAAAATACTTCGCTTTTACAAGTAGAATTGTCTAATCTAACGCGGTTAACAATTTACAAGAACATATGCGCGATTTCGTTACAAGAATGATTCGGTGTTCGCGGCTGCGGTGTATCGGTTCGGTGGCGGTATGACGGATCGGTGGCGGATTTTGAGGTTAGGAATTCATTCGATACGGTGGAGTTGTGTGCGCACGGCTACGCCGATCCGGATGTGTCGTGTAACAACGATCTCGACCGCTCAGTCGAGTCAATCAACAAAATCTAAAATCCACCTACCCCACGCTCTGCGAGTTTCCGAACTCGGCACAGAGGAAAAAGGCGAGAGAAGGAGAAGATTTGTCAAAATCTATTGGAGGAAGGTAGTCGAGACTGACAATAATATCTAAAACATAGGCCCTTTAACCTACTTGTCCTACGTAGCATGGACACTATCAAAGCTTACCTACTCTACGCACTTCAGGCTTAAATACGTTGTGCCGAGAACGGAAACTCGCAGTGCAAGGGGTAGGTGGATTTTAGTTTAAGATCAATTAATCATGCCTCTCGCCCGCCTTCCACTGCTGTGTCAAGTACGGAAACTCGAAGTGCGAGGGGTAGGTACATTTTAGTTATACATCTAATCATCCATCTCGTAAACTCCCACGTAAACTCGCGTGGGTATGTTTGAGAGTTAATGTTTTTGATATAATTTTCGCACTTGCTCGCCTTCCTCCGATGTGCTGGAAGGATTTTAAGTACATTATTAATCTTGGCAAGCGTAGGGTAGTTGGGTTTATGCATTTTGGTTTTACATTAATTTCTCGCTTTACTCACCTTTCTTCGATGTGCCGAGGTGTAGCTTAAATAAATTATCACTCTCGGGGAGCGTAGTGTAGTTGGGTTTATGCATTTTGGTTTTGCTTTTATCCTTGCTTCGCTCGCCGTACTTCGATGTGCTGAAGAGGTATTTAAAATAAATTATTGACCTCGGAGAGCACGGTGTAGTTGGGTTTAAGCACTTTGGTTTTAGCTGTATTCCTTGCTCCGCTCGCTTTCCTTCGATGTGCCGAGGTGTAGCCTAAATAAATTATTAAATTTGGGAGCGTAGGGTTAAGAGATCAAGCCTGGGTTAAATCCTGCAAAAAAAAAACAAAAAGATATTCTTCTTACCAAAAAATTTTTGATTTGATGTAATTTGAAAAAAATATTCTATTGAAAATATATAAAATATACATCATTTTTATCGAAAAAAAACATGTATATACCTTGTAAAATCATTGACCAAAATTCATGACATTTCACTATATAAATAAGTGTTTTCAGTCACTTGCCACGGCTTTTTGAAAGATCCGGACCGTCTTCTTTACTCTATCCGGGCTTAAAATGTACCTTAAACATGCCCCCTCGGACCGATCGAGAGACATTTCTAAAAAATATGAATTAGTAAGGGTGCGAGAACCGGCAACGCTTTTGAAATAACGACCTGTAGGATGACTCGCCCTAGCCTGAGTATTGAAGTGCCATACCGCAGCCAACACATTTGATTCCGTTATAGTGCTCACGCGATGACGATTAAGAGGGGGAGAGAGATAGAGAGAGAGAGAGAGAGAGAGAGAGAGAGAGAGAGAGAGCTACGATGAGTTACTATATATGCTACTAACAAAAGTAGGAGGTAGAGAAGAAATGAGACACGTTTATTTTAATTTAGCGTTTCAGCGCGAACAAGGTGCGTGGTTCGGAGGTTTATTTAGCAAAATCATTCCGTACTTCACGTCTAGTGCCATGTAGGCAAAACGGCTGTGCGCACATGAATTAACGTGTTGGACGACGTTATAAACAACGGCTCAAATTTAAAGGAGGCTCAAACATGGTGCTAAAGTCTGGAAAAAATTTAAAAAAATAGCAGAAATGATGAATTTTGATAAGAAATCACGCGTAATGCGTCGAAGGCATCAGTTAAAAGACACGTTCTCATTTGACGGAATACATGTCCAGCGATCTGGATCTTTTCACGCTCCCATACATCAAAACGTCCATCGAAGGCAGAGCTTTCTTTATTATAAGCCTGTGTCGTCTCTCAGCGACGATATCGACGCACCCTTGGAGTTTGTCGTGCCAGGAGGTGGTGAGTATTACTTTGATCTGGCTCACACTATGCTTCATGTTTAAGCTAAAATAGTACCGCTGACAAGACTGCCGCAATGTCCGAAGACGTTAAAATTGGCATGATCAACAATTTCATGCATTCAATGTTCAATTAGATTGACGTTTTTTTTTATCAGAAAATTGTTTCACCGTCTGATAACGTCTATCCTCACAGAGCGTACATCGAGACGCTTATCAACTATGCTCGGACTGCTGAAAAGTTACATCTTACAGCGAGTTTATAGTACGATGACACAAACGGCGTTTTCAATGCACCAGCTAATGCCGTAAGTACTGCCACAGCACCTATGACCGTGAACAAAGGGCTGGAAAATCATATTTTACATAGAATCGACGATACTTTGACATGATTGGACACCTACATCGCGACCTCTTTAATCAAGATAGAATGCTGATTAACGGTGTAGAAATGCACGTACGTTTAATGAGAAGAAGTCAGCATTAGAGAAGCAACGCTCACAATTCGCAGAGTAAATTAGTCCTGAAGTTTTACTGGGTTATGCCCAAGCGTTATCGAAAATATCACGGCTAAAAGACCCATAACGAGAGTCAAAGTTAAGTCGTTTACTCTTCACTCGTGAATATTGGGCGATCCGATCGATAACATTATACATGGCCAGCTGCCAAAGAGAATAATCTTAGGCTTTATGAAAAAAAAGCATTCAACTGAAATCGCTCGTTGAACCCTTTGAATATTTAACACTTCTCTATCAATTATATTTCTCTTACGTCGACGGCGTACAAATTCCAAGCAAACCTTTGAGGCCCCGTGTCACGGGTCTCCACAAACTCTACATTCACACTCTTAAACGCTGTATGTACACAGGCATAGGCGTGCATTTTCTCAACAAAGACTTTGGCATCAACCGCTACAATGATTACAAAGGCAATTTTTGATGGTCTTCGATCTTATTCCTGATTTATCGGCACACTGTGCCCTATATTGGAATCTTATGTGCTCGGATAGCATACGCATAGATGTGAGATTTGAGACGGCTCTTCTCATTGCTATCAATTCTATTGTTTACGCAGAGTACGACAACGTTATGGAAATCGACTCTAGCCGTCAAATCGTAACGAATTTTACCGCTTGATGCGCACCCACACGCTATCGCAGTTAGTAAATAGAAAATATATTCCACAGGAAGTGGGAGTTTTATCTCTACAGAGTCGTATAGTTAGTCATTGGATCATTCGTGCACCGTAGAGTTTCACCGAATAATCCACGAACATTGCACTCTCGATGTACACAGTCTGGAGTGGCACGACAAAGATATCTTTTTCGAGAATCTGCGTCGTAATTTGTGGAACTTGGTGAAAGACGTGCGCCGTATATACGTTCTTGGAGATGCGAAAGCCAAGTTTTTGGAAAATGCAGTGGCTCGAAGAATCATCAATTTAGAAGATTTTAGCGCACCTTCGTTTGTCGAACTCGCGCAATGATTCCCGAAACTCTTGTTGTGCACCAGTTACCGTATCAAGAAATTTGAGAGTAAGGAAGATTTTTTACACTTCGTCGAGCCTATTAAATCAGAAGGTGGATACACTCGCTCGTCGCCAGTCATCATCGAAGCGACATGTACGACATAAATAGCCAAGTTATGTATTAAGCTATATTAGACTACGATCAGCAGCAGATGGAGAGATATCACTATCCCGAAAGATTTCGTTCTCGCGACGTTGTGGACGGAATGAAAAAAAAAGCAACTAAGAAATAGACAATGCGGCAGAAAAAGAGTACGTAGAGGCACCATCAACATGAATACGCTTCAAATAATCACAGCTATTGGGGATTAGAAACCGATTCAATAGGAGTTTACGCTGCCAATCACGTTCCAAAATCGCTATCCACACCCACAGCTATTGTAACGAATCTCGACACGTCTGATCAGCCAGGATCGCACTGGGTTGCCATCTACATAGATCAAAATGGATACGGAGTTTACTTTAGCAGCTACGGAGTTGCACCAGTATTAAAGAACCATCTCGATCGACTCAGGAAAAACTGTGCGCGATTCGACTGGAATGAAAAACAAGTGCAGAACGTCGACTCTAAAGTATGTGGCGAGCACTTTATTATCTTTCTGTATCATATGTGTAATGGCATTTCTTTGCGAAAATATCTACGTTTTTTTTTTCTTCAGACTTTGGCAAGTTTTATCTAAGGCTCATGAGAAGAATAAAAACTAAAACATTGCGTAATCTGAGAAGTTTATAGAAATATATTAAGTGACCCTCTCGGATGCGTTAAGCAGAACACCTTCTATCGATATCAAACGAGCCTTGTTTAATTTTTGTTATGGAATGTAAATACTGTAACGGCCGTTTCTATAAAACTATGGCTTGCTCTTTGTCGCCCCATGTTTTATAAAGAAGTCGTGGCGCAGTCGCCAGCCATCAGTCGTACAAACACTCTCGCCAAGTAGACCTCGTGTGTAATAATCGCAACAATGGATTCATCAGTAGCAGCAGCAACAGCCCCAAGTGCCGCGTCTTCAAAATACAAAGCGATTACCTGCAACTTGCTGTACTCGACGACCTACGTGCTCAACAAATCAAACTGCAAGCGCGCAACGATAAGTCTGGAGTATTACAGTGGCTACGACAGAGCAGTGTTAAAACTTTGTGCCAATGGATTGCCAGCCAAGTATGTGACACTCGACACACACAGCTGGCAAGTGATCAAAGATCAAATGGAGGCTATGGATGCCTATCTGAATTACGCCTTCACTTTCTACCAGGATTTTGGAAATCCTAACAAGATCCTCTTTTCCAATCACGATGTCACATTTACAAACAGCTTCGGAGTAAGGGCGATTGCCATCGACAAGAGGCTAACACTAATATCACCACCTGCAGCCGAAATGTCAACATATAACGCTCATTATTTCATCGGCGGCGGCGGCAGCGATGATGAAGAGACAAAACAGCATCCACCAGCACAACTAGCGTGCAAGAAGCCCAAAAAGTACGAGAGTCCACCTAGTGTAATTATGCTTCAGCAAACGTTTGCTAGCTTAAAACAGGTAATTATTAATAAAAGTAGAAGCTTGCATTGATTTACGTTTCGAACAGCTCGAGGAACATTCAGGATTAGTTAATCGCGGCGTAGGCTCAATTTTAGATTATATGAAAGACGCTTTTTTATTTTCTATCGTTTGTTTGTAAGCTGTAAATATGCTTTATTGTTCTACGCACACGCGCACGCACACACACATAAATATATAATGTATTCGATTATTCTGTTTTATTTAATAAAAATAAGAATGTATCAAAAAACTTTCTCTCTTTTATGCGTACAAATTTCACAATCCCATCAATAAATCCCACAGCTGAAATTTAGAGTAGGCTTTGCGGCACCGTCTGGTAGGAAATCATATATATTACATATTATTACAGCGTAGAAAGGTTCAAAGTCAGCACTCGGGCAATAAAAGCCAACATGTATACGAGCAACAGGTAGACGGCAGCTTTACAGAACGCGTGCGAGTTTGGGCTTGAATAGCGCAGAGAGGAGGGAAAGAAGAGAAGCGGGTCCAATACAGCGGTGAAAGCCACCGCGCCAGAGCTCGGGGCTAGTATGGAGTAAAGAGGTGGGTGGAGAGAGAGAGCCGCGCGCTCGACTACTATGGCATAAAAGAGTAAGGTGGCTACGGGTCTTGTATAGCGAGAGTCGCACATGCGCTCGAGCTTGGGACTAGTATGGAGTAAAAAAGGAGGTAGGGCTCCGGGCTGGTATAGCCTATAGGAGGCTTGGGGCTCGTATAGAGTAGATACGTGACGTTTATCACAGTAGCAATCGTAAATAATGTTTATTGACCTACTTATCTATTGTTAATACAACAATTAGCTACTGTTGACATACTTAAGGGGTCATAAATCATGTTAATTGACCTGATTAGCTATTGTTTACATATAAAAGGGATTCTATTTAGATAAACACGTGCCACCGGACAGGGGACTGGTGACTTCACTATAAGCTGTGCCCAATCTCTCCATACTAGCCCATATACTACTATCGTCTACTTTTTCGCTTTTCGAAGTTTTTTTAGTCAACCTCACTATATATATATATATATATATATATATATATATATATATATATATATATATATATATTCTACACGTTAACCATGTATATGCATCTTTAGACATACTTTTGTAGACCAATACCACACCATGGTAATGAAGGCTATTGCCCGGAACGGCCGGTCAAAGCGCACACCAGTAAACCGACGACAGTTCGCAACGCAGACACGGCAAGGGCAATGACCGGACGACACGTGTGGTCAAGGAAGAAAGGGTGACGATCCTGAATAAACAAGGTCAAATAAGGGTAGACTCCCTGGTGTTACAGGACAATAAGGAAGCCATCAATTACTTAAAGTCAATTTCAAATAAGCTGAAATCAATGCAACAACGATAGAAAATAAAATAGAAGAAACTATTCCAGATGACCATGACCGCGGTAGCGTATTGAGAGGCACTGATTCAAAATTTAATAGAAAAAAGTTTTAAACAATAACAAGCTAAAACCGCTCGCGATTCACAAATTAATTGGGATGATATTTAAGGGGATTTCGTCCCTAAAAACACTGTTTTTCTGTTACATAAAACTTTTTGAATAAAGTTTTCTAATAAAAAATCGAGTCTGTAGCGCCGTAGTGTGAAGTTTAATGAATCGTTCTACCCAAAGAAAATTTCGATCAGACTTTTTCTTTTTCTAAAATCTTGGAAATACGAACAGATCTTTACGCGTACTTCGTAGTACTCATGCAATTGCAGCGCCAACCTTAAAATCTAATTTTACATAAAACTTTTTAAATAAAGCTTCCAAATAAAAAAACGAGTCTGTAGCACCGTAGTGTTAAGTTTAATGAATCGTTCCGCCGAAAGAAAAATTCGATCCGACTTTCTGTTTTTCTAGAAGTTTGAAAATACAAAATACACCGTGGTGTATTTGCAAAGCTTTTGCGCCGACATCCCCTTAATTATTTGACGTGTCATTATTAAATATACTGTTAAAAATTAGATGTACACTCGATGGTAGTTAATTCTTGTGAAACGTTTTTGAAATGCTCCAATAAGATTGCCAGATTGATAAATTATAACCAATCAAAAGCACGACTTCGGAAACGTTTCATAAGAATTAATTACCGTCGAGTATAAATGAATATATTCAATACAGCCAACATTCTATAAAAGTAGTTATAGCTACTAGTACACAGGACGAGCTTTAAAATTATAGAATGAAGTAGAAACAAAATTTTAAATATTAAAAAATGTTTTTAAATTCTTTGTAATTATTTGATCACAGTATTAATAATATTAACATAATCTAACAAAAAAATAATATTAATTTTTTTTTATTTACATTTATAAAATAATGTAAATTGTGAGATTATAACAATCATAATATTTATGTTCTGTACTAAAATGTAATACATAATACGATATTTACTTTTATATTAAATGATAACGATATCTTCAATCGACGGACAGACGGACATTTTTTCACTGCTAAAAACTAATTGAAATTTGTTGCATTTGATATTTTTTTCGGTAACTTGAATGATTCAAGTTTAAAGAACATTTCTACCGTAAAATAGATCTAATTTTTTTTCACGAGTTTTGGAGGGTTTTTACAAAATTGACCAAATATAAAATTTTAATATAGTGTAGATTTTTGTTTTGAATTTATAAGATATTACTTATCTGATATTTTCATTGAAGTACTTTATTGAAGAGAGGATAGGCATATATGAAACACTTGTGCAATTTAACAAATTATATACAAACGCGCACATATATCTCTAATAGTTAGAGAAAAATAATTACTATTAAATAATATTATTATAAATCAACAGTATGTACAATACAATTCACAATTCACAATTCATAATTAAAATGTCAAAACAAACTAAAATCTGAAATATGAACTAAATATGGAGTGTAAACTTCAATATCCAAATTTGACAAAAACTACATTAATATAACTAGAATAACACGATTAGTTATCAAAGACAACTTCATTCCTTACACAATTTTCTAGCATGACTCTATGGCTTTTACGAAAAATCTAAAAATTATTAATTTGCTAAAATACATTAGCTTTTACAATTACTTTTAACGCATAGAATGATATTTGCTCCATAAATATATATCTTATTTAACCTTAGTAACAGAATAAATAACTATTCAAAACTTATCTATTTACGAGAGAGCACACAGTGGTGGTGTCGTCGTTCAACAAGTCGAAAACTATAGGCCGCAACAATGCGAGATTAACTGTCATAAGTATCGTACGATATGTCGTAGATATCAGGACTGTCGTACGGCTTCTGTAGTGTCGTACTGCTATTCCGGCTCCGGCATAGCCGTGGATTCTAGACACATGTAAGTGTCTCCACGGTCGTGACGAAAGATAAGGCCCGTTACACGTAAAAAGGAACAGGAACAAATAACTAATGCTATTGCGAAAATAGTCTCGTTGAATATTATTTCCTAATCGTATCATTAACTTATAAATTTGATATGTTATCAAGTGGCGCAGTAGCGCCACGATGGTGAGTTTGAGAAGCAGACAAAGCCGCGACGCCCGTGACACTATTTACTTCTAGGTTGGGGTTCGCATTTTTCATTACAAAGAAATAAATGCGTTTCTTTGTTGTCTCTAATATATTTTGACTTATATCATATTTTATTATGCCAAACTATGATTTTCAACAAAAATATTGATAAAAACAGCTACCTTTGATATAATACACGAGTGTCATTCACAAAATGCTCAAATCAAAAAATGTTAGGACCATTAAGTTAGCCGCAACAAGTGTTAGGGCCGTAAAGTTATCCGCACAGCTATATACAGATGGATATTGCTTTCTCATCAGTTTTCTGCATGCTCGCTCACGTGTACTTTTTAGTGTCTAGGTGTAGAAATCATTCTAGGGTAGTGTATCAGAACGATCAGTGATTTCATTTCACAGTGATAAAAATGTTACAAAAAAGCCATGGTCGAAAGGTGCTAAAGATGCTTATATTTTATTTTTAGGAGAAATATGAAATACTCAAAAAAAAGTTACTGAATAGGACTGAAATCTCTAAAAAAATTAACTTTTAAAAAAGTAAAAAGTTAGGCGAGTTTGATATCTTCCGCATCAAAATAAAAGATAAAAAATAACTGAGATCAATCAACTAAAGTCAAGTTTATTATATTTAATCATACGGAAGCAACAAAATTTTGTTTGGTACATAAAGGGCTGACTCTCCTTAAAGCAAATCTGCCTCACTTTTGATAGCGCAGATTAAGCTAAAAAAATCTGAAGATGTGAGAAATGACCTATTGGCTGAAACTAGTGACAAAACTCAAGACTTACAAGAGAAAAATTGCAAAACATCAAGAGTATGACTGATGTTAAGTTACGCACGTACTCAGATACCTTTAAGTACTCAAGAGCAACTCAGAAAAAAGTTCGTAAAATATCCGTCAAGAAAAGTAATAACAACAACATCGATGTCATGAAATCGGTAATTAAATGTCTCACAGCTGAAAAAAACATTCAAACAAAAATCATATACGTTAACAAAAATAATAAAGTTATGATAAGCTGCCTGAATGATAACAGTGCTGAATTAGCGGAGACAGTACTTAAAGAAAAACTAGAGGACGAATGTAACATAACAAAGAATGAATTAAATAATCCGAAGATCAAAATAGTGGGTATCGACAATTATATGAACATGCAAACCAAGGAAATCGAGAAGGACATTAATTAAAGAAATTCCAGTAACTTTGAAAAGAACGGAGAAGTTCTGCATATGTATAAGAACAAGCCCAACAACTTAAGCACTGTTCTGATGGAAGTCCCAACTGAGATCTACAAGCACATAAAAGAAAATAGGAACAAAATTTTTGTTGGGTATTAACATTGTAAAGTCTATGACTTCGTAATCATATGCCCATGTTTCAAGTGAGGAAGATTCGGACACAATGCTAAGAAATGCAGAAATGATACCTTGTGTTTAAAATGTTCTGAAACCCATAAAACGAGTAATTGTGATAAGGACAGTGCAAAGTGCATACACTATCACTATAGTAATACGCGATATAAATCAAAGCTAGACACAAAACATTTCACCTATGACTCCAGCCAGTGCAGCATCTTGAAAAAAAAAATTGATAGATATATCGACTCTGTCGATTATCCCATCAAACCCACCTTACCGGCAACTGAATCAATCTATCGCAACATGGAATCAGCAAACAGGCTCAAAGTACCTGTAGATGTCAATAATTCTGCGGATAAGGAAATCCAGCAACTTGAAAATAACACTCCACGCAATAAATCGAAAAAAGAACCTCAACGTAACTCAAGACCACATATAAGACGTGATCAACAAGTACTATTGAACCAACCAAAGCTGCACTCCACTGCATCAACACCAGTCAACTGAAGCGATAAAAACAAGATTAAAAAATAGGTAACAAGGATACTTTTGATTATTTAGATAAGTTTCAAAATAAATCAATGCAAAAAGAAAGGACATGTAGTAATATTGAAAATTTTAATAAAGTTATCAACAACAAAAAGGATATTATCCTGCATGTAAATATTCGAAGTATAAATGCAAATTTCGATAAACTAAAAATTTTAATAGAGTTTTTAAGCAAGTTAATTATAATTAATACCAACTGATTGGCTTAGATTATGATTATATAATTTACTATAAAAATTAGTTTCCATCACACGACAATCCTCTAAATATAGTACAACTTTTTGCTCTTGAATCTTTGAAGCTGCATTATTATGATCTAAAAGAAAAATACCTAGCATCAGATAGTATTACTAGAAATAGAAGTATCGTTATACCGAAGACCAATAAAAGAATAAGCAATAAACATAGCTATATGAAAGCCATACATATTTATAATGAGCTTCATAACCAACTGAAAGTATTGAATATAGAAAAATTCTCTCAAAAGAGAAAAATTATAGAATGAAATTAATCCAATTGTTGAAAAAATATTTTTATATATTAATAATAAGAATAGTAATAAATAAGAAAATAAAACAAAATAGTAACTTGTTGTTAAAATCAACAAGTAAAATGGTTCAGCGACAGTTACAATTATGTATATAAATAGTTTTAAATAGGTTAAGTTCTAATTTTAAGTTTTATATTATATTACTCATATATTCTTGTTGTAACCAGGCCTGCTAACAGGTAACTTTGTTTACCTCTACAGGCTTTTCAGGCATGATCCACATGCCCTGTAAAAATTTTTCTGGTGAATAAATGAATAAATTAATTAATTAACTTACCAAAGCTAGATCCTTTTAGTTCAATTATTACTTTTATCCGACAAAAAATACTCCTTACAAGCTCCTAGAAAATAATAGTACACATATACATACGTAAATATATATATATATATATATATATATATATATGGTGGTTCTCTGTCAAATCAAAGATCAAACATTTTTTTCTTCTTTAACTCGCAGTAAATATGTTCCATAAACAGTTTCCAATGCATCTGAATTTTTTCAGATTTTTAAATTACTCTTTACCAAAACGGTAGGGAGCCAAAGGTGTCAATTTTAGCAATTTTCGGGTTTTCAGCACTAATTAATTAATTCATAGCTCCTAAGGGAAGCATTTTTCACTATAGAGATGAATATACTTTTTTTGTAAAATTTTCTCACCTTTTCAATAAAAATGCTCTTAGTCTCATATATATATATATATATATATATATATATATATATATATATATATATATATATATATATATATATATATATATATATATATATATATTTGGCTCCCTACTATTTTGGTATATAACAGGGTTCTTTAGCCCGTGTATAAGAGAACTGTGGCGTGAGAGTTGATGCTACGTAGCTTAATCGCGAATATAATATACATGTACGTGAAAGGCGAGCGCGGGGAAAAGGTAGAGAGTTAGGAGCGAAATAACAAAGAGCGAGTTGAGATTAGACTTAGCTTTATATAATGCAAAGCAGTGTACAAATGCGACGCGAAGCAAGAGAGAGACGAAGCAGAGCCTAATGCAGAGAGAGAGAGAGAGAGAGAGAGAGTGAGAGAGAGCGCATAGCGATCGAGCGAGTACTTACATTCGCCCTCGTGCAGGTTCGTAAGGATGCCTCGTGGCCCGACTGGAGTGCACAAAGCGGATGACCGCGACCCACACTAGGCAGCAAGGAAGATTCCTCGTGGCCTTGAGTGTGTGGCTGGGTGCAGCGGAAAGACACGCTTAAATGACTCGCACTTGGAGTAGCACTACCCCGCGACACACCAAAAACAGGCACCCGTTGCAGTTACAATCTTCCTGTATCCGCGCACACAAAGTACAAGGTTTAGCGGATTTATAAAAGCTCGACTATTCATTTCGATGGTCGGTAGCTAAGTTGCGTTGCATGGAACGCGGCAGCATGGGCAGCGCGGACTTTTCCCACTCTCTCTCGCACTCACTCTTGGCGACACACTCACACACGCGCGCGGCTCTCTCTGTATGTTCGCTAACTGGGCTTTCTGCTCTCTCACTTACCTTGCAGCTGAAATAATGTATGATATATGTATATATATACACACATATATATATATATATATATATATATATATATATATATATATCTATATATATATATATGTTTATATATGGGACGTTTCACGTCAACCGGACCATCAGTGCACCCAAAATTTGGGTTAACCTAACAAGACGTTTGAGGTCTCGAAATGATCGTCCGGTCAACGGCTTTTGAAAAAGTTCTGGCCTTTTCAAAAATCCAATGTGGCGCATAAAATATGGAGCCTGAAACCCACGTTTTCATAGCACATTCAATAAAAACAATAGTAAAAATGTTCTAATTTGTGAAATATCCCACCAAAAAGCATGTACAACTCATGATAGGGCATATTATTGACAATGCTGGCGGAATTCCAAAATCAAAAATGGCGGAATCAAAATAGTGGACATTATACCTCCACCAAACCCATTTTACCGCAACAAATGATTTTTGATCAGTTTAAAGTATCGATATGAGGGTTTTAGGGTCACTGAATCTTATTTTAACCTCGAAATTTCAAAATTCAATATGGCCAATATAAACTGGCGGATATTTGTCATAACCCACCCGCAGGCTCTCTCGCGAAAAGCCCCTGCTAACGCGCAACCCGCCGAACACGCCACGCACGCTGCAGCGCTTATCACCGCGGCGCTAGTTCCGCGGCGCGCCGCTAGGCGGCTACGCATTACCCACAAGTGAAGTAGCGTCGCGGAGGGCACATAAGGAGACCGGGTCCAGCGCTGTACCTCGCCCCTCTTGCTGTCTATTGTTGGTTATATTTTCACCGTTTATAAGTATACTTCTTTCTATAAGACTATCTCCAACAGGGTGGAAAACTGTCTATTATTGTTTTACTGAATGATTATATATAATAATGATTGTTTCTAATAATTTATTAAGTTCTTTAAACTTACTTATTCACCTTCAACTTAATGAATATAAATAAATTGCCTTATAAAGTTCTCTTCAAATATGACGGTCTCAAGCCCGATAACGCAAAAAGCAGTCTCTAAATATGCTAATTAAAATAAATTTTAAAATTTAAATATAGAACTAACAATACATTTAGAGTAAGTTAATCATAACAAATTTGTGTTATTTCTGTGTGGGGGTGGGGGGGCTGTAGGGGGGGGGGCGTGGGAAGGTGTGGGGGGCTGTGGGAGGGGGGCATTCAGATTTTCAAAAATAACATAAAAATGAACGATTTTTACGTTATTTTGTGGGGGGGGGGTCGATTGGGGGGGCTGTGGGGGTTAGTATAGCCAAAATAACTATATCATATAGGTATATATATATTTACTTATAACATTTGGTAAGTTTTTTGCGTGATTTAATGCTATAAGCAAATACAGCAACCATATTTAAGATATCTTTACCCTCAGCAACATATAAATGTGTTTAATATTATTGCATATTCACGCTTATAAAAAACAAAAGGTAGATATTTGTATTAAGTTATATTTTTGTCAAAATAGTAATAAGTGGTCTATGAAATATCCAACAGCTAGTTTAGCTTATTATTTGTCAATATTTATCATTATTTGTATTTTTAAATATTTTTTTTCTCGTCAGGTTAATGATGAAGGCCATTTATTATAATTCAATATAAAAATATAATAACAGTTATATATAGATACTCAATCTTTTAAATTTGTAACATATTCTTTAGTAAAATGAAAATTCATATTTTAATTGTAAAATGTCATAATTATCAAATCACGGTAAAATTAAATATTTTATGTGTGTGTGCATGTAAGTATACATATATGCATATGAAAAATTAACAAAAACGAGCCGCTTATGTGTTATAAATGTCTAGGTTTTGGCCATATCGGCAGAAACTGCACAGTAACTAAAGATAGAAGTAAGCTTTGCTTTAAATGTGGAACAGATGGGCACAAAGTAAAAGAGTGTAAGAACCAATCCAACTGTGTACTCTGCAAAGGAGGCACAGGTGGGAAAAGTGACCACGCAGCTAGTAGCTATGCATGCCCAGTTTACCGAGCTGCAGTAGAAGCCACTGACAGACAAAGAAAATGAAAATAGTGCAATTGAATATAAATTACTGCGCGACTGCACAGGACCTACTGAGCCAGTATGTCCGTGAGACAGAAATCGACATAGCCACCGTCTGTGAACAATACAGAAACCTGGACAAACCATCGTGGGATATGGACAGTACTGGTAGGCGATATGGACATGCGGAGACACCGCTTTCCAGGAAAAAATGACAAGACGTAATGAAGGATTCGTACGCGCTAAGGTCGCATTTATAAATTTTTTCTAAAAGAAAATTATACTATTTTAACTTGCGCGGTAAAATTTGGCTTTACTCAGCGGCAGGCGCATTTGAAGTCTACAATATACTCTCTTTTGACATCAGAACCGTCGTGAAAAACGGCACAAAGGACATTTAAAAACAGAAGTTGGTTGTTATATAATATATAGGAAGATATATATATATATATATATATATATAGCAAGAATTATAAAGTTTATATAATTCTTTTAATTTATATACTTTTTACGATTACAAAATCCTGTCGATGCTCATATAGAACATACAAAATTTATGTATGATTTTTGTAAAAAAAAATTATTTGAAAAAGTGTTGATCATATAAATGTACATATAAATGGCGAATTTATGAATATGAAATCTGCTCAAAAAAATTTAAATATAAACAATATTTGACGATTAACATGCGAGCGCATAGTATTAATAAAAGTACAAATGTTTAATTTGTCTCAAAAGGTTTACGGATAAAAATAATTATAACTGACATACTGAAATACATATTTAATTTAAGCATGATTTGTTAATGCTATAACAACATGTTAATGCGTAATAGATTTGATTATAAGTATATTACACGTGTAATACTTTGTAGATTTGTAGTATACTATCTTTTTGTGCTTAACAATTGGACAGTATTGTTATATTTATAAAATAAAAATAATCATTGCATTATTAATGTTTATTGATTAATGATAGAAAGTTTACAATTATTTTATTTAATTTTATTATCTCTTAGTTCATCGTTTGTATTATCCTGATACATTTTCATTCTTAACTAACCAGAACGTAATTATCAGATCATGAAAATTAAATTTTGAAAACAAAAATCACACAGACACTCAAACGGGGGATTGGCGAGCGAAGCGAGCAGGGGGGCGGCCCCACTAGTGTATATATATATATATATATATATATATATATATATATATATATATATATACTGTCATCGCATGGAGTCCGGAGGGGTGGAGAAGTCCTGATTGGAGTCAAGAAGTTTCTACAGGCTGAACTTGTCCATGTTGATAATGTGATTGAGCAACTCATTATTAGAATCTCTCTTTCCTTCCATAAACTTATTGTTGCGACTACTCCACTTCCATGAATCTGGTCCAGCACTTCCAGCATCATCCGAAGAAAGGATACTCTTTGGACTTGCTCTTTGCCCAGAAGGATTTCATCTCACCGCTGGACTTCAATGAAGACATTCTGCCCTGTGATAATCACCATGTTCCCGGCATGTTTTCGTGTAATATTAGTGTAGCGCCGGCTGCGTCCTGTAATCTTAAGTTTTGTAAGCGTAAATTTTACTCTGCGGATTTTGAGGCAATAAGGGCTCGTCTTTGGGAGGAGAACTGGGCGACTGTTTTGAATTCTTTCTTATATGATCCTGACTCTAGTATAGCCAGATTTTATGAAATTTTTAATGGTGTAATTGACCAACACGTATATATCACAAAGCAGTCTCTCAGTTCGTATCCGAAATGGTACAACTCGAAATTGATCAACGCGATTTGTAAAAAGAAAATTGCTCATACCACATGGAAATCGTCGAATTGCAAGCGCGACGAAATCGAATTTAAAAGATTGCAAGCGGTGTGTGTGAGGTTATCTAGATCTAAGTATCGTGCGTATATCTCTTCGGTTGAATTAGGCTTGAAGCGTAATATGCTGCTTTTGGTCCTTCATTAAAAACTTAAGAAATGATTCAAGTATTCTGTCTAAAATGTACCATGGACCCACTAGGGCCGCCAGTGATGTTGAAGTATCCAATCTTTTTTCTTTGTATTTTAGCTCCGTTTATAGAACGGATTCTCTGCGTGAGATTCAGTCAATGATGAGCCTGGTTAGTTTATCTTACATGGTACTGTCCATAGAAACCTTACGTAGTATAGTAGCCAATTTGGACGATAACATCAATGGCGGCCCTGATGGTATTCCACCGTACTTTATAAAGAGATGTTGGTCATTATTGGAGCGTCCGATTGTTCATATTTTTGAGTCCATGCTTAGCTCTGGCTATTTCCCTACCTTATGAAAATATTCTTTTGTCGTACCTATTTATAAAAATGGAGATAGGCATAGCGTAGGAAAATATCGACCAATATCCACGTTAAGCTGCATTCCCAAGATTCTTGATGCCTATCTGGCATTAGAACTGTCCAACTCTCTTCTATCTAAATTCGCTTAACAGCAGCACGGCTTTCTAAGAGTGCGCTCCATGCTTACTAATCTCCTTGTATTAAACAATTTCCTATCAGAGTCTCTTTGTAACCATGAGCAAACTTATGCTGTTTATACCGATATGTCAAAAGCGTTTGACTCCGTCAATCACAGCCGTCTTATTTCGAAACTTTTCAACTTTGGTATACGCGGGAAATTGTTAGATCTTCTGAAATCCTATTTAACCAACCGTTCGCAAGTGGTAAGAGTGAACGGGGCAGTGTCGTCTCCCGTGGACGTACCATCCGGAGTTCTGCAAGGTTCCCACCTGGGACCTTTATTGTTCTGCTTATACGTTAACGACCTTGTTCCCGAACTCAGTACTGCGCAGGTTTTGTTGTATGCGGACGATATGAAATTGTTTATGGATGTTCGATCGGCGGATAACTCCGTAAGGCTTCAGAGGGATTTGGATACACTGGCGGCCTGGTAAGTTTAGAACGGCCTATCTTTGAATGCCAATAAATGCTCGGCGATTTCATTTTCCAAGAGCAAGTCGTTGCTTTTCTTTTATTATTGCATTAATGGATCTAGGCTGCAGAGAGTTGATGCGGTCAAGGATTTTGGTGTGATCTTTGACTCATCATTGACGTTTATACACAGCAAACTGACGCGGTCGTGTTCGGGTCCCTCCGAATGCTGGACTTCATTAAAAGATCCACCGTTGATTTCTCAGACCCCTCTGCGATCATTTATTTATATAAGACTGGTACCCTCTCATTTTCTATACTGTCAAAAGATTTAGCAACCACACTCTCAATATCTAATTGATAAACTTGAATCGGTATGTCATTCTTTCCTTAAATATATTGCTTTTAAAATGGGTAAACCCTTACATATATTTTGTCACGACTACTCAGAAATCGCAGAGGGGTGCGACATCCCAACGGTGGACTCAACGTTTCATCTCCGTGACTGCGTTATGACCTTCAAGATTTTTCGTGATCTAACTAACTATGATCTCTTCGTTAGTCGAACGGTTGCGTATCCGTTAAGGAACTTTCGTGATCTTTGTGAAGGCACCTTCTCCTCTAATCTCGGGTTCTACAGCTCTATTAACCGAATGAAACGCCAATGGAATTCTTTTCCGAATAACGTCCAAAGTAAGGAGTCTGTTTTTCAATTTAAATCCTCTATTTGCTCGTTACCGCTGGCCTACTAGCTAGATGTATGTAATTCCGTATTATTTTTGTACATTCGCATTAAATTAAGTATTTGTCATTTGTTTTCTCTTTCTCAATACTTGTATTTATTACCTGTAGTATTTTTGTAAAGGGCGCTTCGCCCGTTAAATTATAGAATAAATAAATAAATCATAATAATTAGTGCAATACTGTGCTTGTTCAAAAGATATGCGTAAATTATCTTTATTTGAAAACAGCCTATCAATAAAAATTGTATGATCATCATCAAGACATTTTTTGTTAATACTATCAAAAATTCGTATTACATTATCTTTGTACCAAATCCAGTGTCTGTTTGTACTTAAACAAGAAAAAAGTATTTGAATGTATTCTTTATGTCTATGAATAGGTTAAATTTTAGACAACCTCTGAAAGTTAACTGTAGATTGCTTATCAAAAATGGAGTAAAATTTTGAAATGTTGTTGAATTCAAGTATATGGTTAATTGACTTTTAGAATTAGATTAATTTCTAAGTCTTTTTAAAATAAGTATCTATAACTATCTAATCTATAGTATCATTAATGTAATATAAATTGTCCTACAACAGCCAACAATGTTTCTTTTTTATTTTCATTTTTATCAAGTATTTGTGCACTAATCAATTGATTTAAATGATTTGCAGCATAAATTTGTCTTATAATGTCACATCGATAGTGACGAATTGACGCAGAAAACTATAAAATTTTAATACATAACAAAATCACATCAATGTTTTCGCCAGTGATGAAAAATTTTATGCATAGATAACTTGATTAATAATATAAAAATTTTACGTTGCTTACTAAATAATACTGAAACATTATATTTTTCTATTTGTTTACTAAAATTTTAGTGCCTTTATTTTCACGAATCAGTGATTGAATAATCAATTTAAATTGGCGCGTATCCAGATATTATTTCGAAACGACTTTTTTGAAGGACGTTAATTTTGAATACGTTTTTCGAAAAGATTTTTTTCGCGAAGAGTTTTTTTCGAATCACTTTCTTTTCAAAGATTTTTTTTTCGTAAACTTTATTTCCGAAGGCCTTTTATTTCGAAGGTTTTTTCTTCGAAAAAAATAAACTTACGTTTTTTTGCACTTTCTAGAGAGTTGGTATATATGAAAGGATGTATGAGTCACGTATTCGGACGTTTTACGTAAAGAAGGACATTTCATCAGGAGAGACATTTCGCCAGCAGGGACATTTCGCCAGTAGGACAATTTGTTAATAGGACATTTAGCCAGTAGGGACATTTCGCCAGAAACATGTTGTTTTACGTCTAAGCTCCTACTTTAACACTGAGTTATTTTAAAATTCCCCTAACTAAATCATACTTGTTAAGATGATAGGTAAGTCAACTGAAAACCCCAAATGAGAATAACCGGTTTTTCTGTTTGACTCACCTGGCATCTTTACTTAAATTAAGAAACTCGGTACTAAAATCAACTGCAACACAAGCCAATGGCGGTAATGGGGTTAATAGGGTTATTTTTTTAAACATGCTAGTCTGCCAAATAAGCAACTCAGCACTAAAACCAACTGCAACAGAAGCATTTTACCTTAACCCTACTTTACCCTTACCACTTAACCCAATACCTCACGGAAAGATATTGGGTGATTCCTGAACTTGAACTTATACAACTTCATATACATATATTTTCGTGTATCAGGAGTTATGCGGGCAAAATTCGAGACGAAAGATAACTTAGAGATTTTTTATATATATATATACAGGGTGGGCCATTTTAATCAAACCAGTCTAATAACTCCCAAATTAAGCCATGAACAGAAAAATTGTTCAGATGAAAGTTGTCCAGGATCAAAGGGGACATCTTTTTGTGCAATTAGTTTTGACCTTGAACTTACATTTCAAGGTTATTTGAAGGTCAAATTTTTTTTAAATATGAACCCCTATTTTTGATAGCAGATTCGGAAAGAACAGGAAATTTTACGTCCGAAACGGTATTTCAAAATTTTTTTCATGACCTTCACAAGGTCATTTCAAGGTCAAATGTTAAGAAATACTGTAATTGCTATTTAATCGCATTTTCTGATAGAATAATCGTAGTTAATGTACTTTTATGTAATTTTAAATATCTGAGTTCTTAATGGGAGTGGGAAATGGAACGTTAAAAATCAATGTTGTCAATTTATTCACGGTCGAAGCAGAGTCATGTAAAAGTTTAACGTTTCAAAAGCGTAAAAAATGGTTAAACAATAAAGGTAGGATGTTAAATAATACATTATTTAAGATAAAATATTAAACAGCATTTTGCTTTTGTAATATTAAAAAAAAAATTTTATATGAATTGTAATGATTGTTCTCACGCTGTCTTCAATTTACATCATAATGTCTTAACGTAAGAAAATAAGAAGTTACAAATTTGATTTAAAAATTATACAGTTTGAAAATTCCTCCTTTTTTTGTTGTCACTTTTGGTTTAGTTTCAATTTCAATAAAGAGTGAATGTAATAAAATAGTTTTTCTTATTATAAACAAAATTTTCAACATGGGCGATTATCAATCCAATGAAATTGTTGATATGATAATGATCTTAGGCGAAACCCATAACAATGCCAGAGCCGCGGTGCGACTCTACGCTGAACGCTTTCCTCTAAGAAGGCGTTCTACTCACGACACATTACTCAGATTACTTCGAAGAGCTCGTGCTGGACATCTTCGTCGTCAACGCAGACACCACGAATACAACGAAAATGATCCTAATGTTATAGCCGCCTTAGCAGCTGTTCATCTCAATCCACAAATTAGTAGTCGACAAATTGAAAGAGAAATCGGTATACCACGAAGAACAGCATTGAGAATTCTCAATAATCTCCACTATCACGATTACCACATAAGATTATTTCATGAGCTGAGGCCACGCCATTTTCTAATGCGTATTAACTTTTGTCAGTGGGCTTTAGGAGTTTTACAAAATGATCCCGATTTTTTCAGATTTGTTATGTTTTCTGACGAGGCTATATTTCGCAGTGATGGTCAATTAAATAGGCACATTAGTCACTACTGGTCACCTGTAAATCCCCACTGATACAGGGCTATTGACCATCAAAACCGATGGAGTTTAATGGTGTGGTGTGGGATCATTAATGGTTACCTGATTAGGCCATATTTTTTCGGTCAAAATGTTAACCAGAATAGCTATTTGGCATTGCTCAGAGATCGACTGCCAGAGCTTTTAGAGGATGTTGACTTTCGGACGTTGCGGACGTAAAATTTCCTGTTCTTTCCGAATCTGCTATCAAAAATAGGGGTTCCTATTTTAAAAAAAATTTGACCTTCAAATGACCTTGAAATTTGAGTTCAAGGTCAAAACTAATTGCACAAAATGATGTCCCCCTTGATCCTGGACAACTTTCATCTGAACAATTTTTCTGTTCATGGCTTAATTTAGGAGTTATTAGACTGGTTTGATTAAAATGGCCCACCCTGTATATAATACCTATCTTAAAAACCATTTAAACTTTAATATTGGTGAAAGTAAGAGTTCGATCCGGACTACGACCACCAAAAAATTCATGAAGATACCTTTTTATAGTGCAAAAGTTCCTGTATGGGTCCCAGAATAGCAGAGACCCTGTATCTTTGGCTAAAAATGAAGATATCCATAAATTTGTGCTAAAATGATTAAAATTCATATTTATAGCCTGTGGCAAAGCTTATGAATTGCTTGGAGCATTCCAAAAAAAATTACAGAGGTAGCAAACATCAAAATAAAGATAGACAATGTAGGAGAAAATTATTCCGAAATGTCCATTATTGACTAAAAATTCAAAGCTTAGTGATAAATTATTTAAATACATGTTTACTTATAGAAATAAATTGTGTCACTTGGATCATCGCCAAAAAATCATTAAACTTGATTTTTTTGTTACAAATATTCCCACCGACGTCGAGAAATCGTAAATATTATTCATCAACATTATTCTTAGTTATGAATAATACTTTTCAAACTTTTTAAACTTTTTATTAATTATTATTTATTGATAAATTTTCGATTTACTTCTTAGGAGCACTTCAGCAAATATACATCATTCTGGTCACTTCCTGTTCATTTTTAGTATATTTTCGGTTTATTGCTGGTTATTTTCGGTCACTTCCGGGTCATTTTGTTTTTTCGATTACTTCCGGCTCACTTCCGGTTAACTTCCGGTCAATTTGCCGTCGACTTCCGGTCTAATTTCTATCAACTTCCTGTTTGCCCCAATCCCTAAGGAGGAGAAGTTTTGAAGATGAAGTGAACTTATAGCCGGAGACTATCAGACAATTAATCAGACAATTAATTAATATTTTACTTCTATATTGGTGTTCGGATTTTTCATGATACAGAAAAAAATGCTTATGTTCGTGTTCCTGAGTTTTGTTGGCTTATCAGTATGTTTTCTAAGTAAAACTATGGTTTCCAACAAAAATATTTGTTAAAAAGTCCAGGTTTTTAACAAGAAATAAAAAGTTTGCTTCCGGTTATACTGCATTTATTGATCATATTATCTATTATTGGTAATTTTCTAGTTTACGAACAATGTAGATGCGGTAGCACGAGTTCGAAAATTCATATACTCTGGCCTATGGATTATGTCCGGTACTGGCTACCAGACTCTCCGATAACCCTAACTTTGTTTTTTTTTTCAGTGTATCTTGAGAGTTGTTTGTAATTGATCATTATATTACTTAAGTTTAAATTACCAATCATTTGACTTAGCCCTTAATTAAACATAGTAATTATTTTTTGTTTGTCGTATTATAAATAAAATAATATGATTGTAAACTTGTTTTTTTTAATTGATCTTAGTTATTTTTTAATCTGTAATTTCACTATAAAAAAAATTATTGACATGCATGATGATATGCAAAACATCAAACGCGCCTAACCTTGTTATTTAAGTTAAGTTTTTTTTAGAGATTATCATTACAATCCCTATAATCGTTTATAAACAAACGACTTGTTGTCAAAATTTAACATATTTTTTACTTTGTAATGTCCCACGTTTATACTATTCAATTATATAGTAAAACGCTCCGACTGAGCTCTACTTGAATATTCTTTAATGATTCTGGATGTCGTGGTATTTGAATCTCTTCTATTTTTGAAATTCAATTTATGTGTTATCAATTCTTAGTATTTTGTACTTGGTTATGTTCGAATTTTATTTTAGGTCTTTCTTTTAAACAGATGTATTACTGTTTAAGATACTCTCCTTATCTATAATTTGCTTCAAAGACGTAGTGTCCTTGAAGTATTGTAGTCTGACAAAAATTTTATAACACAATTTTATAATACAAAAATTTTATAATACAAAGGACTTATTGCCTCTAAGATTATTATGTACTATAAGAAAGTAGAGATGAGTAGCGATGTCTAAGTATTTCGTCCTTGACTAACGTATTGTAGCCAAGGCGGTTATACCTGAGAAGAGATTTATGTTTGCATTCATTTAAGAATTTTCACTCAATCAGATGTATTACGTTTGAGATACTCGTCTTAACTGGAACTTTCTCCAGAGACGTAGTATTTCTAGAATGTTTCGTTTCACGAAAAGTTTCGTATAGTTAACCTTCAGAGGACTTCAGAGGACTAACTCAGATGTCGTACTACACAGATGTTAAATATAAACAAATTTTAAATATATATGTTTATAAAATACAAATAGTTTTATTGTTCGCTACGTTTTACTTTACATTTAAATTTTTAATTTGATTTAAAACCGCAAGTATAAGGAACTGGACGTATTACCAGCACCTTAACTCCCTCAAAAAAAGTTGCTCTGACTAAATTCTACTAGGAGAGGAAGCCGTATTCCTCCGTTTTGTTTGAGCTCGGTCGAGTGAATGAGGCTAAGGAACTGGATGAGGCGCCTTTTATTTCCTGAGGTGTTACTGCGCTAAGCCTGTCGCTTCCCCCTCCAGTCCGCCGCTGCTGCTGCTGCTCACTGATTGTTTCGGCGCTGATCACGTTTTTGATGTACGCAATATTTTTTCTGCGTGCTTCGCTCGCAGTGTACACAAGTCCGAACCGTTACAATATTTGTAGATCCTGTGAACCGGCAACTGTGTGAGCACGTAGAGAGTGCATATGGATCGCAGGTGCATCTGATTGCGACATTGCACAACTGAGCGCCGAAAATCGGAGCGAGTGCTCTGACTTTTGTGTCAGTACTCCTCGCGCGCGAACAACGACTGCAAAGCGTACTCGTCAATCCTTGGTGTGACGAATTATGATTGGACTACCACGATCTTCTTCATCTGAATTTCATAACTGCTTGCATCGGTACCAAGGCTTTAAAGACTCCGGAACTAATCCACGCAGTGCCTATTTGCGTAGTGACATATCCCTTGTGGTAGAGTTACGCCGAAGAGCCCTTTGATTTCAGATCCATACCACAGAGATAAGTACAAGCTAAGGACCGTCAAGTGGAATCTCCGGCGCACGGTGTAAACAAAATTTTTTTGTATTAAAACCTAATATCTCACGATTGAGTAAACGGAATTGGATGAAATTTGGTTAAGGTATGGTTTGAGTTATGTGGAATAAAAGAAAAATATTGGGAAGGCCCACAATAGTTTTCGGGGGCCCCAAAATTCAAGGAAAAAAGGCCAATTTTGCGATTTTAGCGATAAAATCTTTGCCTCTTTCAATATTTATAATATTTTTTGAAAAAAAAACTATGCGACTTACAAATTTTGATCTACTGAACTTAAATCTATTGAGACAAGTTGTATATATATATATATATATATATATATATATATATATATATATATATATATATATATATATATATATATATTTTTTTTTTTTTACCAAAAATACACAGTTTAAGCTAGAAGTTGTCTAGTTATCTTTATCTAGTTTCTCTTGCATCGTTTACAAACGTGCATCTGTGTTTGTTTGAGAGGAACGGAGGCACACGCAATAGCAGAGTACGTCTGGCCTTGTGTAAACATAAACATAGCCTAAAACAGTGGTGTTTCGGAGCTGCGTGGTGCTCACAAACTCTTGCGTTATCAAAGAACCTTCGCGCTACCGCTAGTGTACCTCTCGACAAAATTAATGTGTCTAATACTTAGGCACTGAACACCTGCCAAGACTCGACGCAAGCACTCGCGTGGATCATCACAAACACGACGTGTGAATCCAGAGAGTAAACAACAGTGTACTCTACATCAGCGAACATCTTGTGACCCTTGGTTCATATCGGTGGACTGGAAACTGGGCACCGGCCAATCGCTTCAGGACATGCAGGACTGTCACAACAGAGAAGAGCGAGTTCGACACAGCGATCTACGGAAAATCTATAAGCTCGTATTCAACTTCACGAGCTCTCACCGCTTGAGCTCGACTACGACCCCGTCCCCTGCAATACCGACCTCCACATCTATAGTTGTTCGACTCGTACTTCAGCCTCCTCAACGGCAACTATATGCTCTCTCTAAGACCTCATACCCTTGTTTCTTCGGAATAAGTCGACAATGAACGACAAGGTCTTGCTTCTTCTTCCGTTACAGCGGTTTCGGTCAGCCTTCACATATTAGTGCAGCAGGGTTCGCCACAATTGGCAAGCGCCGCAACGCCGACTGCCGGAGCTGCTCCGACGACCAGCAATTGATACTTGGCGCTCAAAACCATCAAATCGAGAAATTATTTTAAAAAAACGTTATTAAAAAAAGGTTACAATTTTCAAAAATATTGTTCGAATGCACACTTGCCGTCCCGTCGCCTTATAGTTTATTGACGAAACATTCTAATTGTTATTATTAAGGTGTATATAACTGTTAAAATATTAAAATTACAACTTTTTTGTTATAATCTGAAAGGAGCTTTGCTTTATTGTAAAAATCTTTGAATATATTTGTGAAAGTTTATCGCAAAGAAAAAATCTTAAGCCAAATTCAATAATTTGCAAAAATAATAAGTATTTTTGAAATCATATTGGCTTTACGATTCTTTTTTTTATTATAAACTTTTGCGTACGGATGAAGTGTTTTATTGAATTTTTCTGTTTTCATTAAAAATGCGATAAATGTGCATATTTGTGTAGGGAATGATCGTTAAGTAATCAATAAGTTGTTTTAAGTCAGTACACATCGTAGACTATAAGACGACGGGACGGCAAGTGTGCATTGATATAATATTTTTGAAAATTGTAACCTTTTTTTAATAACCACTAGTCAGATGATCTTATCTCACCTGCTGAACTTTAATGCTTGGTGCTTGACACATATAAAACTGATTTCTCTACATTCATCAGCGTATATTTATGCCCCAGTAGAAATGCTTACCAACAGTAAACTGTGTTGCCCAAAGTGACGGTTTTAGCAGGTTCTTTGGACAACCATAAACAACTGTTGGGTTATTTTCTGCCAGGGTAGAGACCAAACTTATAATTGCCAACATTTTACCTTGTAAGATTATAATTAACTTATTTTACAATCATATTTGACGTACGGTGGATGTTAACGAACTCCTTCGTTGCACGATAGACGTAGATTAAATCTTGAGGCTACACGATGTGTTCGTGGCAAATTAATGTATGGTTAATCTTAGTTGCTCTATAGTTTCCTATTAGCGCCAGTCTGCTATCGACAAGCCCTCCGCCTATTGCACGATACAAACTCTTAATCCGGAAAACAAGGAGTTTTACTTTATCTTGCACACAGAGTTTGAGTGTTTTCTACGCACTCAATAGACGATGCGTACAGAGATATAGCACTCTTACTCGCTGTCCAGGTACAGCTACACGGCAACAGGTTACTCATACAAAAGACGCTCCGTGGATCTTTTCCTGGCTTTTTAAAGCCTCGGTGACGATTAAAGGAGTTGTGAGATCCAATAAAACGTGGCAACGATCGACCAATCAACAGCTGACGTGCAAAGATGATCTACAAAAGTTAGTCCACACACACACACACACACACACCCATTCATATATATGCATACACAAACATGAGAATGGCAATGTATACAATCTCAAAACCCTGCAAAAACTTGTTTTCTATTTTCGCTAAAACACTCCCGTTTGTGCGCAAATGCGGGTCATATGATGTATTTACTATATAGTTTATATAATCAAACAAATATTGTCATAGTTTTATAGCTGTATAGAATGAGAACAAATCCTACGGAGTCATAAAAGACCTTTGACGATTCTATAAGTTTTTTCCTATTTTTTGGATGAAAAAAAAATCCTCCAAAATTTCAAGAGGCAGATTCTAATTCAGCGTTAAAAAATACATAAAAATAGTGTTTACAAGCATTAAATAAAAAAATCCATTGTTCTACGGTGACTTTTGTAAGTTTTTTGCGAAAACCATCAACTTTAACGAATTTTTCTGGGCCATACAGTCAACATCAACCTTTCTGCTTATTTTTCTGTGATTTTTGATAGTTTAGATATCACCTTCCAAAAATTTTAGATTGATCGACTGACTGGATACGGAGCTATTTGATTATGAAACACGAAAAGTCGAAATACCCCATAGTGCGTCGTCTGTATGAGTGCACGAATGCAGTTGCACAGGCGTTATACATGTAAGAATGCCAAAGTATATAATATGAACAGTACATTATATTACCATAAAGAATGATCATTATTCAATTCATTAATTAATTGTCATAATATTTTAAAGTGAATTACACTATTTAAATTGATAAACATTTCTACAAAAGTAGATGCGATGCATTTATTTGCAATGATCAAGTATTTCAAATAAACTATAAGAGTTTTTTATTGAAGTATTAAAATAATTAAAATAATTCATAAGTTAAAAATTCAAATATTGTTTTATATGCAAATAAATGAACAGAATAATATATTTAACCTGTAAACAAAATTATAATTATCACACAAAATACATGCACTAAAATTCAAAAACAAGAATAAGACCGTATTAGGAAAAAACAGATTATGCCATATAATTCTGCTATCATGCAAAACTAACCAAGTAAAATTTTTAACGCTATTAAAAATAATTTTAAAATACTATTCATAATAATTAGGAAAAAATTTGAATTAATGATCAATTGAATTAATTTAATTAATTATTATTGTTGATTCATCATTATTTAGCATTAACACTTATTTCTTATGCTAAAAATTAATTTTAAATTTTAATATTTGGTAATATTACCTCTACTTTTACCATTCTTAATCATTTATCACACCCACTCACAAATTTTGGCACTTAATGCAATGTTTTGGAAATTTTTCACTGACGGTAGGATTCCATGTGAACAAGTGGTTCTTTTGGGCTATTCTAGGAGAATAGTTTGTATATTTGTAGTTTGGGTATGAATGCAAGAATTTTTATTTAAATGCTTAGAAAATATTTGGCGATAAAAATGCTGAACATTTCTTTTTATTTTCTGCTTATTATGCCACCTTTTTGTATATAAAACAAATTTGCAATTTTCTATCATAAATATTTCTTTCAGGTCCAGGAGTGGTTTTCCCCTTAAGCGTGAACATTTTCTCTTTGCACGTTAAGGAATTAGTCTTCGGTATAATTGTTCAATTTTAACACATATGGCCTTATTATTTGTAAAGATTACTAATGAAATTCGCAAAACTATATGTTAATAAATGTTTTTCATTACAGAGCCTTTACAAGAATACTGTGTTCATGTTGTCCTCGAAGAATGCGAAGACGTTATCAACGAGCATTTAGATGTAAACCAAATCTGGTAAGATAATACCATAATTATTCATACGTCAAATATAGTAAAAATATAAAAATTCCATTATTCTTAATCCTTAGTTCAAAATTTACTTTAAAAACACTTAAAAATTCGTAAATAAGTAAGCGCGCAGATTCAAACGCAATCAAAAGAAATGTAATTAATTCAAAAGCTAACCTTTTTCTGAGCTTGGACTTATTACAAGGTCGAACCAGTGCAATGAGACAAGAGTCTCGTTCATAGACATACGCGAAGGCGGCCGCAACACTCTCGACGCGAAGTTAACCGCGCAACATGAAGGCGAGTCCGCACGACTCGAAGTAAGCGCGCGCGCAACGATCAGATGGCGAGTCCGCATAAGCGCCGGCCGCGTCAGCACGACAAGCGATTCAGCCGTAACGCGCAAGGCCGCGGGCGCAGCGCACACAAACACGCCGCGGGGTTTTATAAGAACGACCGCGCGGCGTCGCTGGCAGTTCTACTCAAGCTTCCGATCCAGGCAGTACCGTGAGCACACGATACTGCAAGGAGAGCCAGAATTAGACCACGCCGTCGAAACCGTCTCATGTGCACACGTGACGTCTAGTTCGGGATATGGGCCAGTCAATTTAGGTTTTTTCGCTGCAAAAATTCCTGATAGCAATTTTATTATTGGAAATAGTCAAGAAAAGTATGTAGAACAATAATATTTAGAAGACAACCACCAATTTTGTACGCTAACTTTTTTATGAACAATTAAATTTCGATTTCGGCACTTTTTTCACATTTTCCTCAGCGGTTCGAAAAGTATTGATTTTAGCGGGAAAGGTCTTGAGTAAAAGTTGTTTATTATTTAATTATCTACAAAAAAGTCAGCGAGAGCACCCCTATAAGTCTATTAGTTTACTTGCAAATTGGAAAAAACCACAGGATTCGTCTAAATCGAAATTCGTTAATAACTTTTGAAAAAATTACTTTATTATATTGATAGTTTAGAAAAATGTACTACTCTATAGTCCAAAGTATCATGCCAAATTTCAAGCTTCTAACAATTACAGTTTTTGTTTAATAGGTGTCTATATTTCGAAATTTTATCTATATGTCATTGACTGACGTCATTAAATGACGTTAAATCACATCATTAGATGACGTAATTTGAATCTACCGATTGGAACCTTTTATGAAATGGTTGCCTATAGCGGCGCTACCATCCGGATGGTAGTACGGAAAATGAGGGCTAACGCTAAAGAAATATTGTTTTTTAATTATTTTTTGTTTAGTAAAATTATGAAAAATTATTAATTTTCTGGACATTAGCCCCCATTTTCGGTACTACTATCCGAATGGTAACACCTAAATAGGCAACCATTTTATCAATTTTGAAGTATTTAAGAGTATAAGTACTTGGAAGTACAACCTGTTGAAAATAATGACGTCATAAAAGGTTCCAATCGGTAGATTCAAATGACGTCATCTAATGACGTGATTTAACGTAATTTAATGACGTCAATCAATGACGTCATAAAATGACGTCATTATTTTCAACAGGGATGCATAATTATCAGTTGTTGCTCTCAAGTAGTATATGGGCTGGTATGGAGAGACTGGGCATGGCCTAGAGTGACGTCACCAGTCCCGTGGCTGGCGCCAGGTGTTTATGTAAACAGAAGCCCATGTTTATGTAAACAGTAGCTGATAAGGGCAATAAACATGATTTATGACCGCTACTGTCATAAACAAAAAGACTGTCATCGATGGTGACCTACCTTTATTTGTTTATTTATAAATAATTATAAATAATTATTAAACAAAAGCTATATCACGCATACAAGCGGCGCTATGCCAACCCGGAGCCCTCCCCCTTTTATCCCGAGCAGACCCGAGCGCCTCTCTCTCTCTCTTTCTCTCTCTCATAACCTTTATCTGATCTTTGATCAATTCCCAGCTGTGTGTGTCGAATGTCACATACTTGGTTGGCGATCCATTGGCACAAATTTTTAACACTACTCTGTAGTAACCGCCGTAATTCAAATTAAACACTCCAGGCATATGGTTGCACGCTTGCAGTTTGATTTGTTGAGCTCGTACGACGTCCAGTACAACAAGTTGCAGGTAATCGGTTTATTTTTCCAAGACTCGATACGACTGATGGCTAGCGACTGCGCCACGACTCCTTTATAAAGGATGGGACGATAGAGAGCGAGCGTCAACGAGTGACAGTTCTTTCTAGAAACGGCCGTTACAGTATTTACATTCCATAGCGAAACGAGATACGTTTGATATCGATGGAAGCTGTTTTGTTTAACGCATCCGTCACACCTAATACGTTTTTATAAACTGCTCAGATAACAAACATCCGGTCTTGGCTGTGCAGATCTGATTACTGTAACCCCGTCCTGTAGAACTCGTGCGTGGGAATGCGATAGTCGATGATGGCGATGACGCATTATTTTATTTTGCATTCTTCTCGTGAGCCTTTGATAAAACTTAACGGCTAATGCGTCATTCTTGACAAAGTCTAATAAAAAAAAACGTAGATATTTTCGCAGAGAAATGCCACTACACATATGTTACAGAAACATAATGCAGTGCTCGCTACATACTTTAGAGTCGACGCACTTGTTTTTTACTCCAGTCGAATCGCGCGCAGTTTTTTCCGAGTCGATCAAGGTGATGCTTTGATACGGGTGCAACTCCGTAGCTGTCAAAGTAAATTCCGCATTCATTTTTATCTATGAAGGTGGCAACCCAGTGTGATCCTGTCTGATTGGACGTGTCGCGATTCGTTACAATAGCTGTCGGTGTGGATAGCAATTTCGGAACGTGATTATCAGCGTAAACTCCTATTGAATCGGCTTTTAATCCTCTAATAGCTGTGATTATTTGACGCGTATTCATGTTGATGGTGCATCTACGTACTCTTCTTCTACCTCACCGTCTTTTTTCTCATCAGCTTCTTTTTTAATTCCGTCCACAACGTCGCTAGCACGAAATCTTTCGGGATAGTGATATCTCACCATCTGCAGTCGATCGTAATCTAATATAGCTTGATACATAACTTGGCTATTTATGTCGTACGGGTCGCTTCGATGAGGACTGGCAACGATTGAATGTATCCACCTTCTGATTTGATAGGCTCGACGCAGTGCGCAAAAATTCTTCTTATTCTCCAATTTCTTGATACCGTGACTGGTGCACAGCAAGACGTTCGGAAATTGCGGCGCTAGTTCGTCAAACGAAGGTATGCTGAAATCTTCTAAAGTGATGATTCTTCGAGCCACTGCATTTTCCAAAAACTGGCCAATGTAGAGTTTGTGGAGACCCGTGAAACGTGGCTGCAAAGATTTGCTTGGAATTTGTACGCCGTCGACGTAGAGAGAAATATAATTTATATAAAAGTGTTAAAAATTAAAAGGGTTTAACGTACGGTTTCCATTGAATGCTTTGTTTTCCACACAGCTCAAGATTATTCTCTTAGGCAGCTGACCGCGTATAACGTTGTCGATCGAATCGCCCAATATTCCCGAGTGAAGAGTAAACGAATTAACTTCGACTCTCGTTATGGGATATTTAGCCGTGGTTTTCGATAACGCTTGCGCATGAGCCAGTAAAACTCCAGGACTGATTTTTACTTTGCAAACTATGAGTGTAGCTTTTTTGATGCTGAGTTTGAATTTTCCATCGGCTGTCCCGTCCATCAGACCAAAGACATCCTTACTCCTCACTAGACGTACGCGCATTTCTACGCCATTAATCAGCATCTTATCCTGATTGAAGAGGTCGTGATGTAGATGTCCAATCATGTCAAAGTATCGTGGATTCTGTGTAAAATATTTTCGATTTTCCAGCCCTTTGTTCACGATCATAGGTGCTGTGGCAGTGCTCACCGCATTAGCTGACGAATCGAAACCGCCGCTCGTATTGTCGTACCACAGACTCGCTGTAAGATGTGACTCTTTAGCAGCTGGAGCGTAGTTGAGAAGCGACTCGATGTACGCTCTGTAAGGATAGGCGTTATTAGGCGGCGAAACAATTTTCTGATTGAAAAAAACGTCAATCTGATTGAACATTGAATGCATGAAATTGTTGATCGGTCCGACTTTAAGGTCTTTGGTCGTTGCGATAGCCTCGTCAGCGGGTACGATTTTAGCTTGAACATGAAGCATAGTGTGAGCCAGATCAAAGTAATACTCGCCACCTGCTAGCACGACAAATTCCAATGGTGCGTTGACATCGTCGCTAAGAGACGACACAGGCTTATAATGCAGAAAGCTGCTGCTTTCAATGGACGTTTGGGTGGCTGGAAGCGTGAAAAGATCCAGCTCGCTGGACATACATTCCGTCGAGTGAGAATGTAAAAATGACATTTTTACCCCAAACTAAATACGTCTAGAACCAAAAATATCCGTAACACTTCTCAAACTCTGCTGCTGCTGAGTACTTCTCTTTTTAGACCTCTTCTTCGTTTTTCTCGTGACTCTCTTGTTCTGTCCTGCCGTATGTTGTTTGCGTTTTTTGCTAGAGCCGATTGTACTCGATGTACGTGTCTTTCTCAACTGACGCCTTCGATGCATTGTGCATGATTTATAACCAGAGCCTTTCATCATTTCTGCTATTTTTTCACCGGCTTTTCTCTTCAATTTTTTTCCAGACTCTTTAGTACGATGTTTGGACGCCTCCTTGAAATTCGAGCCGTTGTTTGCAACTTCGTCCAACACGTTGATGCCTGTGCGCACAGCCTCTTTGCCCACGGCTCTGACACCGAAAGCGATGTACGAAAGAATTTTGTGAAATAAACCTCCGAGCCACGCACCTACACCTCGTTCGCGCTTATACGTTGAACCGGAATAGACATGTCTCACTCCTCCACCTTCTAGTTGCTCGTCGTAGTAGCGTATTTAGTAACTCAAAAAGTAACAACTAAAAGTCTCACTATCCAGGACGCTCATGCACTCGCTCATCTCTACTAAAATCAAGATTCGGAAGCTACATACTACGCAGCTGTCTAGCGAATTGCTGCATAAGGCCCGCATAGCACTACCGCTTCCGGATTCGTTCACCAACGTCAACGAATGGTTGCCGTCTGATGTCCTTCGGCTCCGCAAAACTGTGAGGGAGGCTGCAAGAGAGCACGGCTGCACCACGTTTGTGAGGGATGGTCGAATATACATCAAGCTAAAGAAGGAGGATCGTGCTGTGAAGATTGCGTCGGATGAAGATCTGAAGAATTTTTTAGGCTCGATCACAACCAACTGAAGTACACATCCCTCATTCCACGTAGATCACCACCATCTGAATCGTCCACCACATCTTCAATCACTCCTAAGGTAACTCTGTCTGAGGGTCTAAGAGTCTGCCATTTCAATGCTAACTCTCTTACGGGTCACATTGAGATGGTCAGGCTCTTCTTGTCCACTCGTCCCCTCTTTCACGTGATAGCTGTGACGGAAACCTGGCTTGACGAGAAGGTAACTTATATCCCTTCACTGGAAAACTATACGCTCTACAGACGTGACAGAAACAGGAACGGGGGAGGTGTGGCCCTCTATATACATCACTCACGGACTGCAAACGTATTATCATCCTCTGATGGAGCTTGGTCGGGCAAGCCAGGCAAACCGGAGTACCTTTTCTGTGAGGTCTCCGCGAAGGCAGTTTCACCCATCTTTGTGGGAGTCGTGTATCGTCCACCACATGCCCCTTTTATTCAGGATAATAACTTCATTGAACAGCTGACTACTTTTATGCACAACTATTCCACAAAGGTTATTATGGGTGATTTCAACGCTGACCAACTCTCCTCATCCGAAGATGCCAAGTTCATCAAGGCCTATATTGAGGAAAACTCCTTATTGTCGGTCCCTTATGGTGCCACGCACCATAAACAGGACTCCGACACCTGGCTTGACCTCTGCTTAATTGATGAGCAGGATCGCCTGCTATCACACTACAAGACTGATACTCCTTTCATCAACGGACATGACCTAATCACTGCCACTCTCGACGTACAGATCCCACGCTACGTACCTAAAGCATACTCTTACAGAAACTACAATCTGTGCCGAGAAGCTAAGGGATTTCCTTGGCACATGTGACTGGTTATCTCTCGCTACGTCATCACTCGACGAATGCATCACCCTTCTTAACGCTAACTTAACGAACGCCATAAATCATCTCGCCCGGAACGGGACAGACTTTACAGAAGGTTTCGCAGAACTCGTCTACCTTGTGATCTATATTATTATAGAGTAGCAAGGGACTACGCTCACAGACAGGTTGAGGAGGCCAGGCTGAATTATTATTATTCACGCCTGTCAACCCAAACTGATGTCGCTGAGATCTGGAGACAGCTTGAGAACCTTGGAATCGCCACCTCTAAAGCACCATCACCTTCTCGCTTCTCTACAGATGACCTCAACAAACACTTTAGTTCCATCTCAAATGATCCACTGGCTCCTGCAGTTGAGGTTTTTCTGCGTACCCTCGATAGTCTAGACTTCCCTGAGCATTTCAACTTCAAGGTTATTACAGAATCGGACGTTTTGGCTGCTGTGTCGCACTTCCACATCTAGGCCAGAGGCAACGATTGCATCCCACAGGTTGTAATTTCAAAGGCACTATCCGTACTCGCTCCTTTACTATGTCGGATTTTCAACCTGTCCTTAAGCGAGTCACGTTTCCCCTCTGCCTGGAAGATGTCGCTGGTACGAGCACTGAACAAGGTCAGTTCACCAACAGCCCTGACTGACTACCGTCCAATTTCTCTCCTCTGTTTTTTATCAAAGGCGCTGGAGTGGCTGGTGCACAGGCAAGTCTCGGAATATCTTGAATCAAGACTACTCATTGACAACCTACAAACAGGCTTCCGCACCGGTCACAGCACACAGTCTGGCTTAATTAAGCTGACTGATGATGTCAGGCTTGGCATAAACAAAAAGAAAGTCACGCTTCTGTTTCTATTTGATTTCAGCAAGGCGTTTGATACGGTGTGTCACGTCAGGCTCCTGAGAAAGCTATCCTCTTTCGGTTTCTCCAAGCAGGTCATCCGCTGGCTTGCATCTTACCTTACGGGAAGAAAGCAGGCCGTTATTGGTAACAACGACGAGCTCTCCACCTTCCGGCCCCTGAACACCGGTGTCCCGCAGGGATCGGTTCTAGGTCCCCTGCTGTTCGCGTTGTACATCAATGACATTGGTTTTTGCCTGGATTCAGATGTGTCCCATCTAATCTATGCGGATGACTTGCAAATATACAGCCAATGCCACCTTGAGGAGCTCGATTCTCGTTCTGACAAGATGAGAGCTAATGCCGAAAGGATAATGGGCTGGGCTGCACAAAATCACCTTAAACTTAATGTCCTGAAAACTAAGGCAATTGTCCTGGGCTCCCCCTACTACATTAATGTTTTACCAACTGTTGCTAACACCTACATCAACATAGGGGGAGCCCGGGTCGACTATGAATCATCCGTGCGCAATCTGGGCTTGGTGCTTGACTCCAAACCAACGTGGAAAGAGCACGTTACACAACTATGCAAACGTGCTCACTCATTAATGTATAGGCTTTACTTTTTCAGGAAAAGTACCAATCTCAGGTTGCGTAAACATCTCGTACAAGCACTCCTATTTCCAATCATCGACTACTGCTCATTGGTATACTGTGATGATTGAACAGAGTTTTCAAACGACTCGTTTACTACTGGCGCTGTTGCTGCTGCTGGATGAACGTTTTGCATGCGCGAAAACATATCTTCGGGCACGATAATCACTTTTCTCGCACGATCCATTTTAAACTTCCGCTGCTGCTGATACTGAATTAAATAACTTCGAGACAAGAGCCCCGATAATAGGTGCGAGTAGAAGCGGCAAAAAAGCACCACAGTGCTGTACGAGAACTCGTTTCTTTTTCTGCCAATCGCTGACAGATTTCTTATTATTGCAAATCGTCCATTTTCTCAGCACGTTTTTGTGCTTTTTGAGTCGTCGTTTATGCGAGTCTTTGATTTTGATTACACCTTGCAAAATATTCAAAGCGCACTTGCATATGCAACGCACGAGTCTCTTGTCGGCTGTGCGTAAAAGAGCCGTACGTTGTTGGCCGTCCGTGTGACAAAGAGCGTTCAGTACAGCTACACGTTTTCTGTTGAAATGCTTGGTGTCCAGCGCAGCTACCGTCGCTTGGGAATATACACGTGCGAACCCTATACTCGTCCACGGCCGCTTGAGATAGATCGAGAAAAAGATACGAGTGAGGTCTGCGCGTAGCGTCTATATAAGCCTCCTGCAGAAACCCCGGACAAATTTGTCGCGCGAGATGCCGAATCTGAGCTCTGTCGCGAGGATTTTTAAATATAAAAAGATACTTTGAATTTAAACTTATGTCACGCTGAGACTTTCCCTGGTGAAAAATATTCTGCGTCACTAGAAAGACCGACAAATTCAAATGATGAGACGAACGCGAGAACAAATCCAGAACTATATCGTTCGGTGATTCTCGCATCAAGTCGTCGAGAATCAGTAATTTTTTCTTTCCCGTATCCACGCTTCGCTGCGAAAGTCCCTCTCGAAAATCGATAGGTACAGCAGCACTCCCGCCAACTTTGAATTCACTGCGGTACGTCACGTGCCACTCGGTATAGTAGAGCAGAACCCTGTCGAAGCAAGCATCGCACATCTCCAGCAGGTGCTCGAGACATTTTTTCAGAAACCAGCTTTTTCCAGCTCCTGCCGGTCCAGCTATGCACACCGTAAAAGGATGCTTCCAACACTTATCTATTTTTTCCACTAAAACGCTCTTTTCCCGAAAAGCGCTTTTTATTAATATTATTCCTCTACCGCGGGGGCGGCGGAGGCGCCGGCGGTGGCAGGCGCGCACGCGGGCCGTGTATACGCGTGTACTCTCGCGGGCCGCGTATACGCGTGTACTCTCACGGGCCTCGTATGCGCGTATACTCACGCGGGCCGCTTATAAGCGTATATTAGCGGCCACGAGTATCATCCGCGGACGAGCCGTCTATACGCATGCATGTACGGCTCGCCTATAAGTGTGCGATGATGAGTGGGTAAAGGAGAGAGAAGGATGTTATAATTACAAGAAAAATTTTAAAATACTTTTTTTTTATTATAAATATATTAAACATAACGCAGAACAATTTATATTACTTAAAAACTAATACAAAAACGAGATTCTTAAATTTACTTTTTTTTATTCACAAAAAACTTACATACTATACTTAACTTTTGTAACCGTACGGGAGCGATAACCCGGGAGTAACATACCTACGCTTTTTTAGAACTATGCTACACGATTTGACCTCTTCTCGTGTGACGAAAGTGTCATCTGGCAGTCTTTTAATAGAATTAAACTTAAGATTAATACATTCATTCTCTTCATCAGGCTTAAAATAATTTTCAATCATACTTAATGCTAGGATAATTTATTCTCAAAGAATTCGAGAAATTTAGCGAGATACCCTTGACTTTACATTTTTCGGATACCTCGCTAGTTCCCGAATTCTCGGTTCTCTCTTCGTCGAGCTCGCAGGTCATATTTCCGAGCAACGAGCCTAACGGGGGCCTGTATTCTTGTGCGTTTTCGTTGCACACAAATATGCACTAATCAGTGTCGCAGTACAGCGCTCGCTTGCCGAGCTTCTTCAAATACGAAAATAGTTTCAAGCGGGCCAGAGTTGTCGTGTAGACTGCTATAACTACGTTCGTATATGGAGTAGAATCCACAGCATCGTCGATGTACTGCCAGCTCGCGTACATCACCTCCTCGTTGACCAGCAGGAGACTCAAGACCTCTTTATCCTCGGCCGTTAGAAGTTTAAGGAGGTCTTTGCACTCCTTGACAATCACCGTCTGTTTTAAATTATCACGCTGTCCGAACTTACCCCAGAACAAGTTCAGACAGAGCTTCGCAACAGTGCGCAGGCCAGGGTTTTTCGCGATTTTTTCCAGGTCGAGCGATATCCCCTCATTTTCGCGATACTCGCGAACGTAACGCGCTTTCGATTACGCGTCAACGCACCAAGCTGGAAACCCCGATGCTTCGTGCTTTAATCGCAAGAAAGTGTCGATGTAGCCAGCGAAAAGTCTTCCTTCACCTGTGAGCGGATCGTACTCGGTCATTCTATACTGCCATATGACGAATATTTCAGTTATAGTATAACCGAGTTCGATTGAGTTTCGCAGCTCATCCGCCACCCAGGTTCCGCTGAACTCTCGGTGACTCGCATCGGAGTGGCAACAATCGCTCTGCCGCATCTCTTCGCAGCATGTACGACACAGTGCAAAGAGAAGCTTGCCATGCATTTTTGTCGGCAAAGGAGGCTGATACAATTTTCTCGGTAGTAAAACCTTACATTTTACCAGCCCATCTATGGCCGAAAAATTGTTGAGATTGCCACCCGTCAGCTTATCAGATTCCTCGCCGACGTAAACCTTTGGATGACCGAGCGGAAATCTGCCTCGTTTACAAATGTAAGGATACAGCAAGCATATATCTTTATACAGAATACGCTCGCCTGGCTTAGCATCGTAAACTGCGACGAAATTTTCTATCTTGCTGATGAGCGGATGCTCCGACACGTACTTGGAGATTTCGGGGTTTTCACGCTTGACTCTGTCAAACTCGCACTCCCAAGTTTCGCATGTCTCGTAGCCGAGCTGTTGGATCTTCGCGATTTTAGCGCGTGTACACTTGAGCAACGCGTTGAAAGTACGACCCCAGGCATTCAGCTTGTTGCGATTGTTTTTGAAACATTCAGGGCAGCCATGCGTATAGCAGCCTTGGTATTAAAAAACAATAGGATTTTCTGCTGGATTGGTAGATGATAAGAATCCATCGACCAAAAATTCCTCGCGAAGCCGATATTCGCACGCTCTGCCTGCATGCACGATTTCGCGACCGATCTCTCGCTCGCACTGCAGCAACCACTCGACGGCTTTTTGGGAGTGCTTGTCGGCGCGCCTATATCCGCCCTATTCCTATAGTCTGTGGCTTTAAGAAATTTTGTCTATAGTAGCCACTACAAACGGGTCCGTGTCTCCGACCTCGAGAAAAATTTGTTTGAAAGACACACATGCGCGACGCAGAATTGTCACATCCATGCGACAGTAGTCGACGATTTCCTGGCTGAAATCGAATACTGCGTTCGCTGCACGCATCTCGCTGTGCCACAGCAAGAACTGCTCGCGCTGGCTTGACATAGTGTCGGGCAAATAATAGTGCGGATCTGGTATAGCGCCACGGTATTCGGCGTTAGCAGAGGTGTTAAAAAGGTGCGGAAAACAGCCTTTTTTCGTAGTCTCACCAAAACCGAATGTAGCAGGCAATGCGGCCAACTTCATTTGAAAATAGCTGAGACTATCGATGAACTTTGTGCGTCCATACCGGGTGCACAGTATTTTCTGACCATTCAGTATGATACTTGGCGCGCAATTTATTTTACGTTCGACAAGCCGCCGTAAAACGAATTGCGCATCGCACCCTCGTGCATTGTGCAAGATGCATATTATATTTTCAGAATCCGTTTTGTCGCGTACTACAAGCTGTAGCAGCTGACCAATCGGATCTCCGGTAAATACATGCTCGCGCACACCGCACGAGGGACACCATTCTGATATGTCGTCAGAACTTATGCACTCCGTGCAGACTTGCAGACATTCGGGGCGTGCATCTTTATGCTTTCATCGCCTCGATACGATGCTTCTTGCATCGTTTCCAGATCGTAAAAAGCATAAAGATATTTTTACGCTGAAGCATACTTTTTTTCGGCTGTATAAAACAGTGTTGATTATAACCGTGTATCGACTTGCAATGTCGACACCCAGGTAAGACAAATCTGCAGCACATCGCATAAATGCTTGTGCTTCGCTTTGTATGATCCCGAAACCGAATGGTTGCAAAAACATACATCGCCGAAAAAATTGCGATTGCACGATGCGCATTTTCGCAAAGCTTCGTTCTCGCTATAGGGTGGCCAGACGAAGCAGCTCCACCCTATAGCGAGAACGAAGCAGCGCAAACACAGCTGCCTACAGTTGTGATCCTCGATATTACTGTAGCCGCAATTGCAAAAAGTACAGAAAAATGTTGCCTTCGCAGCTCCAAAAATATTGACGATCACGTCGTAATGAAACTCGGAGTAGAGCAAAAAAATTACGGTTGTGCAGGCATCGCTGCGTCCGTCAAAAAATGGTGCTTCACCGCTGCCCATCGAGTCTGTCTCGTAAGCAACTAAAGCTGTACCACGAGCAGTAAAATAATGCTGGAATTGACGAAGTTTTTGTACACCACAACCTCCGCGAGGTACGAGAACACCGGCATCCTGGCACAATTTTACAGCTCGCTCATGCTGTAGTTGCCCACGACCGTCGCGGATGACTTTCCACTCGGCTCACATCGCTGGAGTATCGCTCGTCTGAAGCGCAATTTTCGCTTCGCCTACAACGATCGCTCTCGGCAGACAGAGATTGTCATGATTGCTGATCTGAATGATGGACCGTTGAGAAACGCTGTCGACGGTCAAGTTGTTCCGTCGATAGCCACCTGCACCTACAGGCATCTGTACGACGGTCAATCAAACGGTAAATGACTCGTCGACTTGAAAATTTGCGTTGCTCTGAACGAGTCCAGACACCACAAACCATAAATCGTCGCCAGTCAGCGCGCTCGCGAGACGATACGAGAGCCCGGCCGACCCGTTTGCGAAATATTCGCTAGAGATTGAAACACCGACGTGATCGCTCCCGCTTTTGATTAGAGTTAGCAAATACTCGTAAATGTCGCGTATTGCTGACTCAACCCAGCTGAGCATGTTGGTCATACGCAGCGGTGTTTTAATCCGTAGCGTCAGACAGCGAGGGTCTGTACGGGATTTCCGTAAGCGATGCACCGTATTCGCGATAATTTCGAAGCGACGATAACGCTCATCGTCACGAGTTTCCTCCTCCTCCTGATCCAAATCAGAAGCTGCAACAGAACCGCTTACAATACTATTGTTCGGCGACAGTGCCTCTTCGCCCATGGTATCGACGCCGTATCAAGTTGTTTAACCAACGTACTTCCTGCGCACGACCGTTATTTACAATTCGTAGTGCAGCAGCTTGAAAAATCATAGCCGACGTCTGATAACTTAAAAAATTATTATTGTTAGTAATAATAATATTTAAGAAAATTTAAAAGTTAAAAAAAATTTCTCTTACTTTCATTAATCCGACGGTCGAACGAGCTGTATTGATCATAACGTGCATGCGGATCCATCGCAACTTTCTCAGCGGTCTCATCCTGAGTCGCAAAGTCCTCGGAAACCTTGGCTCTCGTAGGACCAAACTCGGGAGCTCGCTCGTAGTGGAACGAGAGCAGAATCATCGCAGCCTCCATCGTTTGCTCGCTACTTCTCAGCGGTGCTGGAGCGCCCGCTCTGTAGACAGCGTACTCGTAGACGCCAGGCCGATCATCGCCGTGATCGCTGTCCTCTATCTTGCTATCAGCATCATCCTTCATGGGCTCCTCCATAGGAGCTTGTATCTCCTTCTGCTCCTCCTGCTCCTGCTCCTTCTCCTCCTCATCCTCCTCCTCATTCTCCTCCTCGGATGAAGTAGCTCGCTGTGGTGAAGGAGGTGATGACACAACAAACAGCGTTGCGTCGGCGTCGCTCTCCTCAGCGTCTCCTTCAGGGTAATTCGATCTACAAGAAGAAAAAAAATAAAGTACTATTATTTTTTTGAAAAAACTGATTGTAGGGAAAACTGTAAACTCTTACCATGATCCTCGATGATATGCCTCAGGCAGTACACATCGCGTGCACCGCGTTCCACCAAGAAACTGCCGACAATTTGTATCACAACACTAAAATGTTTAAATATTTCTGATAAAAACCGGCGATCCAGCGATACGCGCAATGCGTCAGCAAGCAGCGCAGCTCGCGTCGCAGTCTCTCCTCGCACATCCGATGAACGCGCACGTTCCACTCGCGGGTACACTTCCTCTGCACAGGTAGATGACGACCCTTGAGCGCGTTGGCTACGCGCAAGATCGCATCGCGAACTTCGTTTGTAGCACTGGACATTTCTGCGATACGTGGTAAGCTGGCTCTCTCAATGACACGCATTTCGAGAGACTGATGACTGCGCTGGCGTACAGAGAAGTTTTGTAAACGGCTCAGGGCTTATATGAAAATATCATGCCCTTCTTAGGAGTGATTTCAACGAATAAGAAGGATCGCAGAGCAGAGAAACCATTAAAGAGGGGGATTTGTTTTAAAACAGCGCATATTATAGTCATAGGTGAGAAATCCGGACTGCCACCAGTGATCGAAAGAAATAAATCCGATACCGTACTCGGTGTTTGCGCTTTAGGCACGTAGCAGTCATAAACCTTAGTCAGATAGCGGACGTCTCAGAGAACGGACCGTCGCCACCGCTAGATCCGGTGACACGGACCGAATAGTTTTTTATGACTCTACGGCTGACCCTTTTTAATCTCTCTTACCGGACACCTGTAATCTCTGTACAAACATTTTACACTTATTCTCAAGTGTCTACCGGAGATCCGATGATTTGTTCTCTGCTTAGTTCTGAAAACTAATCCGTTGGCGATAATAAAACAAAGCCCGAGTTCATGATCACGTGATACTTCCTGGAGCTGATTTTCGAGACATTGAGAACCTATCTTTCGCTCTCACCCGTCTCCGATATTTTCTGATAAGCCCACGCTGAATCTCAAGTGTATACAAATAATCCAGTCCGAGTAGAGCGTTACCAACGGTCTCACATTCTTAAGACAACGAACGTCGTTAAAAGGCAAAAAGTGGAGAGGTGCGGTCCCCCTCTACCTACGTACAGAAATTTTCGCCAACGGCTTACGTTTATGACACGGCTCGCACCGATCAGTCCGCTCTGAGTCCCTACAGAGAGCACACACGTGGCCACCATCATGGCAGAATTGAAAAAATTAGCAGTCCAACGCGATGCGCTTCTCGCAAGTATCGAAGCTAAAAAACGTGCAATGGAGAAGCTGAACGGTCAGCTCGAGCGCTACCCGCAGAGAATGCTGGACATGTCAGCGCTGTTGCAGCAAAAACAGCAAGAAGCCGAGCGAAAGGCTTCTTTGGCGGTACAGTTTGTGCCGATCAACGTACGGTGCAGAGTGTGCATCACCAACAGTTCGGAGCACGACGTGTGGCAGCAGTACTGGAGGTGCCATCTCTTTCACTGCTGGAAGTGCAACGGACAGCCCTGCCCGTGCATCCTGGATATAGATTCGCCGAGATCGCCTTTGCCTCCACCATCATCAGCAGGCGACGACAACGACGGTGACGACAACAACGTTCAACGTACGCCACCGACAGTACGCCGCAACCACAGCGTACCTTACGACTTTCACCGGATGCCTACTCCGCCGAAAGAGTTGGTGCCTGGTTTACTGCAAGGAGGGCCAACACGTCAACTGCGCCAACAACGCGCCACTCGCAAGTGTAGGTGTATCGCTTGTTTGTAATTTATCGCGTAGAAATTTAGAGTGTGAGTGTGTGTGTGTGCGGTTGTGTAAGTATCAGTGTGTATATGTGTGCGCGCTCGTGTGTCATTTTTTATTGTATTTATTACCTTGTAAGCTGAGTCATTTTATTATTCGACTCGTACGCGTTTTTTAGTAAATAAGTAGTGTCCCAGAAATACTCTTTTTATGCGTGCAAAACTCCCCACTCCCATTAACGATTCCCAAAGCCAAAATTTAGAGTAAGCTTTGCGGCACCGTGTAGTAGAGTTATATATGCACACTTTCATTTCGATGCGAATCATTCGTCAAGCGACCGGCAAAGCAGCAACTCGACCATGGAACAGGAGCAGAGCAAAGAGCAGAAAAAGGGTTCTACGCGGGAGGAGAGACAGCCTCTCATGAGAAGCAAGGAGCCAAGAAAGCAGAACAATCAGTCGTCACTCTCAACCAACACTTCCTTGTATCCAGAGCAAAGCGGTTATAATAATCAGTCCAAAAAATCCTCCTCGTCACAGAATCAAAAATCCTTTTCCACAAATACCTTTTCGTGCCCCGAAAAAGACGACTACAGCAAGCTGAAACGCTAATTACAATAATATATATATATATTTAAAAAAATAATCGGCCCTTTTCAGGGCCACCATATAAATTATATACGTGGAACTATCTCTCCTTTGACAGCGCAGAAAGGATCAGAGTCGGCGCTAGGGCAATAAAAGCCAAACAGCAGGTATACGCGAGCGACAGGTAGACGGCGGTTTTGAAGGATGCGCGCGAGTATGGCGTAGAGAAGGGGGAGAGAGAGAAGTGGGTCCGGTACAGCAGCGGCGGGAGCCACTGCGCCAGAGCTCAGGGGCTAGTATAGTGTAAAAGGAGAGGGGGGCTACGGGCTGGTATAGCGAGAGTCGCGCACCTGCGTTCGAACTCGGGGCCGGTATGGAGTAGAAAGCGAGAAAGACAGAGAGCCACTGCGCTAGAGCTCGGGGATACTATAGTGTAAAAGGAGAGGGGGCTACGGGCTGGTATAGCGAGAGTTGCGCACATGCGTTTGAGCTCGGGGCCGGTATGGAGTGATTAGATTAGATTAGATTAGATTAATTAGTTTTATTTTGCGTACATTATATTGTACGATTGTAAGTTTACAGCATTACAAAGTAAGTAAAGAAATAACAATAGATTGAGGTATGTTTAGAGTATGTATAATGTGAGAGTGTGGCGATAGTGAAGGTGGAATGAGCGAGAAAGTAGGTGTGTGCGTATGCGTGAAGTGTGTACGAGTTGAAAAAAGTGTTCCTTAGCAAGTTTTCTGAAAGTGACGGTGGATGAAGTGTTTCTGATGTGTGATGGCAGATTATTCCATAAGTATGAAACGCTGATATGGAACGAGTTCCTCGGCGTCTCCGTCGCGAAAGCAGGAATTTCCAGAGGTGTCACCTCGCCCCTCACAGGCCGGAGTGTGACACGGAAGTCAAAAAAGGCCAGTACATATTATAGTACGACCGAGTTAAACATTTTACGTAGGAAACAAGCTGTGAAGTACTTCCTGCGTCCGGCAGTGGTTATCCACCGCAGCTCCCGCCTGTACGGGGAGATGTGCTCATCTCTTCTTACACGATAGATGTACCAAATTCCTGTATTCACGAGCCTCTGTAGTTTAAAGTCGAGCTCCTACGCCAGGTCACAGTATACAAAAGAACAGTAGTCGATGATCGGAAATAGGAGCGCTTGCACAAGATGTAACCTGAGATTGGTACTCTTTCTGAAAAAGTAGAGTCTGTACATTAGCGAGTGAGCACGCTTACACACTTGTGTAACGTTCAAGACTTTCCAGGGTGAGAAGATAATCCTCAACAGCAGGAGCTAACGGATCATTAGAGATCGAGCTGAAATGCTTGTTGAGTTCATCTGTGCTAAAGCGAGATGGTGAAGGGGCCTTGGTGGCAGAAATTCCAAGTTTCTCCAGCTCTCTTCAGATCTCGGCAACATCAGTCAAGGTTGACAGGCGTGAATAGTAATAATTCAGCCTGGCTTCCTCGACTTGTTTGTGAGCATTGTCTCTAGCTAGTCTATATATGCGGAGATCCGAATCGAGCCTGGAGTCCCTCAAACGCCTGTAAAGTCTATCTCTCTCAGATACAAGGTCACGAAGTGTCACAGTCCGTAGTTGGGCGAGATAATTGATGGTGTTAGTGAGGTTAGCGTTAAGTGTAGAAATGCATTCGTTGAATGATAAAGCGGTGAGGGATGACCAGTCACATGCGCTAAGAAAGTCCCTTAGCTTCTCGGCGCTGACGATACACAACCCCCACGAAGATAGAAGAGTCTCACTTTGACGATACCTCACAGAAGAGATATTCAGACTTGCCTAGCTTGCCAAACCATTCATCGTCAGATGATTAAATAACGCTAACTGTCAGTGATTTATGTATGTAGAGGGCCACACCTCCTCCGTTTCTGTTTCTGTCTCGTCTGTACAGTAGGTAGTCGTCCAGTGAAGGGATGGACGTTACCTTGTTGCTCAACCAGGTATCAGTAACAGTTATTACGTGGAATGGTGTGTGAGAGAGAGAGAGAGAGAGAGAGAGAGAGAGAGAGATAGAGAGAGAGAGAGAGAGATAGAGAGAGAGAGAGAGAGAGAGAGAGAGAGAGAGAGTTGCGTTTGGGTCTGTGGGGAACGGAGTGTTAGTATGCTTGCGCGCTCACATCATGAAACTGAAATAGCATATTGTGCAACTAAGGGGGAAAACGGGCTATTTCTACCTCGGGTGAGATTTAAGCACTTGTCTCCGTCTCGGGCGCCTGCGGCTCCAACTCGTGCTCAAATCGCACCCTCGTTCATCATTTTCTCTTCCTAGCTGCACAACATACTATTTTTAATGTTACTTTTTTTAATTTGGGGTAGCGTAACAAAAAACTAACTTTTTTATTTATTGCAATTGTTGAATTTAATTAATTTACACAATATTACATTTTATACGAAAAATAATGGTTATCAATATTAATGTACCTATAGTCTATTTTTATCATATTTACTGAGTTAGGCTTAAGTACTCCCACTCCGTTTCCCACGGGGCCATCGGGCGTAACTGTCCGATCATGTTTTTCCATTACAGTTTTTTCAATTGAAAATCCATATGAGAGGAATAACTGATAATTATGCATAAACTACAAGTCTTTAACTGCATTTTCCAATTTGAATCATGACTATATATTGTTTATTCACGGAGCAATAGCTTGCTATTAAAAATAAAACGTAACTTGGCTTCTAATGCTCGTAGACATACGAATTTTTTTTTAAATTAGATAAAAATCAGTACTTTTCAATGAATTTTATTCGATTTTGATTAGACCTAAATCATGTCTTTGAGAGGAAAATTAATTAAGCACTTTATATACATGAGCATTCAGGGGCTCTCCAATTAAAATTCCGTGGTTTTCGAAAAAGGTTATTGAAATATAACTCTTTTACTTTCATTACAAGCTACGGCGCCTAATCAAAATAATTTTTTCACATCTAAATCGTATTGTGAAAAAAATTCGAAATATAGACATCTATTAAACAAAAACTGTAATTGATAGAAGCTTGAAATTTGGCATGCTACTGTTATGTCTTAAACTTATGAGAGTTGTCACCGGACAGTAACTGTACGGGTTGGTTTGCTTTATAAGCACGGAGGACGACAAAGCTTTAAAACGCAGAGTCTTAGCGCCCTCGGTGCCTGACTACTTTCGCGATCTAAGGAAGAACAGCCTCCAGTAGCCGCTGGAAAGTTTTTTGAAAATACTACGGTCTTTGTATATTCTTAATTAAAATCCCGCACTGAGGTTTATAATTCAAATTAATTCTCTCTTAATAACTGGCTTAATAGGACGTCCCTCTTATCGTTATGGCTGTACCGCGGGCTAATATTTTGTTACGCTTTTAAGGGGTGCGATTGACTTTTAATGCAACGAAAAAAGAAAGAGAAATAGAGAGAAATAATGCGCAATTAATGCGTGCAGCCTGTTTAAGAAGGTCTCACCTACCTTTATTTATTCACTGCTGCTAATCTGCTCCGCTACCAGCCCGTCCTCTCAGCAGCGTCAATTCAGCTTTCAAAGCGAATGGGTTTCGAATTCGAATAGGCACGTCAGGGATTAGGAGTTTTAGGGTTAAATGTGCACTCGCAATTTAACTTTTAATCAAATTTATTCAAATGCCACAAGATTTTAATTCACGCTCGCTCGCAACTAACGAATATATCGTACGAAATTTTAATTTGTATTAAGAACGACGAACGTCAACGTCTGTATGATAACTCCGGAATGTCAAAAATATTCCAAGTTTTTGCATGATCAGAAATATTTTAAGTTCCCGAACTGTCGAAAATATTCCCGAGATGCTATACCAGACTGAATTCTGAGAGTGCGGACCTGCTGCTGGGCTCTTGTATGCCCTCGTAGCAGAGGTAATCTCTCATTTTTCGTCTCCTTAGTGGGGTGTATGTTTGGCCAATCAGGAGGCCTAGATGCAGCTTTTTGACTTATTTAGAGCTTTTAATGCATGTAACGTTGCAGGGAGGGCCAATAAGATAACCAGAGTAAAAATCCTCTTCTCTAGTACATCGAGTCCCCTTTTGCTCTTCTCTTGTCAAACTCGCCTCTGATTTACGTTTCTTATCTGCAGGCTTATAGAAGCTCCTTTATGCATTTTGAGCCGACTTGCTCGGTGTCCTCTTTGGCGGCTCCTCGAGCTTCCAGCGTGCGCGAATTATGTGTCACTTGCCGATAGCGCTGCGCGCTCTTTGGATTTTCCCTTCATTGCACGTGCAACGCTTTCGGGTATGCGCGGTCCATGATGTACAGTAGGCTTCTTATTTTTCTCTCTACTTGTGCTGTGCTGTATTCATTAGATTTTGTATTGGCTCAGTTTTAGTAACGGTGTGTTCAGCTAAGTCTCCTGCCATAGAGTCGTAATGTGTGCGTTCATATTGGTGTGCTTTGCTTAGTCTCTTGCCTCTGCTGTAGAACCGCAATGTGTGCGTGCATATCGGTGTGCTTCGCTCGGTCTCTTGCTGTAGAATCGTACTGTGTGTGTACATATCAGTGTTCTATTTTATCCTTATTGTTTTACGTGAATCTACTATTATTATTGATTTTCTTAACTGATTTGACTTGTTAATATTCGAGTTTAATTATGTTTTTATGTTTACTATTAGATATGTCAATTACTATTAGTTTCGTATTTAGGGTCTGTTTAATGATAATGCGACAGTATCCCGATTCTAAGTATAGTGTTATACTTCGTGCTATCAAGAGCGTATCTTAATATACACTGTATTCTAGTGGGAAGAGTATCGATTGATTTGCTTATAATGACTAACTTTACTTGTTTTCAACATATTAAAATGCGAAAGAAAGCGAGCATTTCACACTACTTTGGACTAAAGAGTTGTACATTTTCCTAAACTATCAATAAAACAAACTAATTTTTCCAAAAGTTATTAACAAATTTCGATTTAGACGAAATCTGTGTTTTTTACAATTTGCAAGTACACTAATACCTACGAAGCGCGAGGCCCGACAAGTGCAAACGCGAGATCATTTGACTAGTATCGTCTTGGTTCTACATAGAAAATGTATCCATATTGAATTTGTGCGCGCGTGAGAGAGAGAGAGAGAGAGAGAGAGAGAGAGAGAGAGAGAGAGAGAGAGAAGTATCGAGAAGTATCGAGAAGTATGTTTTTAGTGACTTACTGGCAATCACGTTTGTTTTCCGCAACCATGTCGGATGTCACCTCGGTTGCCTGGTGACAGACGTTGATGCGCTCCGTCTGCGTCCGCGTCGACACCTTCCTCGGCTTCGGGGCTTGCTGCTGGTCTGGCTCTGCTGCGTTAACATTAAATGAGCTCCGGCTGCTCTTCTTTTTTGGAGCTAAGTACTTTGGAATTTTAGCGGCTAGTTGCGGCCGCAGTTTGCTTTGCCCGTAAGGTCGCCTAGATCGCGGTCATCGCATGGTGTTTGTCACGTACGCCGTATTTTTTCTCTCTCTCTCTCTCTCTCTAGTATCATGCTTCTACTGTATGCTTTCAGTTCGTTTTTATATTTTTTGAATTTTTTGGTTTTACATGATTTTATTCTATTATTTTAATTTTTTGAATCCACAATTTATTTCTTTTTCTATATTTTAAGATCAACATTTTTCTTTAATTTTTTATTTAGTTTCATATTGCTTTAAGTTATTTATATGGAATTTTCCTCGATTTTTTTTTCGTTTTTATATCTATTAATAAATATGTATCGATTCCGACTTTTTTGTGGATCTCGTAAGGCCCTTCGTATTAATAAAAAAATTTCGCGATTTTTCCTTTTTCTGCGTCGGATACATTTAATGCCTTTTAACCATTACTTTATCTTCTATTTCTTAATTGAAATGCTCCGCGTAAGTATCCTTTTTCGCTGCGCGTTTAAGAGCGATTCGGCGTGCTTGCTCGCATGCAAGAGATATTCTTTTTTCGTTAGATATTAATTCGCTTTCGGGCGGTATGAATAAATATTTTTCTCACATTCATGTGGGTTTTCGGTCGAAATGTAATTCTGTTGGTGTGAAGTTTGTAGTTTCGCGATGTTTCGTTAATTATGTTTTGTATGATTTTTACGTATCGTGACCAACTTTTGTGTTTGTCACTTATGAACGTAAGGAAAAATCGTCCTAACTCTCTATGTACTCTTTCGACAATGTTGCTTTGTGGATGTCCAATTGACGAGTATACTACTTTGATATTTTCGCATATTAACATATTTACATAACTTTCGCTTGTGAACTGTGTCCCGTGATCGCTTATTATCGCTTCCGGTTGACCGTAGGTTGGTATATAATCTTCTATAACTTTTTTGATTACGGCGTTTGCCGTCGCGCGTCGACGGAGCGGGTAGAATACCACGTATTTAGTAAAGACATCTATTGTGGTTAACAGGTATTTTACCCCTCTGGCTGAGGTGGGCAGTGGACCGTAAAAATCAATTGACAATAGTTCTCCAGGCTTTCGTGTTAAAACAGGTTGTGACAGTTCTTTATATTTTTTAGTTAAATATTTTGTGCGTTGGCAATTGTCGCATGTTTTTAGGAATTTTGCTATCTTTCTACGTAAGCCTGTCGCGCAAAATGCTCACATAACATTCTGTTCAGTTTTTGCCCCCCCCCCCCCCCCTATATGCCCGTATAATATATGTACTTCGATTACAAAGTTTTTCAATTGGCTTTCCGGTATTACAATTTTTTATCTTTCTTTGGATTTTTTCTATAATACGTAGTTGATTAATTCGTATTGCTTACATGTTTTTTCGTCGCTATTTATTAAATTATCTATTAGTGTACGCATTTAAGGGTTTTTCCTCTGGCTTTTTTATATATTTTTACAAATATTTACAAGTTTGCGGCTCGGTTTCTGCTGGACTATAGCGGAAATTATAATCTCGGATTCGCTTTCTGCCCTGGTTTTCTCATTTTAATCCATTCGACTAACAATAAGATAATCGGCTACCGCATTTTGTTTCCCCGGTATATGTGTCGGGTTTATATTAAAGTCCTGGATCGCGAGGTTCCATCTCTGTAATCTCTGATCATTAAATTTGCATGTTCTTAAAAATGTTATAGCCTAGTGATCCGCACGAACTTTTTTTTTCACTGCCAAGAGTCAAGCTTATTGAGTGACCACACGAGGGCAAGTATTTCTTTCTCTGTCGTGAGATATGAACATTCACTCCCCTTGAGTATTCTACTCACGAAGCAGACTACTTCTACCTCTCCCTCGTCATTTAATTGGGAGAGAACCGTGGCTAGCACGAAGTCTGACGCGTCTGTTGTCAATATATAAGGCTTTTTTGGATTTGCATATTTAAAAAATATATTGTCATCAAAAAGCGTTTTAATATTTTCGAACGCTTCTTGATGCTCTGTTGTCTAATAGAACAAGACATTTTCTCTCATCAAGTTAATCAATGAAAATCAACTCTCTGCAAAGTGCTTTGTGAATTTAGAGTTAAAGTTTATGAATCCAATAGTAATTATTTGAGATTTTTTGCTTAGTTTAAGTTGCGAATTGTGCAGATTTTTTCCGGATCCGGTCTTATTCCTTTAGCGGAGATATAATGCCATATATCCTTACAGAAAATTTTTTATTTTTTGAAATTTACCCGTAAATTATGTTTGATTAATCTTTCGTATAATCTATCTAGATGCTTGATGTGCTCTTCAAAATTTCGCAATTTGATCATAAGCGTCAACAAATAGCACCAAGAAATTGTTAAAGTCCCACGTGGCTTCTACAAGCCCTCGAATGAACGCGGATCTGCTTGTTTTTATTCCGAACGGTACGGCGTTGAATTCATATACGTGACTGTCGACTTTGAACGCGGTGTATTTACGCGAGGTTTTGCTAGCTTGATTTGCCAGTAACTAGCCGTGAAATCTGTTACGCTTGTTATTGGTATATCGGTGCATCTTTGTAATACTTCATCGATACCCGGTGGTCCTTCATAATTGTTCTGGAGCACCATGTTGAGTTTTTGTGCATTGAGGCACGGCCTTACCGATCCGTCGCGTTTTCTTACGATCTGTATCGGATTTATATAGACGCTATTTGAGCATCTTATTATATTGGGTTTTAACATTCTATCGAATTTGCCTAGCGCGTCTTATCTGTCGGCTATGGGTATAGGGTGTGGGCGACAAAACCAAGGTGTACTGTCTGTTATTATTAATTCATGTTCGTATGTCGTTAAGAGACCGGAATTTTCTCAAATACTTCTTTTCTTTTAATAATTAAATTTTGCAATATTGATTTTTGTGCCTCATTGAGGTTTTCACAAGTATTAATTTTTTCGTCGATCTCCTCAATTGTGAGCTCGTACGGGTTTTCATAATCATTTTCATAATCAAGATCCATTTGATACCCTTCTTCGGTGTATTTACTGGTGTCTTGGATTGTAAGTGACTTGAATTCGTTGCGCGCAGTCTTTTTGTCTACGTACGATATTACTCCGTCGATGTTTCTTATTGAAAAGAGAATTTGTTCGTGAACAGTGTCAATCAACATTTTTAATAATTTAATGGTATTGAATCCTATGATGCAGGATTTGATTAGTTTTAGAATTACTAGACAAATAATTTTTTCAGACAATTTTTCGAACTTAGTGTTTAGCCGTAATTGGAATTTTAATTGCTGCGATTTACTACCCGTCGCGCCTTTAATGACTTTGCCACATACCGGTAGTGTTGGACAAGATTTGAAAGATTCATAGTTTTGATGATAGAATTCCTCTGATATGGCCGTTACCTCGCTTCCCGTGCCAACGAGTGCATCGTCTTCGATACTCTCGATGAATATCTTAATTTCTGGGCAATGTGATGTCTGTACTTCGCGACCGTTCGCATTAATATCGTGTAATAGCATGTAATACACGGGTTATCAATAATGGACGCGATTTGTGTAGCTGCGTCCGTCTTCCTTTGAGATGGAAGCGCTTCCGCTTTTGACGCAGCTACTGCAAGTTTCTCGGAGCTGATTTAGTTATATCTTGAAAACAATCCAAGACATCAATATCATACGAATCTTATTTAGAGGATTTGTTATTTCCTTGTTTTTGCCTTTGTTTTGCGATCCTGACCCCTAATCGGATGTGTTGTACGCGGTTTACGTGGCGTTTATATTATTCCCCGTCCACGATTTTTTCTGTCCGGGATTATTGCCCGGTGGCTTATTAAATTGAGAATTTTTCGTCTCGTTATTATCCGTGGGAGGGTTGGTGGGTTTTTGATGTTGATAAGGATTCGCCGATCACTTGTTTTGAATGGGACTTAACACATTTAACAGCAGCCTCCCATATACTGCCGAAGTGAGGAGCTGCTAATGGGTTAAACTTTCAACAGGTCCCGTCGTTAGCCAGTGTTCGTCCGATCTCGTCGCTTTGGGCTGTGGCTTGCTGAAAGAGAGCACGTAGTTTTTTATCAGCCCCGATAAAATTTGTGCCACAATCAACGGCAAGGGTAGCATAAATTCCACGACGAGCAACGAATCGTCGGTAAGCGTTGAGAAAGTCGTAGGTCGAGTATCCTGAGGCGTATTCTAGATGTAACGCGCGTGTCGAAAGACACACGAAGACTGCGATATAGCCCTTATAAGATTTGGTACCACGACCCTTGGACAAACGGAGATTTATCGGACCGACATAGTCGACCCTAGAGTACAAAAATGGGCAAAACTGCACTCGTGTATACGGCAGGTCTCCCATCAACTGTGTATTGGGATTGGTACGTTCTCGACAACAACGGAGACACCTGAATACTTGACTAATTGATGTCCCCGTAAAATCTAGAAACGCTGTCGGATGTAGCTAAGTGTTCCACCGTGCATGGCCTTGATGTGAGCGTCGTGTACTAGTAGATATGTGAGATGTGACTCGCGCGGCAGTATCATAGGGTGTCTTTTGTCTGGGTCGAGTAACGAGTGTCTGAGTCGTCCCCCGACTCGAAGTACTCCACTATTGTCGAGAGCAGGGTTAAAACCAATAAGGTGACTCTTGTTTGGAACAGAATTTCCTTGTTAGAGGGACTTGATTTCTTCCACGAAAAAGCGAGCTTAAACATGGCGAACCCAGAAGAGAAGAGCTTCGTTGAGATGAGAAGAGGTTAGCTTATCCAATGTTTCTACATCTGGGGGTCGCAAGTACTTGATGAAGTGCAGCCAGTAAGTGGTAATTCGTAGTAGCTTGTTGATGCCACTGTACCGAGTGAAGAACTCAAACTCGGGCTCCAGCGTCCTAGTGATTAGGCACGGCGTGGACCTCTTTTCTGGACACTCCACGTCGGGTAGCTCTGTAGATGTTGTTGGCCATGTGCGGTCGTGGCTGGTGAGAAAGGAAGGGCCGTTGAACCAGAGTCCCGGCTCGGCGATCTCTCTCGGTGAGACGCCATGTGATACGAGGTCGGCAGGGTTCTCCTTTTCGGATACATCGTAAGTTTTCTAGGCAGTGGGATGTTGTCTGATCCACGATAGTGCGACTTTGGAATCTGACCAGAGATGGCATGCAGCGCTTTTCAAGGACAACGTTTCTTGGACTCGACTGGTAAGACGTACAAGAAGTAGCGCGCCACATAACTCCAGGCGTGGCAGAGACTTTTGCTTTAGCGGTGCGACTTTTGACTTATAGACTTATATATATATATATATATATATATATATATATATATATATATATATATATATATATATATATACCTTTGCCGAAGTTTGGGGACGTTGTATACATCGCTATACAAACACTATATATAGATGTACATGACGTCGCTGAGCTCAAAAATCATAATGTATACCCAATTTATAGTTTAAACAGAGTTATTTGGAAAAATAGTAGTTTAGGCTCTATCATTTACGTATACATCGTATTTTGAGGACTTTTATATGTATACAGTCATTTGAGACCAAATAAATATATGTATACCTAATTTTGGGGACTTACAGCTATTATGCGTAAAAAGGAATAAAATCAATAGAGAAGAACAGCGACAAATGGAACATGATATATACCTATATAGTTTTATGCTTATAATGAGGTGTACATCAACAAATATGTTCCTAAACTTAGGTACGCGTACAACAGTTTAACGAGATAATACTGCTGTCTGATATTATGACAATTATATCAATAATCAGCTTTTATTGTAATAAGTGCAATCTATACGACGTTAATTTACGCATAGAACTTGGCTTGGATAATCGTTTCAAAATAACGTAGTAGTAATGGCTAGAGAAAATACCGTAGATCTTTCGCACGTGCAAAAACTTGCTTGGTTAATCGAATCCAGAAGCGAAAATAAACAAAATATATACATAAAAATCTAATAATTTATAAGTTGTATCCACAATTTAAAACTCTGAGAAAATAAATTTAACAAAACTTTGAGAAAAGCATCGCCACGACCTTCGAATTGAGCGTCCTCAAAATTCGGTATACATATATAGTTTTGGACTTATAATGAGGTGTACATCGACAAATATGTTCCTAAACTTAGGTACGTGTAACAATTCTAAAATAAAATAAAACTGCTGTCTGATATTGTGACAATTTAATTAATAATCAGTTTTATGGTAATAAGTTCAATCTATGAGACATTACTTTACGCATAGAACATGGCTTAAATTAAGTAATGGCTAAAAAATAACGTAGATCTTCGCACGTGCGAAAACATGCTTAGTTAATCAAATCCAGGATCGAAAATAAAAAAAATATGAACATAAATTGTATCCACAATCTAAAACTCTGAGAAAATAAATTAAACAAAACTTTGAGGGCAGCATCGCCACGACCCTCGAATTGAGCGTTCTCAAAATTCGGTATACATATATAGTTTTGGACTTATAATGAGGTGTACATCGACAAGTATGTTCCTAAACGTAGGTACGCGTATAACAGTTTAACGAGATAACACTGCTGTCTGATATTATGACAATTTAATCAATAATCAGCTTTTATGGTAATAAGTTCAATCTATGAGACATTACTTTACGCATAGAACATGGCTTAAATTAAGTAATGGCTAAAAAATAACGTAGATCTTCGCACGTGCGAAAACATGCTTAGTTAATCAAATCCAGGATCGAAAATAAAAAAAATATAAACATAAATTGTATCCATAATCTAAAACTCTGAGAAAATAAATTAAACAATACTTTGAGGGCAGCATCGCCACGACCCTCGAATTGAGCGTCCTCAAAATTCGGTATACATATATAGTTTTGGACTTATAATGAGGTGTACATCGACAAATATGTTCCTAAACTTAGGTACGCGTACAACAGTTTAACGAGATAACACTGCTGTCTGATATTATGACAATTTAATCAATAATCAGCTTTTATGGTAATGAGTGCAATCTATGAGACATTACTTTACGCAGAGAACATGGCTTAAATTATCGTTCCGAAATAACCTTGTAGTAATGGCTAGAAAAAATATCGTAGATGTTTCGCACGTGCAAAAACAAGCATAGTTAATCGAATCCAGGATCGAAAATAAAAAAATATAAACATAAATTGTATCCACAATCTAAAACTCTGAGAAAATAAATTAAACAAAACTTTGAGGGCAGCATCGCCACGACCCTCGAATTGAGCGTCCTCAAAATTCGGTATACATATATAGTTTTGGACTTATAATGAGGTGTACATCGACAAATATGTTCCTAAACGTAGGTACGCGTACAATAGTTTAACGAGATAACACTGCTGTCTGATATTATGACAATTTAATCAATAATCAGCTTTTATGGTAATAAGTTCAATCTATGAGACATTACTTTACGCATAGAACATGGCTTAAATTAAGTAATGGCTGAAAAATAACGTAGATCTTCGCACGTGCGAAAACATGCTTAGTTAATCAAATCCAGCAGCGAAAATAAACAAAATATATACATAAAAATCTAATAAAACATAAATTGTATCCACAATTTAAAACTCTGAGAAAATAAATTAAACAAAACTTTGAGGAAAGCATCGCCACGACCTTCGAATTGAGCGTCCTCAAAATTCGGTATACATATATAGTTTTGGACTTATAATGAGGTGTACATCGACAAATATGTTCCTAAACTTAGGTACGCGTACAACAGTTTAACGAGATAAAACTGCTGTCTCATATTATGACAATTAAATCAATATTTAGCTTTTATGGTAATAAGTGCAATCTATGCGACGTTAATTTACGCATAGAACTTGGCTTGAATAATTGTATCAAAATAACCTTCGTAGTAATGGCTAGAAAAAATACCATAGATCTTACGCACGTTCAAAAAAATATCATAGATCATTCGGACGAGCGAAAACTTGCTTAGTTAATCGAATCGAACAATATGTTCCTAAACTTAGGTACGTTTAAAAATATTCAACTGGGATGAAACTGCTGTCTGATATTATGACAATTTAATCAATAATCAGCTTTTATGGTAATAAGTGCAATCTATGAGACGTTGATTTACGCATAGAACTTGTTTTGAATAATCGTTTCAAAATAACCTTGTAGTAAAGGCTAGAAAAAATACCATAGATCTTTCGCACGTTCAAAAACATGCTTAGTTAATCAAATCCAGAAGCGAAAATAAACAAAATATATACATAAAAATCTAATAAAACATAAATTGTATCCACAATTTAATACTCTGAGAAAATAAATTAAACAAAACTTTGAGGGCAGCATCGCCACGACCCTCGAATTGCGCGTCCTCAAAATTCGGTATACATATATAGTTTTGGACTTTTAATGAGGTGTACATCGACAAATATGTTCCTAAACTTAGGTACGTGTAAAAATTTTTAACTAAGATAAAACTGCTGTCTGATATTATGACAAGTTAATTAATAATCATTTTTTATGGTAATAAGTTCAATCTATAAGACCTTACTTCACGCATAGAACATGGCTTTAGTTATCGTTCCAAAATAACCTTGTAGTGATGGCTAGAAAAAATAACATAGATCTTTAGCACGTTCGAAAACATGCTTAGTTAATCGAATCCAGAAGCGAAAATAAACAAAATATAAACATACAAATCTAATAAAACATAAATTGTATCTACAATTTAAAACTCCGAGAAAATCACATAAACAAAACTTTGAGGGCAGCATCGCCACGACCCTCGGATTGAGCGTCCTCAAAATACGGTATACATATATAGTTTTGGACTTTTAATGAGGTGTACATCGACAAATATGTTCCTATACTTAGGTACGTGTAAAAATGTTTAACTGAGATAAAACTGCTGTCTGATATTATGACAATTAAATCAATAATCAGCTTTTATGGTAATAAGTGCAATCTATGCGACGTTAATTTACGCATAGAACTTGGCTTGAATAATCGTTTCAAAATAACCTTGTAGTAATGGCTAGAAATAATATCGTAGATCTTACGCACGTTCAAAAAAATATCATAGATCATTCGGACGAGCGAAAACTTGCTTAGTTAATCGAATCGAACAATATGTTCCTAAACTTAGGTACGTTTAAAAATTTTTAACTAAGATAAAACTGCTGTCTGATATTATGACAAGTTAATTAATAATCATTTTTTATGGTAATAAGTTCAATCTATAAGACCTTACTTCACGCATAGAACATGGCTTTAGTTATCGTTCCAAAATAACCTTGTAGTGATGGCTAGAAAAAATAACATAGATCTTTAGCACGTTCGAAAACATGCTTAGTTAATCGAATCCAGAAGCGAAAATAAACAAAATATAAACATACAAATCTAATAAAACATAAATTGTATCTACAATTTAAAACTCCGAGAAAATCACATAAACAAAACTTTGAGGGCAGCATCGCCACGACCCTCGGATTGAGCGTCCTCAAAATACGGTATACATATATAGTTTTGGACTTTTAATGAGGTGTACATCGACAAATATGTTCCTATACTTAGGTACGTGTAAAAATGTTTAACTGAGATAAAACTGCTGTCTGATATTATGACAATTAAATCAATAATCAGCTTTTATGGTAATAAGTGCAATCTATGCGACGTTAATTTACGCATAGAACTTGGCTTGAATAATCGTTTCAAAATAACCTTGTAGTAATGGCTAGAAATAATATCGTAGATCTTTCGCACGTGCAAAAACTTGCTTAGTTAATCGAATCCAGAAGCGAAAATAGACAAAGTATGAACATGAAAATCTAATAATTTATAAGTTGTATCCACAATTTAAAACTCAGAGAAAATAATTTAAACAAAACTTTGAGGGAAGCATCGCCACGACCCTCGGATTGAGCGTCCTCAAAATTCGGTATACATATATAGTTTTGGACTTATAATGAGGTGTACATCGACAAATATGTTCCTAAACTTAGGTACGTGTAAAAATTTTTAACTAAGATAAAACTACTGTCTAATATTATGACAATTTAATTAATAATCAGTTTTTATGGTAATAAGTTCAATCTATAAGATCTTACTTCACGCATAGAACATGGCTTAAATTATCGTTCCAAAATAACCTTGTAGTAATGGCTAGAAAAAATACTATAGATCTTTAGCACGTTCGAAAACATGCTTAGTTAATCGTATCCAGAAGCGAAAATAAACAAAATATAAACATACAAATCTAATAAAACATAAATTGTATCTACAATTTAAAACTCCGAGAAAATAATTTAAACAAAACTTTGAGGGAAGCATCACGACGACCCTCGAATTAAGCGTCCTCAAAATTCGGTATACATATATAGTTTTGGATTTATAATGAGGTCTACATCAACAAATATGTTCCTGAACTTAGGTACGCGTACAACAGTTTAACGAGATAACACTGCTGTCTGATATTATGACAATTTAATTAATAATCAGTTTTTATGTTAATAAGTGCAATCTATGCGACGTTAATTTACGCATAGAACTTGTTTTGTATAATTGTTTCAAAATAATTTTATAGTAATAGCTAGAAAAAATATCGTAGATCTTTCGCACGTGCGAAGTCCTTAATTCCCGAAAAATCCATGTGTGTCAAAGTGTGCCAAAGTGTGCCAAAGTGTGCCAACACGGTTAATTGAATCCAGCAGCAAAAATAAGTAAAAAATACAAGATAAATATTAAGTTATAAATTAATTAGATGCATGATTTTATTCTTGGTCTAGATAGATTTAATTTGACTTTGAACGAATCGTCGTCACAAACCTTGAATTAAGCGTCCTCAAAATTCGGTATGCGTACATAGATTTGGATTTATTGTAAGTACATAGATAAATAGGTTCCTGAACTGGGGTACACGTATAAATGTGTATCAAAGAATAAACTAGTAAACAATATATGATAACAATCTGATAAATAAACTGTTTTTGAGCTGATGGGAGCTAGTTAAATGTCGTCACGTTCTTGATCGTTCTTGATAAAGATAGCTTCAATTCAACTCTGTACGAATCGTCATCACAACTCTTGAAATCGTACTTAAAATTAGATATACGTACATAGATTTGGACTGATAATTAGGTGTACATATTAAAAATCTGATGAATAAACGGTTTCGGAGCTGATAGGGGCTAGTTAAGTGTCGTCAATGTGCATAAAACTTGGCTTGATTAAATGTTTGAAATTAACTGGTTTGCTATAACGCAGATAAATACGGTTTATCACATCTAGCAGCAACAATAAACAACAAATAAAAGATAAATAATAAGTTGTAAATTGCTTGGATGCACAATTTGATTCTTGATCTATTTAGTTTAACTTTGAAAGTAACGTCGTTGCTAACCCTCGAGGTACCTGGTGCCTAGGACGGACAATATTATCAATTTCGTTCCTAAAAGTTTCATAGAAATTCGTAACTATTGATATGTAACATTGATATGCAAAATATCAATTGATGGATTTGCAAAAATCATAAAATACGAACAGATATTGACGCGTACTTCGTCGCACTCATAAGATTGCAGCGCCACTCATAAGATTGCAGCGCCAGTCTTAAAATCTTATTTTACCCTGGTGGAAATGATTAGGTTAGCCAAAGTATGGCAAACCATGCGAAAGTGTGTCAAAGTATGCCAAAGTGTGCCATAGTGTGCTAAAGTATGCCAAAGTGCACTTTGGCACACTTGGACACACATGGGTATTTCAGAAACAAACATCGCTTTTTCGACAAAGTACGGCACAGCATAGCATAACAGCATAGCACACTTTATTACACTTTGGTCACTATAGCACACTTTGGCACACTTCGGTACAGGAGATATATCCCGCCACCTGCGCGCCAATACATTGCCACTGCACGAAGTCGTCATATCGACGGCACGCCTGGAGCTTAAAGTCCCCCTACTGAAAAAAATCAGATGACAATCAGCTGATAATCGGCTGATAATCAGCTGATAATCAGTTGATAATCATGCTATAACGTCAGCTGATTATCAGGTGATTTCAGATCAATATTTTTATTAAAGCTGATAGTTATAAATATGCGTTTATATAAGATAAAATGTTAATGATAATCAAGTGATAATCAGGTGATAATTATTCAAAATTTGTAATCTTTAATATATTTCTCATAAGTTGTTTATCATTAGTAAAATGTATAAATTTCACATAATGAAGGCCAGTACTGGTGTTACCATCAGGATGATAACACAAAAACTCTGGCTGTGAGGTCCAAAATTTTTATTTTTCAACACTTAAAAATTTTTTTATTTTAATTAAATATAAATAAATAAAAGATAAAAAAGTATAAGGCTTCAAAAGTCTAGTAATAAAAAAAACTTTTAAAGTTATTTTATTTGTCAAGATGCGTCTATATGAGAATTAGAATAAGTTGTTAGATCTATTGTTTAAACACTTAGGCCATACTATAACAATTTTGATAACTACGTAAAAATATTGTTATTTCAAGTATTAATAATTTAAAGAAACCCATGATTGAAAAAAGATACACGTTTTTTTTATTTTATGATTTCAAAAACGTACACATTTTCACTATAATATCATTAATCATAATAATGATATTCGAGATTGAATTACTTATAAATAAAAGTAAAAAATTACGTATAAGTAAGAGTATAAAAGTAAAGAATTACGTATAAATAAGAGTAAAAAATAGGTACGTTGAACCAAAGAACTAGAGTAAACATTACAATCCTCAACTTATGAAAGTTCCTTTATTATTAAGAAAAATATTATAATTTCTTTTTATTGATTAAACATGTGTAACTTGTAACACGGTAAAAACCGTACTAAAGCTAAGTTCTGAGAAAATAACGAGATAAAAAAGTATAAGGCTTCAAAAGTCTAGTAATAAAAAAAACTTTTAAAGTTATTTTATTTGTCAAGCTGCGTCTATATGAGAATTAGAATAAGTTGTTAGATCTATTGTTTAAACACTTAGGCCATACTATAACAATTTTAATAGCCACGTAAAACTATTGTTATTTCAAGTATTAATAATTTAAGGAAACCCATAATTTATAAAAGATACACGTTTTTTTATTTTATGATTTCAAAAACGTACACGTTGTACATGTATTACTGTAAAAATAAAGCAAGTGTAAAAACATTATGATTTGTTGATTAAATGCAGAAAAATATCCTTTAAATCCTTACAATATGATTATTGTTTACTTTAACTGATCAGTCTAACTATAGACTCTATTGACGTAAGTAATTATCAATAAAGTTTCATCAAGTTATAAGAGATATCCCATGTGAGCAAAATTATTAAGACACTATGTAATCAAAGAGTTTCTAAGCCTCCTCGAACTGTTTTGGACACAGCGAATCTAATGCGTATTCAATCAATCAAAATATAAAATTAAATTGTGCATACCATTAATTTTTAACTTGATGTATATGTTTTTCTTCTGTTTATTTTTTATGCTTGATTCGATCGACCGCGCTAGTTTTTGCACGTGCATATCTACGATATTGTTTCCAGCCATTAAAATTAAGCCATTTTGATACGCTTATTTTAGCCAAGTTCTATGCTCACATTAAGGTTGTATAGCTTGCACTTATCACCTTAGCAGCTTTTTAGTTAAAAAATTGCTTTAATTTCAGTCAGTAGTTTTGTCTCAGTTGAACTGTTTTACGCGTAATAAGTTTAGAAACATCTTTGTCTATGTACACCTCAATATGAGTTCAAAACTATATATCTATACCAAATTTTAAGGACGCTTAGTCAAAAGGTTGTGGAGAGACTTCTCTCAAAGTTTGATTCATTTATTTTTCTAGGTGTTTTAAATTGTGGGTACTATTTATGCTTAACTAGATTTTTATGTTATTATTTTGGTTATTTTCGCTGCTGGATTTTATTACCTACGCAAGTTTTCGCACCTGCATACCTACGACATTGTTTTTAGCCATTACTTTAAAGTTATTTTGATACGATTGTTTAACTCAAGTCCTATGCTCACATTAAGGTTGTATAGCTTGCACTAAGCAACCTAGCAGCTTTTTAGTGAGTAAATTGCCATCATTTCAGTCAGTAGTTTTTTCTCAGTTGAAAATTCTCACGCATACCAAATTTTAGGAACATCTTTGTCTATGTACACCTCATTATAAGTTCAAAACTATATATCTATACCGAATTTTGAGGATGCTTAGTTACAGGGTTGTGGCGATACTTTTCTGAAAGATTAATTCATTTATTTTTCTAGGACTTTTAAATAGTTGGTACTATTTATGCTTAACTAGATTTTTATGTCCTTATTTTAATTATTTTTGCTGCTGAATTTGATTCACAAAGCATGATTTTGCACATGCATATCTACGATATTGTTTCCAGCCATAATTATTAGGTTATTTTGGAACGATTATTAAACCCAAGATCTATGCCTTTATTAAAGATGCATAGCTTGCACTTATCAACCTAGAAGCTTTTGTGTAAGTTAATTGCTATCATTTCAGTCAGTTGTTCATTCTTAGAAAAACTGTTTCACGCGTACCTGAGATCAGGAACATCTTTGTCTATGTACACCTCATTATGAGTTCAAAACTATATATGTATACCGAATTTTGGGGACGCATATTTAAAGGGTTGTAGGGATGCTGCTCTTGAAGTTTAATTTATATATTCTTCTAGGAGTTTTAATTTGTAGATACTGATAAACTTTAAGTAGATATTTATGTTCTTTTTTTTATTTTCGCCGCTGAATTTAATTAACTACGCAGGTTTTCGCACCTGCATATCTGCGATATTGTTTCAAGCCATTAATATTAGGTTATTTTTAAACGATTATTAAACCGTAGATCTATGCCTTCATTAAGGATGCATAGCTTGCACTTATTACCTTAAAAACTGTTTAATAAGTGAATTGTCATCATTTTAGTCAGCGGTTCATTCTTAGAACAATGTTTCACGCGTAAGTAAGATCAGGAACATCTTTGTCTATGTACACCTGATTATGAGTTCAAAACTATATATGTATACCGAATTTTGGGGTCGCTTAGTTACAGGGTTGTGGCGATACTTTTCTGTAGTTTAATTCATTTATTTTTCTAGGTCTTTAATATAGTTGGTACTATTTTTCTTAACTAGATTTTAATGTCTTTATTATGATTATTTTTACTGCTGAATTTGATTCACTACGCATGATTTCGCACCTGCATATCTACGAGATTGTTTCTAGCCATTACTCTAAAGTTATTTGGACACGATTTGTTAACTCAAGTTCTATGCTCACATTAAGGTTGTATAGCTTGCACTAATCAACCTAGCAGCTTTTTAGTAAGTTAATTGCTATCATTTCAGTCAGTGGTTTCGTCTCAGTTTAACGTTTCTACGCGCACCTAAGATCAGGAACATCTTTGTCTATGTACACCTCATTATAAGTTCCAAACTATATATGTGTACCGAATTTTGAGGACGCATATTTAAAGGGTTGTAGCGATGCTGCTCTCAAAGTATAATTTAATTATTCTTCTAGGAGTTTTAATTTGTAGATACTGATAAACTTTAAGTAGATATTTATGTTCTTTTTTTTATTTTCGCCGCTGAATTTAATTAACTACGCAGGTTTTCGCACCTGCATATCTGCGATATTGTTTCAAGCCATTAATATTAGGTTATTTTTAAACGATTATTAAACCGTAGATCTATGCCTTCATTAAGGATGCATAGCTTGCACTTATTACCTTAAAAACTGTTTAATAAGTGAATTGTCATCATTTTAGTCAGCGGTTCATTCTTAGAACAATGTTTCACGCGTAAGTAAGATCAGGAACATCTTTGTCTATGTACACCTCATTATGAGTTCAAAACTATATATGTATACCGAATTTTGGGGTCGCTTAGTTACAGGGTTGTGGCGATACGTTTCTGTAGTTTAATTCATTTATTTTTCTAGGTCTTTAATATAGTTGGTACTATTTATGCTTAACTAGATTTTAATGTCTTTATTATGATTATTTTTACTGCTGAATTTGATTCACTACGCATGATTTCGCACCTGCATATCTACGAGATTGTTTCTAGCCATTACTCTAAAGTTATTTGGACACGATTTGTTAACTCAAGTTCTATGCTCACATTAAGGTTGTATAGCTTGCACTAATCAACCTAGCAGCTTTTTAGTAAGTTAATTGCTATCATTTCAGTCAGTGGTTTCGTCCCAGTTTAACGTTTCTACGCGCACCTAAGATCAGGAACATCTTTGTCTATGTACACCTCATTATAAGTTCCAAACTATATATGTGTACCGAATTTTGAGGACGCATATTTAAAGGGTTGTAGCGATGCTGCTCTCAAAGTATAATTTAATTATTCTTCTAGGAGTTTTAATTTGTAGATACTGATAAACTTTAAGTAGATATTTATGTTCTTTTTTTTATTTTCGCCGCTGAATTTAATTAACTACGCAGGTTTTCGCACCTGCATATCTGCGATATTGTTTCAAGCCATTAATATTAGGTTATTTTTAAACGATTATTAAACCGTAGATCTATGCCTTCATTAAGGATGCATAGCTTGCACTTATTACCTTAAAAACTGTTTAATAAGTGAATTGTCATCATTTTAGTCAGCGGTTCATTCTTAGAACAATGTTTCACGCGTAAGTAAGATCAGGAACATCTTTGTCTATGTACACCTCATTATGAGTTCAAAACTATATATGTATACCGAATTTTGGGGACGCATATTTAAAGGGTTGTAGCGATGCTTCTCTCAAAGTTGAATTCATTTAATTTTCTAGAAGTTTTAATTTGTAGATACTAATAAACTTTAAGTAGATATTCATATGCTTTTTTTTATTTTCGCTGCTAGATATAATTAACTACACAGGTTTTTGCACCTGCATATGTACGATATTGGTTCCAGCCATTAATATTAGGTTAATTTAGAACGATTATTAAACCCAAGATCTATGCCTTCATTAAGGATGCATAGCTTGCACTTATAACCGTAAAAGCTGTTTAATAAGTAAATTGTTATTATTTAGGTCAGCGGTTTATTCTCAGAAAAACTTTTCTACGCGCACCTAAGATCAGGAACATCTTTGTCTATGTACACCTGATTATGAGTTCAAAACTATATATGTATACCAAATTTTGGGGACGCATATTTAAAGGGATGTAGCGATGCTGCTCTCAAAGTATAATTTAATTATTCTTCTAGGAGTTTTAATTTGTAGATACTGATAAACTTTAAGTAGATATTATGTTCTTTTCTTTACTTTCGCTGCTGGATTTAATTAATTACGCAGGTTTTCGCATTTGCATATCTACGATTTAGTTTCCAGTCATTAATATTAGGTTATTTTGGAACGATTATTGAACCCAAGATCTATGCCTTCATTAAGGTTGTATAGCTTGCACTAATCAACCTAGCAGCTTTTTAGTAAGTTAATTGCTATCATTTCAGTCAGTGGTTTCGTCTCAGTTTAACGTTTCTACGCGCACCTAAGATCAGGAACATCTTTGTCTATGTACACCTGATTATGAGTTCAAAACTATATATGTATACCAAATTTTGGGGACGCATATTTAAAGGGATGTAGCGATGCTGCTCTCAAAGTATAATTTAATTATTCTTCTAGGAGTTTTAATTTGTAGATACTGATAAACTTTAAGTAGATATTATGTTCTTTTCTTTACTTTCGCTGCTGGATTTAATTAATTACGCAGGTTTTCGCATTTGCATATCTACGATTTAGTTTCCAGTCATTAATATTAGGTTATTTTGGAACGATTATTGAACCCAAGATCTATGCCTTCATTAAGGTTGTATAGCTTGCACTTATCAACTTAGCAGCTTTTTAGTAAGTAAATTCCTGTCATTTTAGTCAGTTGTTTCGTCTCAGTTTAACGTTTCTACGCGCACCTAAGATCAGGAACATCTTTGTCTATGTACACCTGATTATGAGTTCAAAACTATATATGTATACCGAATTTTGGGGTCGCTTAGTTACAGGGTTGTGGCGATACTTTTCTGTAGTTTAATTCATTTATTTTTCTAGGTCTTTAATATAGTTGGTACTATTTATGCTCAACTAGATGTTTATGTCTTTATTATGATTATTTTTACTGCTGAATTTGATTCACTACGCATGATTTCGCACCTGCATATCTACGAGATTGTTTCTAGCCATTACTCTAAAGTTATTTGGACACGATTAGTTAACTCAAGTTCTATGCTCACATTAAGGTTGTATAACTTGCACTGATCAACCTAGCATCTTTTAAGTAAGTTATTTCCTACTAGCCAGAGATACCTCACTCGCTGACGCTCACTCGGTTAAGTTTGCTTTTATGCGGTTAATTGATAGTAATAATAAAATTTTTCTGCAAAAACCATGTCCATAGTAAAAAGTGCTTTTAGAGGAAATATGAATTAATCAGATCAAGCAAAAAAGTAAAAAATCGTGTTCAAAATACCAATGAGGCAAAGTTGCTAATGATAGCACGGATGTCATTAAGAGATGCTTATGAAAAACATACGTTCTGAATTATAGTATTTTATGAATTTATTTATTAAGTGTGCATTTTTGTTAAAATACTAAGAAACATTTTTAAACAATAATTTAAATAAAGATATAATTGCTTAATTATAAATAAGCTTCCATGAATGTTATTCGATGAATTTTATGCAACACTAAATTTTAATAAGACTTAGTTTGCAGTATGTGGATGTGATTAATTTTTAATATTATCTGTATTAAAGTATCCTATTCTACATTATATTAAGCATGATCAATTTTTCTCCAGTCGTTTTGAAGTTGCTCATTTTATCTTAGTTAAGTGTTCATTTTTTATAACTTTTTTCTTATAATATTAGCATGTGGTGGAGGGGTATTTCGAAAGTGATTGGAAGTGAACCGGAAGTGAGTAGTAGTAGACCCAAAGTGATAGGAAGTGACTGGTGGTGACCGGTATAATATATAGATATTTACAGATATTATTATTTATTTACGTCGTTTTTCGGTCACTCTTAGTCATTTCTGATCTCACTTGTGATCACATGCAATCACTGGCAATCAATTCCGGTTCACTTCCGGTTCATCTTCGTTCACTTTCAGTCATTTCCTGTTAACTTCCGGTTACTTCCGGTTCACTTCCAGTCACTTTCGAAATACCCCTCCGCCACATGCTAATATTATAAAAAGAAGTTGTAAAAAAGGAACACCTAACCAAGATAAAATGAGCAACTTTAAGACGACCGGAGAAAAATTGGACCGGAGAAAAATTGATCGTGCTTAATATAATGTAGAATAGGATTATTTCAGTCAGTGGTTTTGTCTCAGTTTAACGTTTCTACGCGTACCTAACATCAGGAACATCTTTGTCTATGTACACCTGATTATGAGTTCAAAACTATATATGTATACCGAATTTTGGGGTCGCTTAGTTACAGGGTTGTGGCGATACTTTTCTGTAGTTTAATTCATTTATTTTTCTAGGTCTTTAATATAGTTGGTACTATTTATGCTTAACTAGATTTTAATGTCTTTATTATGATTATTTTTACTGCTGAATTTGATTCACTACGCATGATTTCGCACCTGCATATCTACGAGATTGTTTCTAGCCATTACTCTAAAGTTATTTGGACACGATTTGTTAACTCAAGTTCTATGCTCACATTAAGGTTGTATAGCTTGCACTAATCAACCTAGCAGCTTTTTAGTAAGTTAATTGCTATCATTTCAGTCAGTGGTTTCGTCTCAGTTTAACGTTTCTACGCGCACCTAAGATCAGGAACATCTTTGTCTATGTACACCTCATTATAAGTTCCAAACTATATATGTGTACCGAATTTTGAGGACGCATATTTAAAGGGTTGTAGCGATGCTGCTCTCAATGTATAATTTAATTATTCTTCTAGGAGTTTTAATTTGTAGATACTGATAAACTTTAAGTAGATATTTCTGTTCTTTTTTTATTTTCGCCGCTGAATTTAATTAACTACGCAGGTTTTCGCACCTGCATATCTGCGATATTGTTTCAAGCCATTAATATTAGGTTATTTTTAAACGATTATTAAACCGTAGATCTATGCCTTCATTAAGGATGCATAGCTTGCACTTATTACCTTAAAAACTGTTTAATAAGTGAATTGTCATCATTTTAGTCAGCGGTTCATTCTTAGAACAATGTTTCACGCGTAAGTAAGATCAGGAACATCTTTGTCTATGTACACCTCATTATGAGTTCAAAACTATATATGTATACCGAATTTTGGGGACGCATATTTAAAGGGTTGTAGCGATGCTTCTCTCAAAGTTGAATTCATTTAATTTTCTAGAAGTTTTAATTTGTAGATACTAATAAACTTTAAGTAGATATTCATATGCTTTTTTTTATTTTCGCTGCTAGATATAATTAACTACACAGGTTTTTGCACCTGCATATGTACGATATTGTTTCCAGCCATTAATATTAGGTTAATTTAGAACGATTATTAAACCCAAGATCTATGCCTTCATTAAGGATGCATAGCTTGCACTTATAACCGTAAAAGCTGTTTAATAAGTAAATTGTTATTATTTAAGTCAGCGGTTTATTCTCAGAAAAACTTTTTCACGCGTACCTAATTTTAGGAACATTTTCGTCTATGTACACCTCATTATAAGTTCAAAACTATATATGTATACCGAATTTTGGGGACGCATATGTAAAGGGTTGTAGCGATGCTGCTCTCAAAGTATAATTTAATTATTCTTCTAGGAGTTTTAATTTGTAGATACTGATAAACTTTAAGTAGATATTTATGTTCTTTTTTTTATTTTCGCCGCTGAATTTAATTAACTACGCAGGTTTTCGCACCTGCATATTTACGATATTGTTTCCAGCCATTAATATTAGTTTATTTTGGAACGATTATTAAACCCAAGATCTATGCCTTCATGAAGGATGCATAGCTTGCACTTATTACCTTAAAAGCTGTTTAATAAGTAAATTGTTATTATTTTAGTCAGCGGTTTATTCTTAAAAAAACTGTTCCACGCGTACTTAAGATCAGGAACATTTTCGTCTATGTACACCTCATTATAAGTTCAATACTATATATGTATACCGAATTTTAAGGACGTATATTTAAAGGGTTGTAGCAATGCTTCTCTCAAAGTTTAATTTATTTAATCTTCTACATTGAAAAAAGATTTGTGGAGTAGTGCCCCCAAAGTCGTACGGCAGCTCCACAACTGCCATCGAGAAGCTGCTTGTCGAAATTCAAGGAGCAGCCACTCAAAACATATCGAGGAACAGTCCCTCTCAATTGTCGGGGAACAGATTCTCGGCTCAATAATTACGAAACGTTGCGAATCAGCCGTTTTTAAAATTAGAAAACTTTAAATGTTCAATGCAAATTTTAGTAATTATTATATATTATTAATTATAAAGAAGTATAAAATTTATGAAATGACATGTTTGTTAATAAACAATTTTTATAAATAAATTAATCATTGCAAAATTTTGGTCCGAGAATATTTTTTTTATACTGAATGGCACATTCTAAACAAAATTATCGCATTAATTTTTTTCATATATTGTTTACTTTTTAAGATATACGCGTTGGAAAATGAAAAAAAGGCAATTTTAGGCCTTTCTTGGGCGCTTATTACTTTGACAAAATTGAATATTGTTTAAATGTAAAAGGCATAAAATATTTGTCTCGAGTTAGTAGATATACTTTAAAATTAAATGTCAGATTAACATTTTATGCCTTTTACATTTAAACAATATTCAATTTGGCCGAAGTAATAAGCGATTAAAAAAGGCCTAAAAATGACTTTTTTTTTATTTTTAAACGCGTATATCTTGAAAAGTAAACAATATCTGAAATAATTAATGCGATTACTTTGTTTTTAGAATAAGCCATTAAATATAATAAAAATATTCTCGGACTGAAATTTTGCACTTAATAATTTATTTATAAAAATTGTTTAATAACAATTATGCATATGCATAAGTGCATTTCGTATATTTCCTCTAATATATATTAGAGGAAATGAACGAAATGCACTTCCTTTTGGCCCCGCTTTTAAGCCATCTCCTACCATAACCCCAAAATCTAACCTAATCTGACCCTTTCGCGCAGATCGCCGTCCGCAGAGTATCTACTACCCAAATTATCGAGGTCCTGCTACACAATATACCTTGAGTAGCAGCTCTCCTTTATCGAGGGGCAGCTCCTCGATGATCGAGTAACAGCAACTCAAACACTAAATGTAGCAGCTCCTAAGGAAGCTGCTGCACGAATCTTTTTTCAGTGTAGGAGTTTTAATTTGTAGATACTGATAAACTTTGAGTAGACATTTATGTTCTTTTTTTTCCGCTGCTAGATTCAATTAATTACGCAGGTTTTTGCACCTGCATATCTACGATATTGATTCTAGCCTTTACTGTGAAAGTTTAATTTATTTATTCTTGTAGAAGTTTTAAATCGTGGATACCATTCATGTTTAATTAGATTTTCATGTTCTTAATTTCGTTATTTCTTCTGCTGGATTTGATTGACAACGCAAATTTACGCACCTGAATATCTACGATATGGTTTCCAGCCATTAATATTACGTTATTTTGGAACGATTATGAAACCCAAGATCTATGCCTTTATTAAGGATGCATAGCTTTCACTTATTACCTTAAATAAGCTGTTTAATAAGTAAATTGTTATTATTTTAGTCAGCGGTTCATTCTTAGAAAAACTATTTCACGCGTACCTAATTTTAGGAACATTTTTGTCTATGTACACCTCATTATAAGTTTAAAGCTATATATGTATACCGAATTTTGAGGACGCTTAGTTACAGGGTTGTGGCGATACTTCTCTCAAAGTTTAATTCATTTATTTTTCTAGGTATTTTTAATAGTTGGTACTATTTATGCTTAACTAGATTTTTATGTCCTTATTTTGATTATTTTTGCTGCTGAATTTGATACACTACGCATGATTTCGCTCCAAGCATATCTACGATATTGTTTCTAGCCATTACTCTAAAGTTATTTCGATACGATTATTTAACTCAACTTCTATTATGGTTGTATAGCTTGCACTTATCAACCTAGCAGCTTTTTAGTAATTAAATTGCTATCAATTCAGTCAGTGGTTTTGTCTCAGTTGAACGTTTTTATGCGTACCTAAGATCAGGAACATCTTTGTCTATGTACACCTACACCTCATTATGAGTTCAAAACTATATATGTATACCGGATTTTGGGGACGCGTATTTAATGGGTTGTAGTGATGCTTCTCTCAAAGTTTAATTCATTTAATCTTCTAGGAGTTTCAATTTGTAGATATTGATAAACTTTAAGTAGATATTTATGTTCTTAATTTGATTATTGTCTCAGCTGGATTTGATTGACAACGCAAATTTACGCACCTGTATATCTACGATATTGATTCCAGCCATTAATATTAGGTTATTTTGGAACGATTATCAAACCCAAGATCTATGCTTACATTAAGGATGTATAGCTTGCATTTATTATCTTAAAAGCTGCTTAATAAGTAAATTGCTATTATTTCAGTCACAGATTTATCTTTATTCAAACGTTTCTACTTGTACCTAAGTTTAGGAACGTTTTCGTCAATTAGAGTTTAAAACTATATATGTATACCGTATTTTAACGACGCTCAGTTGAAGGGATGTGGCGATGTTTTTCTCAAAGTTTAATTCATTTAATCTATCAGGAGTTTTAAATTTTGGATACCATTTCAGACGCTAAGTTCGAGAGTTGTGCTGATGCCTTTATCAAAGTGTATAAAAATATATTTAGTACGAAAATCAAATGAGATTTTCCTTGTTGTTTATTTTAGCTGATAATCTTAATCAATGTTTTTAGTTTTCTCATTTTTTTAAACTTTTTTGAGCAGTCAATTGAGCGAAGTTCTACGAATATAATTAACACTATACATCATGCACCAATTAGCTCAAAATTTTTTTATATTTTAGTTTTTTATCAAAAGTCTAACGCTCTTGTCTGAGTTGAACATATAAACTTGTTTTCAATCTCAGGATCTATTTTGCTTGATTCTAAGCACGTTACCTTTGGAGTATACTGAATATTTAGGACGCTAAGTCAGAGGGTTGTGGCTATATGCCTTTTTCATATTTTAATTGGGAGTTTCTAGATCAAGAACTATACGATGCATTAGAGATTTTTGTACTTGACGCTTAGTTTCTTAATTTGTAACTTAACAAAATTTTTTATTTTTAAGCTTATATAATATTTGTAGTAGTTGTACGCCCTCATGTACCTAAAATTGGGTGTATAATTCTTATTACGTCCTCAAACTGCTGATTAGATACATAAAACTTTGAGGACCGTCCTCAAAATTTGCTAAAGTCCTCAAACTTTAGCATACACAATTGAATTTGTCTCCAAATATGTACTATTATATATAAAACTTTAGGGCCGGTCCCCATATTTAGGCTTAGATGTATAAAAGTTTGGGGACCGGCCCCAAAGTTAGCAAATGTACTCAAACTTTGGTGTATATCAAGATTCATGGTCTCAAACTTCGACATTAATATATATATATATATATATATATATATATATATATATATATATATATATATATATACAGGGTGACCCAATTTAAACGGGCACCGCTCATAACTCGTCAGGGACAGCCACAATCGAAAAAATGGTAGAGACCAAAGTTGTAGGATATCGAAGGAGCAACCCGATGGTGACCTTGGATTTGACCTTGAACGCGTTTTTCAAGGTCATTTGAAGGTCAACTTTGGATTTTTAAATAGGAACCCCATTCTTTTATTGCGGGAATGGAAAGAGCGGTAAATTTTACGTTCAGAATGGTATGTTCGGTTGCGGCACTGAAGGTCATCGCAAGGTCATGCAGCCAGAATGAAACCCCGCCTACGTAATTCCTCTAGCAACGCCAAATTAAAAAAATAATATTTTTGGCGGAAGGCCGAGTGTGAGACTCTTTCGACAATTTTCGGAGGCTATTTTTATTTTTGCAAATCGAAAGTTCGGGCGGCAGGTACGGCGCGGGGCCGGGGCGCCTGCTTGAAAATCATTCGTGAGTTAAGCGTCGTAGGGGAAGGTTCGACGGAGTCGCGGTGGCAAGACTGAGCGCGGGACTTATTTTAAAAGGCTTATTTCGGGAGCCATTTTTATTTTTCGCACATCAGGAGTTCGGGTAGGTAGGTGGCGACCACCTAGAGGAGTCATTCGCAAGTTAACCGTCGGAAGGGATCATTCGGGGAATAGCGAGACTTATGTTTGGACGCTAGCGAGGGCTCATTTGCGTCTTGGCCGCTGGACAGAGAACATCTAAGAAGGGATTTCATCTCGGATACAAAGTAAAAGTAAAGTTTGAAAAAAAATAATTTGACCTTGAAATGACCTTGTAGGACTGGCTCAAATTCGAGGTCACAATTCTCCCCCCCCCCCCCCACCCCCCCCCCCCTATACAACAACTTTGGTCTCTACCACTTTTTTTTAATTTGGCGTTGCTAGAGGAATTACGTAGGCGGGGTTTCATTCTGGCTGCAGGACATTGAGATGACCTTCAGTGCCGCAACCGAACATACCATTCTGAACGTAAAATTTACCGCTCTTTCCATTCCCGCAATAAAAGAATGGGGTTCCTATTTAAAAATCCAAAGTTGACCTTCAAATGACCTTGAAAAACGCGTTCAAGGTCAAATCCAAGGTCACCATCGGGTTGTCCCCTCGATATCCTACAACTTTAATCTCTACCAATTTTTTTAATTTGGCGTTGCTAGAGGAATTACGTAGGCGGGGTTTCATTCTGGCTGCATGACCTTGCGATGACCTTCAGTGCCGCAACCGAACATACCATTCTGAACGTAAAATTTACCGCTCTTTCCATTCCCGCAATAAAAGAATGGGGTTCCTATTTAAAAATCCAAAGTTGACCTTCAAATGACCTTGAAAAACGCGTTCAAGGTCAAATCCAAGGTCACCATCGGGTTGCCCCTTCGATATCCTACAACTTTGGTCTCTACCATTTTTTCGATTGTGGCTGTCCCTGACGAGTTATGAGCGGTGCCCGTTTAAATTGGGTCACCCTGTATATATATAAAAGAACCGACTCCGTCTTCCCCCGTGATTTAAGGTCCGTAAGTAGAGACACTCTGCATAAGCACGTTTGGACGCATCTGAGAATCCGTGCAACTCCACTAACGATACGTCGTCAGACAAGCCGATCCATCTGGGGAGTGAGATTTGGCCCAGCTGGGTCAACTGGTCGATTAGAAAGTCCTATCTTCGCCGTAGTCGACTAGACAGCTGCGTCAACTGGTCGATTAGAAAGTCCTATCTTCGCCGTAGTCGACTAGACAGCTCATCGTCCCACTGCAGGCTGGCGTGCCACAGTGACTGCATGTAGATTTTGAAGCTTGCAGTTATTGTCGAGATCCACCCCAGTGGGTCGTATCAACAAGACCTTGATAACATTCTACACAATATTTTGTCCGATTATATCTTGAAAATTTCAGTCTACAATATTATATAATGATATGAGCTAGAATAATATACTGTAGAGTTAATCTTCCACAATAAAAAATAGGAATAAATTTTGACATAGGCCTATAAGCTAATCGATATGAATAATATTGCAAAGGAGATAATTTTTTATCATTGTTATGATTTTGTTTAAATATTGGATTCCATCCTATATCTCTGTAAGGAAATATTATAGAGAAAATCATAGGATCTATGTGAAAAGATCGCACTTAACTTTCAAAGCCGCTGGGGAAATTTAGGAGGGAGAATCAGGGGGGAAATTAGGTGGAAAAATTTCTGAACCGGTGGCGGCGGCGGCGAAACTTTTTTATAATATAGAGATAAGTGTCTCTATAGGTACTACCATCCGGATAATAACACCAAAACTGTAGACCTGAGCACACAAATTTTAATTTTTGATTAATTTAATTTAAAGAACAAAATTTTTGTTGAAATTAAATGATTGAAAAATTAAGATTTTGAAGCTCAGGCCCAGGGTTTTAGTGTTATTATCTAAATAATAGTACACTGTAAAAACATGTATATTATATTAAAGTTACATATTATCAAAAACTATTATGGAACTTATTTTTATATTGCTCGCGTTCAAATTTTCTGTAGATATCTATGCAGAGAGGTCTGCAGAAAGTTTCTGTGAAAATTTCTGCACATTTATTTCGTAAGCGAATGTCAAATATTTCGCGGATTTTTTGCAGAAGTTCTTGCAGGTTGACTGTTAACCAACCTGCACACTGCATGTAGGTTTACTTTAGGATCTTATGTATGATGTTTTCTGCATGTCATCCTGCTAAACTATCAACTAGTCTACCTACAGACGGTCATGTACATTATCTTACACATAATTCTGCACATTACCTGTACGTTGGCATTTAAAAGTTCTCTAGGTTCGTGTGCAGGTTATTTTCGTAAGGTACAAACTCATAAAAATAAATACATGGGAAAAACAGCGGCCGCAGTACGAAAATGACATGGCGAGCATCAAACAAACGTAACTTGACGCATTTCCGGAAAATAAAAAACAAATCGGAAAACACTGAAAAAGCGTTAGTGCACGAGACGCCATTTCGCTGACTCGTACTGCTCTAAAGGATATGCAGGGTTTGAACTTTTATTTAGAGCATATACTGTCCGCTTTCATAAGAGAATTAGTGCGTCTTCAGCGCAGGCGCGGTTTTGCACAATAGCATAGAATACGCTCGCTTTGTTGCGGGCCCTTGGTATGTTATTTCACAGTGCACGATCACTCGTAACCATCGACGTCCTATGCATGTACATTGTAACATGGTGAAATCTAACCATACAGTTCGGGAGAAGCCAAGGCAGAGTGTCCCAAGGTCAAGTGAATGAGTCTGAGTGTATGTGACTAATAGCATCTGTTTGTTTTGAGCAAAACGACGCCAGAGTAGTTGCTCGGGAAAGGACAAAAGTATAACAGCCATTGCCAGCTTCCGCAGAGGTCAAAGAGGTACGAGAGAGGACGACGAACCAGGTTGGCGTGACAACAAAAAAGCCAACGGTTTGACAGGGCGCTAAAGTAACGGCACGCTCATCATAAGGCGTCGTACGTAGATGGCGGAGCCCTGGTGATGTCTGTCAACGCTAGAGTCTAAAGCAGCTAGATCGGCGTTGCAGTATTCCGCAGAGTGGAAACATAAACTTCTGCGTATCACGCTCAAAATTGAATAATTGTACTCTCGAGTCAAAGGCCTTGACGTCAGTGACATTTTGTTGTTTCAAATTTCGTAATTCAGAGTTGCTAAACTCCGAATTATCTGCAACCGTATGGCTGTCTATTGTAAGGAACGCGAGAGATTGAATTTTCCGGGCATCAGCTCCAACAGTTGACGAGTATAATCGCCCAGTGCATGCGCCGCCGCCTAACGAAAGAGAACAGCGCGCGTAAGCCTGTAAGGTCACGCGTGAACAAGAGCGAGACAGAAGTCCCGCGCGGTAGTAGCCAATTGGCGAGAGCGTAAGCCGACAGCGCAGGAGAGGCGGTAACGGGCCTCAGCGACGCGAGCTGCCCACTCGCTTGTCACTCTCTTGTCCTAGTGGATCCTGAACGGACGTGCAAGCAGCAGCTCCTCGGAAAGGCTTTCTTTGTTTTCTCCTTGGTGGTGTTTTCTTCTGGGGTTGTCTGAGATTCCTCTAGAGTCGTCGAAGGAAGGATTAAGGTCAGTGGATTGGTTTTGATTTTCTTACGTCAAGCTTTTCTCGCGGGCTCGCAGCTTCACGTTTTCAGGTTTTTCTTCATCCAATTCAGGCTATCTTGTGCGCAGGTATCTCATGGCTGTTTTTGCTAGATAAGGTTGAATATCGTAGTTATCTGGATAATTCGGGTTTATATGCGTAACGGGGCCCTCGCTGTAAGTGTGATTGTGAATAATATAAAGTGTGAGTGTACCTGGTTACGACCAAACCATGGAACGCGCGAGAGTCGCAAATACAGTGTATTATCGGTGGTCGTCTTTGTATCTTGGCTACCTTGGCGAAATTACGATTATTCAGACATTTGCGGTTAGAATACGATTAAGTGGTTATCTGTGCATAAAATTAACTATTTAGAAAGATATTGGCTATCTATTGTAGAGAAATCAGTATTAGGTTTTGTCAAGTATTAAATTGCTGCGTTAGTCAATAGTTGTATAAGTTGTGAAAACTAGATATCTTTGTGTAAAACGATAAAGTGTAAATTGTGAGTAAATCGAATGAACGCGTGCTGAAATCAAGGTTAAGATTTGTCCAACCTGAAGTGCATTCATCCCCAAACCTTCCTCTCTTCTAAGCCGCAATAGTGGGGCTGAGCTGACCTCGCATTCTCATGTTTTGGCAAATCAAGAAAAAGAAGTCGCGAGACTTTATAGCTCGTTGGCGAGCGCCTGGCGCACAGTAGTCTCAAAATCAAAAAAATGGGACAAATTCAGTCTTAGATCGGGTATTCAATAAAATCCATTTTTTTAAATTGAAAACATATCTTGATGTACCTAGGAATGGAATAGGATACCGCTTTTTTGTATTATAAACCCGCATATAAGGTTAAAAATCGATAAAGTTAACTTAAAATGAAATCATTATTTCCGCAATTTATTAAATGATTAAAAACAAAAATTTATTCTCTTATTTGGATACCATTCATGTTTAATTAGATTTTCATGTTCTTAATTTCGTTATTTCTTCTGCTGGATTTGATTGACAACGCAAATTTACGCACCTGAATATCTACGATATGGTTTCCAGCCATTAATATTACGTTATTTTGGAACGATTATGAAACCCAAGATCTATGCCTTTATTAAGGATGCATAGCTTTCACTTATTACCTTAAATAAGCTGTTTAATAAGTAAATTGTTATTATTTTAGTCAGCGGTTCATTCTTAGAAAAACTATTTCACGCGTACCTAATTTTAGGAACATTTTTGTCTATGTACACCTCATTATAAGTTTAAAGCTATATATGTATACCGAATTTTGAGGACGCTTAGTTACAGGGTTGTGGCGATACTTCTCTCAAAGTTTAATTCATTTATTTTTCTAGGTATTTTTAATAGTTGGTACTATTTATGCTTAACTAGATTTTTATGTCCTTATTTTGATTATTTTTGCTGCTGAATTTGATACACTACGCATGATTTCGCTCCAAGCATATCTACGATATTGTTTCTAGCCATTACTCTAAAGTTATTTCGATACGATTATTTAACTCAACTTCTATTATGGTTGTATAGCTTGCACTTATCAACCTAGCAGCTTTTTAGTAATTAAATTGCTATCAATTCAGTCAGTGGTTTTGTCTCAGTTGAACGTTTTTATGCGTACCTAAGATCAGGAACATCTTTGTCTATGTACACCTACACCTCATTATGAGTTCAAAACTATATATGTATACCGGATTTTGGGGACGCGTATTTAATGGGTTGTAGTGATGCTTCTCTCAAAGTTTAATTCATTTAATCTTCTAGGAGTTTCAATTTGTAGATATTGATAAACTTTAAGTAGATATTTATGTTCTTAATTTGATTATTGTCTCAGCTGGATTTGATTGACAACGCAAATTTACGCACCTGTATATCTACGATATTGATTCCAGCCATTAATATTAGGTTATTTTGGAACGATTATCAAACCCAAGATCTATGCTTACATTAAGGATGTATAGCTTGCATTTATTATCTTAAAAGCTGCTTAATAAGTAAATTGCTATTATTTCAGTCACAGATTTATCTTTATTCAAACGTTTCTACTTGTACCTAAGTTTAGGAACGTTTTCGTCAATTAGAGTTTAAAACTATATATGTATACCGTATTTTAACGACGCTCAGTTGAAGGGATGTGGCGATGTTTTTCTCAAAGTTTAATTCATTTAATCTATCAGGAGTTTTAAATTTTGGATACCATTTCAGACGCTAAGTTCGAGAGTTGTGCTGATGCCTTTATCAAAGTGTATAAAAATATATTTAGTACGAAAATCAAATGAGATTTTCCTTGTTGTTTATTTTAGCTGATAATCTTAATCAATGTTTTTAGTTTTCTCATTTTTTTAAACTTTTTTGAGCAGTCAATTGAGCGAAGTTCTACGAATATAATTAACACTATACATCATGCACCAATTAGCTCAAAATTTTTTTATATTTTAGTTTTTTATCAAAAGTCTAACGCTCTTGTCTGAGTTGAACATATAAACTTGTTTTCAATCTCAGGATCTATTTTGCTTGATTCTAAGCACGTTACCTTTGGAGTATACTGAATATTTAGGACGCTAAGTCAGAGGGTTGTGGCTATATGCCTTTTTCATATTTTAATTGGGAGTTTCTAGATCAAGAACTATACGATGCATTAGAGATTTTTGTACTTGACGCTTAGTTTCTTAATTTGTAACTTAACAAAATTTTTTATTTTTAAGCTTATATAATATTTGTAGTAGTTGTACGCCCTCATGTACCTAAAATTGGGTGTATAATTCTTATTACGTCCTCAAACTGCTGATTAGATACATAAAACTTTGAGGACCGTCCTCAAAATTTGCTAAAGTCCTCAAACTTTAGCATACACAATTGAATTTGTCTCCAAATATGTACTATTATATATAAAACTTTAGGGCCGGTCCCCATATTTAGGCTTAGATGTATAAAAGTTTGGGGACCGGCCCCAAAGTTAGCAAATGTACTCAAACTTTGGTGTATATCAAGATTCATGGTCTCAAACTTCGACATTAATATATATATATATATATATATATATATATATATATATATATATATATATACAGGGTGACCCAATTTAAACGGGCACCGCTCATAACTCGTCAGGGACAGCCACAATCGAAAAAATGGTAGAGACCAAAGTTGTAGGATATCGAAGGAGCAACCCGATGGTGACCTTGGATTTGACCTTGAACGCGTTTTTCAAGGTCATTTGAAGGTCAACTTTGGATTTTTAAATAGGAACCCCATTCTTTTATTGCGGGAATGGAAAGAGCGGTAAATTTTACGTTCAGAATGGTATGTTCGGTTGCGGCACTGAAGGTCATCGCAAGGTCATGCAGCCAGAATGAAACCCCGCCTACGTAATTCCTCTAGCAACGCCAAATTAAAAAAATAATATTTTTGGCGGAAGGCCGAGTGTGAGACTCTTTCGACAATTTTCGGAGGCTATTTTTATTTTTGCAAATCGAAAGTTCGGGCGGCAGGTACGGCGCGGGGCCGGGGCGCCTGCTTGAAAATCATTCGTGAGTTAAGCGTCGTAGGGGAAGGTTCGACGGAGTCGCGGTGGCAAGACTGAGCGCGGGACTTATTTTAAAAGGCTTATTTCGGGAGCCATTTTTATTTTTCGCACATCAGGAGTTCGGGTAGGTAGGTGGCGACCACCTAGAGGAGTCATTCGCAAGTTAACCGTCGGAAGGGATCATTCGGGGAATAGCGAGACTTATGTTTGGACGCTAGCGAGGGCTCATTTGCGTCTTGGCCGCTGGACAGAGAACATCTAAGAAGGGATTTCATCTCGGATACAAAGTAAAAGTAAAGTTTGAAAAAAAATAATTTGACCTTGAAATGACCTTGTAGGACTGGCTCAAATTCGAGGTCACAATTCTCCCCCCCCCCCACCCCCCCCCCCTATACAACAACTTTGGTCTCTACCACTTTTTTTTAATTTGGCGTTGCTAGAGGAATTACGTAGGCGGGGTTTCATTCTGGCTGCAGGACATTGAGATGACCTTCAGTGCCGCAACCGAACATACCATTCTGAACGTAAAATTTACCGCTCTTTCCATTCCCGCAATAAAAGAATGGGGTTCCTATTTAAAAATCCAAAGTTGACCTTCAAATGACCTTGAAAAACGCGTTCAAGGTCAAATCCAAGGTCACCATCGGGTTGTCCCCTCGATATCCTACAACTTTAATCTCTACCAATTTTTTTAATTTGGCGTTGCTAGAGGAATTACGTAGGCGGGGTTTCATTCTGGCTGCATGACCTTGCGATGACCTTCAGTGCCGCAACCGAACATACCATTCTGAACGTAAAATTTACCGCTCTTTCCATTCCCGCAATAAAAGAATGGGGTTCCTATTTAAAAATCCAAAGTTGACCTTCAAATGACCTTGAAAAACGCGTTCAAGGTCAAATCCAAGGTCACCATCGGGTTGCCCCTTCGATATCCTACAACTTTGGTCTCTACCATTTTTTCGATTGTGGCTGTCCCTGACGAGTTATGAGCGGTGCCCGTTTAAATTGGGTCACCCTGTATATATATAAAAGAACCGACTCCGTCTTCCCCCGTGATTTAAGGTCCGTAAGTAGAGACACTCTGCATAAGCACGTTTGGACGCATCTGAGAATCCGTGCAACTCCACTAACGATACGTCGTCAGACAAGCCGATCCATCTGGGGAGTGAGATTTGGCCCAGCTGGGTCAACTGGTCGATTAGAAAGTCCTATCTTCGCCGTAGTCGACTAGACAGCTGCGTCAACTGGTCGATTAGAAAGTCCTATCTTCGCCGTAGTCGACTAGACAGCTCATCGTCCCACTGCAGGCTGGCGTGCCACAGTGACTGCATGTAGATTTTGAAGCTTGCAGTTATTGTCGAGATCCACCCCAGTGGGTCGTATCAACAAGACCTTGATAACATTCTACACAATATTTTGTCCGATTATATCTTGAAAATTTCAGTCTACAATATTATATAATGATATGAGCTAGAATAATATACTGTAGAGTTAATCTTCCACAATAAAAAATAGGAATAAATTTTGACATAGGCCTATAAGCTAATCGATATGAATAATATTGCAAAGGAGATAATTTTTTATCATTGTTATGATTTTGTTTAAATATTGGATTCCATCCTATATCTCTGTAAGGAAATATTATAGAGAAAATCATAGGATCTATGTGAAAAGATCGCACTTAACTTTCAAAGCCGCTGGGGAAATTTAGGAGGGAGAATCAGGGGGGAAATTAGGTGGAAAAATTTCTGAACCGGTGGCGGCGGCGGCGAAACTTTTTTATAATATAGAGATAAGTGTCTCTATAGGTACTACCATCCGGATAATAACACCAAAACTGTAGACCTGAGCACACAAATTTTAATTTTTGATTAATTTAATTTAAAGAACAAAATTTTTGTTGAAATTAAATGATTGAAAAATTAAGATTTTGAAGCTCAGGCCCAGGGTTTTAGTGTTATTATCTAAATAATAGTACACTGTAAAAACATGTATATTATATTAAAGTTATATATTATCAAAAACTATTATGGAACTTATTTTTATATTGCTCGCGTTCAAATTTTCTGTAGATATCTATGCAGAGAGGTCTGCAGAAAGTTTCTGTGAAAATTTCTGCACATTTATTTCGTAAGCGAATGTCAAATATTTCGCGGATTTTTTGCAGAAGTTCTTGCAGGTTGACTGTTAACCAACCTGCACACTGCATGTAGGTTTACTTTAGGATCTTATGTATGATGTTTTCTGCATGTCATCCTGCTAAACTATCAACTAGTCTACCTACAGACGGTCATGTACATTATCTTACACATAATTCTGCACATTACCTGTACGTTGGCATTTAAAAGTTCTCTAGGTTCGTGTGCAGGTTATTTTCGTAAGGTACAAACTCATAAAAATAAATACATGGGAAAAACAGCGGCCGCAGTACGAAAATGACATGGCGAGCATCAAACAAACGTAACTTGACGCATTTCCGGAAAATAAAAAACAAATCGGAAAACACTGAAAAAGCGTTAGTGCACGAGACGCCATTTCGCTGACTCGTACTGCTCTAAAGGATATGCAGGGTTTGAACTTTTATTTAGAGCATATACTGTCCGCTTTCATAAGAGAATTAGTGCGTCTTCAGCGCAGGCGCGGTTTTGCACAATAGCATAGAATACGCTCGCTTTGTTGCGGGCCCTTGGTATGTTATTTCACAGTGCACGATCACTCGTAACCATCGACGTCCTATGCATGTACATTGTAACATGGTGAAATCTAACCATACAGTTCGGGAGAAGCCAAGGCAGAGTGTCCCAAGGTCAAGTGAATGAGTCTGAGTGTATGTGACTAATAGCATCTGTTTGTTTTGAGCAAAACGACGCCAGAGTAGTTGCTCGGGAAAGGACAAAAGTATAACAGCCATTGCCAGCTTCCGCAGAGGTCAAAGAGGTACGAGAGAGGACGACGAACCAGGTTGGCGTGACAACAAAAAAGCCAACGGTTTGACAGGGCGCTAAAGTAACGGCACGCTCATCATAAGGCGTCGTACGTAGATGGCGGAGCCCTGGTGATGTCTGTCAACGCTAGAGTCTAAAGCAGCTAGATCGGCGTTGCAGTATTCCGCAGAGTGGAAACATAAACTTCTGCGTATCACGCTCAAAATTGAATAATTGTACTCTCGAGTCAAAGGCCTTGACGTCAGTGACATTTTGTTGTTTCAAATTTCGTAATTCAGAGTTGCTAAACTCCGAATTATCTGCAACCGTATGGCTGTCTATTGTAAGGAACGCGAGAGATTGAATTTTCCGGGCATCAGCTCCAACAGTTGACGAGTATAATCGCCCAGTGCATGCGCCGCCGCCTAACGAAAGAGAACAGCGCGCGTAAGCCTGTAAGGTCACGCGTGAACAAGAGCGAGACAGAAGTCCCGCGCGGTAGTAGCCAATTGGCGAGAGCGTAAGCCGACAGCGCAGGAGAGGCGGTAACGGGCCTCAGCGACGCGAGCTGCCCACTCGCTTGTCACTCTCTTGTCCTAGTGGATCCTGAACGGACGTGCAAGCAGCAGCTCCTCGGAAAGGCTTTCTTTGTTTTCTCCTTGGTGGTGTTTTCTTCTGGGGTTGTCTGAGATTCCTCTAGAGTCGTCGAAGGAAGGATTAAGGTCAGTGGATTGGTTTTGATTTTCTTACGTCAAGCTTTTCTCGCGGGCTCGCAGCTTCACGTTTTCAGGTTTTTCTTCATCCAATTCAGGCTATCTTGTGCGCAGGTATCTCATGGCTGTTTTTGCTAGATAAGGTTGAATATCGTAGTTATCTGGATAATTCGGGTTTATATGCGTAACGGGGCCCTCGCTGTAAGTGTGATTGTGAATAATATAAAGTGTGAGTGTACCTGGTTACGACCAAACCATGGAACGCGCGAGAGTCGCAAATACAGTGTATTATCGGTGGTCGTCTTTGTATCTTGGCTACCTTGGCGAAATTACGATTATTCAGACATTTGCGGTTAGAATACGATTAAGTGGTTATCTGTGCATAAAATTAACTATTTAGAAAGATATTGGCTATCTATTGTAGAGAAATCAGTATTAGGTTTTGTCAAGTATTAAATTGCTGCGTTAGTCAATAGTTGTATAAGTTGTGAAAACTAGATATCTTTGTGTAAAACGATAAAGTGTAAATTGTGAGTAAATCGAATGAACGCGTGCTGAAATCAAGGTTAAGATTTGTCCAACCTGAAGTGCATTCATCCCCAAACCTTCCTCTCTTCTAAGCCGCAATAGTGGGGCTGAGCTGACCTCGCATTCTCATGTTTTGGCAAATCAAGAAAAAGAAGTCGCGAGACTTTATAGCTCGTTGGCGAGCGCCTGGCGCACAGTAGTCTCAAAATCAAAAAAATGGGACAAATTCAGTCTTAGATCGGGTATTCAATAAAATCCATTTTTTTAAATTGAAAACATATCTTGATGTACCTAGGAATGGAATAGGATACCGCTTTTTTGTATTATAAACCCGCATATAAGGTTAAAAATCGATAAAGTTAACTTAAAATGAAATCATTATTTCCGCAATTTATTAAATGATTAAAAACAAAAATTTATTCTCCAAATAAGAGAAGATACCACCGCTTATATGCCCTCCACGTCTTGGAGGGCATATAAGCGGGCCGGTTTCCAGGCCGAGGCACCTCTTCCACCCCGCATCAGACCGCGTCTGAGTGGCAGCAACGGAGCCCAGGCTACTTGCACAGTACACTCTAGCGCAATAAATCTGATTTTTGTTTGCAAAAAAAAATACTTCGTGTATTTCTTCTCCCCCTTCCCTAATCAGCACTTCTCAGCGCTAATTCGGCGCACATCGATGCCGACCTTTGAAACTCTTCAGGAGCTGAGGGCCGAGTGCAACTTGCTGCACCTGTTGCTTGCCGAGACCAACCGAGCGCTCATCTCAGAGTGACGCCAGCATTGGAGGTCTCCCACTGCCGACGCCGCCGTCCAGACCGATCCCACACCAGATCGCCGACACAGCAGTGCTCAAACGGATCTGCCGCCGCCCGCCACTCCACCGCCTGGGTCAAGGCCACACACCCCAGGATCATCATCCGACGTGTTGAACGCCGAATGGCCCGAACATCTACAGCTGATAGATATCCCTGCGCAGCCCACGATTGATCCAGAGCTCCAGGACATTCGTCTCTGCCATCGGGCAACCCCGACTCCGGCAGCCGAAAATCCGACAACGCAGCTGCAAATCGTCAGTCGGAAAATAGCGGCCAGGTAGTCTGCGCAAACAGCACAACGCAGGAGCATCACCATCTCTCCTCGGAAGAGGAGGCCGCCACCAGGGAAGCTGTCGCCGACGAAGCGAAGGCCAACTGCTCCAAGACTTCCAGGACAGCGTCGCAAACCGAGGATCACCTCTAATGAGATCCTCAAGGTTCCATTGCTACTCCCCCTAGGGAAGGCACCCTTGGTCAAGGAGAAAACTCCTCCGGGGCCCATGGCCTCGGTGGCGATTTCCGACTAAAGCGCTACGCGCCCCCTAGTCATTTTTGAGTGGACCGATCTCTGTTTGGGATAGGCCCCGTAATAACAAAAGGACAAGACTCCCCACTTTCCCCTTTGTAAATTGGGAGGTGCAACCTACACCGGGTTGGGCGGCCCTCCCTCGTCCAGACTCGATCCAAGAGTCGACCTAGAGAGGTCCGAGCAGTGTCCGCTCTCTAGGCAACGAAGAAGCCAAGGACTGTAAGCCTCAGCAGGCCCTTTCTGCCTGCCTGCCTCCTCATCGCCTGCTTTACAGCAGGCCTCTTCATCACTCCGCTCTCCAAGGAGCGAACTCCACTGACACCAGCGGGCTGCGTGTCGCAACGAGCGCACGCGCCTCCTTCTCTTCACCCGACCTTTTTAGACCACCCCGACTAGCCCGCTTACATCAACCCCTGAGTATGATTCTAGGCTTTGCTGAAGACTTTCGCAAAATTTCAGTCAATGTCAAGCATGAACTCATACTCATAGAGCGAGAAACGATCTGAACGCTGTTATATAAACATCTACGAAAGCTGAAATTGCAACTACCCCAGCAGAATACACTGAGTTCAAAATTCAGTTAACAAAAATCGAATGGTTCCTGCCATATGTCATATTATCCAACCCACACAAATATCGAATGTTGAATTATATTCAGAAGGGTAGATCGATAGATATGAGTTTCCGAAGTTGGAAGTTGTACGAGTATCATATGCTTCCATAGCACAAAGCTCATTAGGACGAAGGTAAGTGCCAAGGATTTAGCAGAGAATTCTTTAAATGCAAGAAAAATTTAAACTATGATGGTGATAATGCATGCTATTTTATTTATTTAAATGTGATTATATGATATATATATATATATATATATATATATATATATATATATATATATATATATATATATATATATATATATATATATTCAAGATTCTACATTTCCTAAAGAAAATTCCGTACGTTTAATTGTTTTGAATACGCGCCATCATTGATATTTTTTGAGCTTTTTGTACAATATCAGGACAACGACGGCGGCGTACTAATCTGCAATCTTGAAAAAATCCTTCATTACGTGGAAACCCATGAGATCCGTCTGCATAAGTTATTAATCCTGAAATAGAACACATAGTTTAATAAATCTATTAAATATAAACATATAAATTGAGACTTATATTGAAAGAATAATATACGAATCGAAATAACTAATGATTAAATATTTAACAGGGAAGATTTTCGAACAAAAATATAGTCCTTTCTACATAGCGTAAGAGATTATACAAAGCTTCCAGGATTCGTCCATGGAAGTTTATAAAGGGAAAAGATACACCTTTGATAGTCAAAAAATGAAAAATTCAATTTTTTTGTTTATATTTTTCCCAAATTGTTTAAAAAATGAATTAAACTATTAAATATATTTAATATATATTTAATAGTTTTTAAAATATATTTATTAAGTATAATGTAAGAAACATAAAACCATGTTTATATGTGCCATATTATCAGGCATGACATTTCTTCGGAGGCCAAAATTCAGAATTTCCATTTTTCAGTTACCGCAGACTTACTTAAGATTTGGGCATCGAAGGGCACGTTTATACTAATAGATATGCTTCAAACACATATAGTTTCCAGATGAGTGTAGGGTTTTACAAAAAAATTTTATTTAAAAAGGTTTTCTGAAAATAATCATCAAAAATTGTTTAAACACTTTAAAAAGTAACAAATTTTATGTTAATATCCAGACAACTTTTTAAATTAATATTTTTTTGTAAAACCCTACACTCATCTGGAAACTATAAGTGTATAAGTGTACATTATAATTAAATATATTAAATAGTGTGAAATGCTCACTTTCTTTCGCATTTTGATATATTAAAAACAAGTGAGGCGAATTATTATAAAGAAAGTCAATCAATACCCTTCCCACTAGAATGCAACGTATAGTAAAATACGCTCTCGATAGCATCAAGTATAACACTATACTTGGCATCGGGATACTATAAAATTATCATTAAACAGACCCTAAATACAAAACTGATAGTAATTGACACATTCAATAATTATAATTAATGAAATAGATAAAAACTATGAACGACAACGTAAGGCGAAGTACGAATAAAAACATAATTAAATTCGAATATTGACAAGTCAAATCAGTTAAGAAATCAATAATAATAGTAGACTCACGTAAGACAAGAATGATAAATTAGAACAGAAACATAATAATGTAAAGACACACCGATATACACGCACATCTTACGACTCTACGGCAAGAGACCAAGCGAAGCATACCAATACGAGTACGTCTAAATTTGCGGTAGAAATATCAGCAATATTTCCCCCTCACTCGACATAATAATTTGTTACCGCACCCCAGGTCTCACGCTGACACAAGATCAGTGGAACTGTATTGTCGATAACGTAAACATAAACAAAGGGACTATCCTTTTGGGCGACTTCACATGCACAACACAAATTGGAACTGTACATATACAGATAAGAACGGCGAACGCTTCCAAAATTCTATCGAATCATGCGACTACATTCACAATGATTCTACATATACCCGAGTAAATACAAAATCAAATATAGACTTAATCTATAAATCTTGAAGTCAAAGACGAGACCTGGGGTTCTGACCACTACCCGATAGATATCAAAGTCTCCGTTACTAGAAACTACTATGTAAAAAAGTCCTTCAAACTTACGTCCACCCGCACGGACTGGCACAAACTTGTCGATTTTCTCCAAGAAAAATATACAAACTTTATCTCTGTTGAGTATGAAAGCCTATCACCCGCGGAAAAATACGAATATTTCTTGAACATCCTCATAGAAGCTATACAAATCTCCACCCCGCGTAAAAAAACAATCAATGCAAGTACAAAAACCGAAACCCTGTTCCCTGGTGGGATGAGGAATGTGCCGAAGCCCTCAGACTAAGACGCGAGACCTGCAAAAAATGTAAATCCTCTTATGAACTATCTGATCTAATTAACTATAAAAAAGCATGTGCCATAGTCAAAAAAACTTGCAAGCTAAACAAAAGATCATACCTTATAAAATTTGCAGAAAAAATATCCACACTGATCTAAATTACTCATGGAGCATGTGTAAGATACTAAAGGACAAATGGACAGCCACGTCTTTTCAAAATGTCAGGGAAAACCTCCAACATCACAAAAAAGCCGAAGCTACATTGAACAAATTAGTCTTCCGTGGGTAGAAACTAACCCCTCGCTAAATCCTGAATGCCAAGAAAACGAATTTATATCCGCGCCTTTCGATTTTCTTGAATTTAATACAGCCCTAGACTCCAAAAACGCAAAGTCCTCGCCAGGTCTGGACGGCATTGATTTCAATTGTCTGCAGAAACTCCCGAACACATACAAACTCCTACTCCTAGACATTTTCAATAGCATGTATAAGGAAAATTCATATCCAAATGACTGGAAGTGCTCTTTTGTTCACTTTATTGCCAAAACTAATAGTGATTCCTTACGCCCATCTCCTTGACCTCTTGCACCTGCAAGCTTTTCGAAACGTTGATAAAAAATAGGATGCAGTGGTAGGTGGAACACAACAACCACATCCCTCCAAGTCAACAAGGTTTTCGAAAAGGAAGATCGTGCTCGGACAACCTTGTAAATCTCTCCTTAAAAATCGAAGAAGCGTTTCTTGAAAAAAAGCAAATACTCGCCGCTTTTTTGAACGTCCAGGGAGCTTTCGACAACTCAGAAATAAATGAAAATGTTCCGAGGTCTGTACACAAAGGCGTACCGCAAGGAGAGGTCCTAAGTCCGCTTATGTACAACATATTCGTTAGCTCCATCATTAAAGGAATTCAGAAAACAGTGTGCATAGGACAGTTCGCGGACGACATTGCTCTGTACGTAAAATTCTCTTCTGCAAAACGCGGCAAATCTATTATACAAAAAACGATCAAAACTGTACAAACGAATCTCTCTAACATAGGTCTATCCCTAGCTCCAAACAAAGCAATCCTCATCCATTTTAATAACAAAAACATACGCCCAGGTAATATCGAAATTAAAATCGGCGACACACTCATCCAATCCAGTGAATCGGTCAGGTTTCTGGGAATAATGTATGATTACAAACTCTCTTTTAAGACCAGTACATTAACGCAATCCTAAAAAATGCTCCAAAGCATCCAACATGATCAAATTCCTCTGCAGAACACACTGGGGCTCAGATCCGTCAACCTTACTTACCCTGTACAAAAGTTTTGCACGATTTATCCTCGAATTTAACTGTTTCATCTACTTCCCAAAAAATAAAGACCAAACAGAACAGCTGGAAAAAATACAGTACGCTGCCATTCGCAGCGCCCTAGGCGTCCGAATCACGACGACTCCCAAAAACATACTCCTTGCCGAATCAAAACTCCCCCTCATTATCGAACGGGCAAAATTCTTATGCGATTGCCAACTAACTAAATCCTTATAAAACAACAGCTCCACCACTTACAAGACGATCAAACGCTTCTATTATATCAGCATAAAACACAACAATAGTAGAACAAACAGACTACTATGCAATCGCATTGCAAACTTAGACACCACATTAGACAACATCGACAGTCGCAACAACTACAATATATATATATAACCATGATTACCAAACTTTCCTAACCTCTATCCCTTTTAACGCTGCCGACACGACAAACCAACACAAAAATGACGATGCCCAAGCCAACATACTGGCCCTTTACACAGACGGAAGTAAAATGCAACTTGAAAGAAAATCTGCAGTCGGTTCTGCATGCATATGCCTTCAAATAAACTACCACGGTAAACATCGCTTAAACGAATTCTCATCTGTGTTCACGGCCGAATGTGTTGCCTTGAATAATGCATTTGACATAGCGTTAAAAAACCTCGACAAAAATATCAACATTTACACAGATTCCCTAAGTACACTCCTATCACTACAATCGACTAAAAACAGCATCAAAGTAAACGCGTACATCCTCGACATCAAGAGCAAATATAACACTTTCAACACTTTAAAAAAATCGAACACAGCGATTTCACTGTTCTGGGTCCCAGCGCACAAGGGAATCTGGGGTAACGAATTAGCCGACAGTACAGCAAAAAACGCAGCGCTTTCAGAAACGATAGATATAACGAAAACTCCGTTTACTGATTTATATGAACATTTCAAAAAAGAAAGTTACAATAAAACTGAAAATAGTATCACCTCTCAAGGAGCCATTACGGGAAAAAACTTTCAAATTTTTCTACGAAAATAAACGACTCCCCTGGTTTAAGTCCAAAAATTTAGATAGATTCTATGTAGTCTCTATAAACCGAATCCGTAGCAATCACTACAATCCCCCAGATGCTCATGCAATAACGACATTGAAGACATTAACCATGTAATATCGAACTGCTCGAAATACAATGTCCAAAGGGAAAAGCTCATGTCTAGCCTACGAAAAATGCGATTGAACCCCCCGTTCAATACCGAAGCATTCGTTGCCAGTCCGTGCTCCGCAGCGTGCGCTCTAATTGTATCTTTCTTAAGAGAATGCAACATACATTTGTAAACACCGTTCCTCTCGGCGACATTCTCTGTAAACAACATAAACGACTCAAGTATAAAACAAATGTAAAGCTAAATAAGCTCGATGCACTTGTCTATCAAAACTTGATAAAGCCAAATAAATGAAAAAAGCATACCAATACGCACGCACACATTGCGGTTCTACAGCAAAGGCGCAAGATCAAGCGGGGCACACCGATATGCACGCACACATTACCACTATACGGTAGGGGACTAAGCAGAACATATCGATACTAAAACCAAGCCGCTACAAAATATAACGAATACAGCACAGCACAAGTAGAGAGAAAAATAAGAAGCCTACTAAACATCATGGACCGCGCATACCAAAAGGCGATGCACGTGCAATAAAGGGGAAACCCACAGAGCGCGCAGCGCTATTAGCAAGTGACACATAATTCACGCGCTCTGGAAGCTTCTATAAGCCTGCAGATAAGAAAGAGTAAATTAGAGGCGAGTTTGACAAGAGAGGAGCACAAAGGGACTCGATGTACTAGAGGAGAGGATTTTTACTCTGGTTTTCTAATTGGCCCTCCCTGCAACGTCAATCCATTAAACGCTCCAAATAAGGCAAGAAGCTGCATCTAGGCCTCCTAATTGACCAAACACCCACCCCGCCGAGGAGACAAAAATCGGAGATCGCCTCTGCTACGAGAGCGTAAAAGAGCCCAGCAACAGGTCATCACGTCCTCAGTCTGCTTCAAAAATCGTCGCCACACAAAAGCTCTGCCCGCGCCCAGTCCGGTATAACATCTTGGAACTTAGAATATTCTTGATCATCTAAGACTTAGAAAAATTTCGGTCGTGTAACACTTATAGAATTTTAGCATACTTACATTGTTGTTCGTCATTATTGAAAATTTAAAATAATTCGCAAGACGTTAGATAGTTGCGAGCAAGCGTTAATTCCAAATCGTGTGGCAATTAAATAAATTTTATTAAAGTTAAATCGTGAGTGCACATTTGACCCTAAAGCTCCTGATCCTTGACGTACCTATTCGAAATCGAAACCCATCTGTTTTTGAAGCCGAATCGACGCCACTGAGAGGACGTGCTGGGAGCAAAGCAGATCAACAGCAGAAAAAGCAGAAAGGTAGGTGACACATTATTAAACAGGCTGCGCGGCTCTATTGCGTATCACTTCTCTCTTTCTCTCTTCGTCTTTGCGTTTCATAAGAAGTTAATCGCACCACTAGCGTAGCGAAGTATTAGTCCGCGATATAACCATAACAATAGGAATGACGTCTTATTTAGCCAACTGTCAAGAGAGAATTAATTTAAGTTATTAACCTCAGTGTGGGATTCCGATTAAAAATATACAAGGACCATAGTAGTTTCAAGAGACTTTCCGGCGGCTACTGGAGGCTGTTCTTTCTTAGATCGCGAGGGTAGTCAAGCACCGAGGGCGCTAAGACTCTGCGTTTAAAGCTTTGTCGTCCTCCGTGATCATAAAGCAAACCAACCCGTAGAGTTACTGTCCGGTGACAACTTTCAATAGTTTCCCTGGTAGAAAATTAAAGGTTGAAATTCGTTAAAAAGTTAAGTTTAATTGGCCAGTTTTATCAAATTTTAATGTAAAAAAATAAATTAAAATATTGCTAATATTTTAGTGATGCGTATCTATAATACCACATCAGTATTATTATTAAGTTAAAAATTGTTTTTCCTTTTTTTTTGGCATTAAAACGTATATATGTCTTATTACGAATATTTGGATTTTTTACGATTGTAACGTATTTTTCTACAATTTTTGGATTGTAGCAGTCGTTTGACAAATTTCAAGCAAAAGTTTCGTTTTATCATGAGTTAATGCGTCATATCTATGCATTTATTACGGTTAAACGCTTATTTAGTTAAATCGTTAACCACAACTTGTGTCTTAGAACTTAGCTTATTAACCGTTACTATTTCTACCAGGGTTAGGACATAACAATAGGTTGATTCATTTTTTAAACAATGTGGGAAAAATATGAACCAAAAATTGAATTTTTCATTTTTTGAGAATTTGAGGTGTATCCGTCCGTACAAAATCACTGACCAAAATTCATGACATTTTACTATATAAATAAGTGTTTTTAGTCACTTGCCATGGCTTTGTGAAATATGTGGACCATCTTCTTTACTCTACCCAGGCTTAAAATGTACCTTAAACATGCCCCATCGGACCTAATGAAAGACATTTCTTAAAAAATCTTAATTAAATATTATATATACCAATGAAGAGCAAGGAGGAGCATCTTTCGGATTCCGGAGTTCTTACTGGTAGAGCAAAGCTCTGCCCAACTCTCGACTTAAACTACTTTTTTGTAATTGGACTTAGACTCAGAGCGTTCGCCTAGTTTTCGGACTTCGTTGCATTTCTGACTCAAACACGAGTTGTACTCAGTCGAGGTCCTATATATTTTACCATTTATAACCAGATGAGTTGAATAAATCATTACTCTTAACTATTAAATCTTGCGTACAAATTATTACATTCAAAACTGCGCGCCCTCAAGACGAGCTATAGAGCCAGAACGAAAGCGAGCCAGCCAGTCGGTAACTACAAGCCTTTCACTTTCAAAACAAGTCGTTTGTCCTTATCCTTATTCATACGTTAACGTCAGTGTCGCATGCAACATTATTGTGTCAGTTCATATTGTCGTATCTTAACATTCTCCATATATTTGGAAGTCACTCTGAATCTCGTTACTCCGTGAGCTATCACTATCGCACCGTCAGTCGAGCGACTGGTAAAATCGCGCGCTTCTTTACCTTTTTCATAGGCGGTATCGCGTGAGCGGACTATGCTAAATAAAAGGTCTCGTCTACTCGGAATTCGTAATTATTTCTAATGTGCGAGTATTGGCTCTGTGCAGCCGCCCGGACGTAACAAAAGCTTTAATTGAAGCTCTGACTGGTTAAAAATGACCGCTCCTGTAAAAAGTTATAAGCTTTTCAATCGTAATAGAGTTTTTTTTTTAAGTTAGTGGACGTACAGCTCTGCCTATGGTCGAAATTTAAAAAAGTGCCACTCGGTAATTAAAAGTAGATAAAAAAGGCTAACTTTTATGACTTTTTGAAAATGTTATGTCATAAAGATTTTTGGGTACAGCTCTGTCTTAGTTGACGCGGAATCCTCCACACATACACACACACACAACTTCGCTACGCCGGCCCCAAGCCTGGGTCACACCACACAAGAGGTGGGGAAGAAGGAGGGGGAGGAGTAGCAACATCGTTAAAATAACCAAGGCTCATCTGGCCCGGATGACAGCACCTTGTTAAAGGGCTCCTTCTTAGGATACAGGATAGGGGAAGAAACCCCGAATATAAATCAATCATGAACAGTGAGTTAATTATAACACTGCCCCAAGCGGGTCAAGCTTTACGGCCTACTCCCCACGTTGGTTCCGATCGGGTAAAAGCCCCGGTGGCCGACGCAGGCTCCATGGATGTTGGGGGGAGCCAATTAACTCAAACAAAACAGGAGGTTATAGAGGTAGGTCACTCGGCCCTTAAAGGAAGATTAGCCTCAAGTGACGCATCAGGATGTGATGGAGTCATAAACAGGGGAATGCACAAGGTATGATCTAAAATTCAGACAGCAGATCGTGCGGAAGAAGAGTTGATGGACAAGATTCAGAACTATTTGGACAAGATGGATGCTGTAGTAGGTCCAGCCAAAAACATTCACAAGAGTGTTAAGGATGACATGAGGAAGGTCATGTCTTTCTGGAAACGGCTCATCAGCGTAAGAGAAGCGTTGAGCAAGACCAAGTCTAGCTTTGGACTGATGATATCAAATAGCTCACGGACCTCGCTGACCTCAGAAGAGAAACGGAAGGTAGAAACGCCAAGAAAGAGGAAGGGATGGTCTTCTACACAGAACGAGACCAATAAGAAACGTGAAACGTAGTGACGACTTCCAGCACTACTCAGTGCCCACCACCCATAACAGGGACATTACCACCGTGGAAGAGGGTAAAAACAAGAAAGAAAGAAAGAAAAAGGAAAAAGAAGACAATAAGATTAATACGACTTCATTATTTAGACTATTAAAGCATATAATTTTAATTAATATTAACATATTACTGATCACAGTTCTTATAATGTTGTTGTGATCCAGTCACTTAAATGTTCACGTGTAAAATTTCGTCATTATCCGGTCTGAGTACTAAATTGTTTTAAATATAAGACCTTCTTATTTTCAAGCGTTGTCAACTTAGTAATGACCAATTTCGTCAAAGCGACCTATGTCGTCTTTATCCGGGCTCTGAGTACCTTTTATATGTGGGCACCATAATAACCTATATATAAGTTCGGGCTCCTCAAACCCCTATATTTTGTAAGCTTGGGCACCATAAACCCCTATATTCATAAAGTTTATGGGGCCTGGGCACTTCGCGACGCAAACTAGCTACCTGTCTCGGATGACGGCCGAAATTTAAGAACGCGGGCGATACTTTCGTCGACGCCTGCACCGCTGTATTCACCGCATGCCTAAATTCGTGCACGTGTACGTCCTAATTTCGGTGATCTTGCTTACTGAAACTCGCAATCATCGTTTTTAACGTCCTATTACTCAGCTCTACATGATTCGCCTGCGGATGGTACGGCGGCGTCGTTATATGCTTAACTCCATACTCCTCCAGCGTATCCTTTAAGTGTTTATTGTCGAATTCTTTTCCGTTATCAGTTAATAAATAATCTGGCGTCTCTCACCTAAATAAAATTAACTCCTCTAACGCCCGCGCCCGATTTGCCGTCAGCCTTACGCAACGGCTTAACCTCGATCCATCTCGTGAATAAATCCTGAAAAACGATTAGATATTTATGCTGAGATTTGCCCGGCGGAAATTCCATTAGATCAGCTGCCACTACGGCCCACGGACGCTCTACTATTCTCTTACTTATTAACCTCTGCTTTCCGGGTTGTGGCACCTTATATATTTGACAAGTTTCGCGCGACTGCACGAACGCGTGCACGTCGTGATATACTCCCTTCCAGTAATAATCGCGCGTAACCTATCATATGTTTTCTCGACTCCAAGATGGCCGGTTGTCGGTGTGCAGTACGCCTCGCGCAACACCCGTTCCTTGCATTCATCGGGGACGACGAGACGCCACCCTTCTTCACGGTCTACGATCGGATCTAACAACGGATCGTTTCTATACCGATACAAACATCCGTCCTCTACCTTCCAATTCTGATATTTTTTCGGAAATTGCAACACGTCTTCCATCATCTGCAAATACTTCGGATCACGCACCTCTGAAAATCCCGCAACTTCCTCCTCCTCCTGTTTCGTAGCACGCGATAACGCATCGGGAAAATGATTCAGCGCGCCCTTACGGTATATAATTTCGATATCCGTGATCACGCGAAACGGATACCCCTCTAAATACGGTCGCAGCATTTTAATTGCCCACAGAACCGCGAGTGCCTCCTTCTCGGTTACTGTATAATTCTTCTCGGCCGCTGTCAACACTCGACTCACGTACACGATCGGATGCTCTCCGTCATCTTTCTCCTGCTTCAACACACCTGCGATTGTATGATTGCTCGCGTCGCACTGTAACGTGAACGGCTTCGAAAAGTCTGGTCTCGCGAGCATCGGCGCCTCTGTCAAGGCCTTTTTATACGCCTCGAAGGAAGCCTGTTGCTCCTCTCGCCAGGTCCATTTCTGTCCCTTGCGTAGGAGTTTCGCTAACGGTAATTTTCATTCCGAATTCTTCTCGATAAACCGCGCGTACCAGCCGACCATTCCCAAAAATCTTCGTAGCGCTTTTACGTTCGGAGCCGGATAATTGACTACCGGTGCAATCGATTTTGGACAGATAATGCGCTTTTCGTAGCCGATCTAAGATTGAATCCATATTTTTCATGGGATACGCGTCTTTTCTCGTTACTTTATTAAAATCGCGATAATCCACGCAGAACCTATACGTTCCATCTCCTTTGGCTATCATAACCGGCGCACTCGTATAATCACTCGCACAACGCTCGATAATCCCCTCATTAAATATCCTCTCCACTCCCTCCGTAGCTACTTGCATCATCATCGGCGATCTGCGGCGGAATATATGCCTAATCGGCCGAAAATCCGTCACGACGATGTGATGTTCTGCTAAATGTGTTAGACCGATGCCACTCGGTTGATCGGCTAACACTCGATCTACAAGTTCTCCGACTCTTTCACGCTCACTCACTCTAACTCGCGAATTTCTGCACACTCTGCAAAAATCACTGCCTTCCCTCTCTTTGCGTTCTCGTTACGCAAATACGCATGCCACGGACACTCAAAAACACGCCATAACTTCCGACCTAATCGTGTATCTAAATCGAAAGTCTCGCAGAAATCCATGCCTAATATAACGTCATGATCAAGATCCGTCACCACATCAAAATCAATCGGATGTGCGTGACTGTCGATCTCGAGCATCGTTCGCATGATTCCCTGCACTTGGCTAACTTTCCCGGTTGCCGTTCTAACGCGCATATTCGTTGGCCGCAGCCTTGACTTAAACCTCTATGCCACGTGTGGTCCTACCATCGAAAACGTCGCGCCCGGGTCCATTAGCGCCTTATAATTTTTACCGCCAATACTCACGAATATGAAGTTTGGATTATCCGCGTTTACGCTCGCAACTACTTCTTCGCATTCGTCTCCCTCACTCTGCCTCAGATCCAAGCCCGTGTTCGAGATATTACTCTTATCCGAGACGTCTTTTCTGCCTGCGATTCTACTACTCTCAGCATCGACAGGCTGTTTCATTACTCGATTCTCTCTCAACTCCGGCTCAGCGGTAAGCGTTTCTATTGCCTTCGCTATTTTGCCTAAATTTCTGTACGCTAACTCTTCCTCGTCACTCGAATCTACTCTCTGCGCTTCTGATTTATGCGACTCGCTTCTCAACCGTAAGGCCTCGATGCTACGTTTTGAGAACTCTTCTCCCGATAGCGCAGGAAGACCATCACGCCATGTCGATAAAGACTCGCTCGCGTTCTCGGTTTGTACACTCACCTTTATTCCTAACTCTTTCAATCATACTTTCTCGGCGCGAATCGACGGTTTCGTGAAAACGAACATCGTCACTACTATCGCTACTCGAATTAGAATTTCCCCGGGGAATTAAAGTTACTTTTTCAATCTCCCGGTCTGCCCGTTTCCCAACCGCGCACGTAATTCTGAACACGTTGGGCAGGTCTGAAACGTAACATCCTGCTTGCCGCAGTTTTGGCAGTACACCTCGATTAGGGCAGCTGCGGCTCACGTGTCCTTTCTGATTACACGCGAAGCACCTGACCTCGGGGCACTGAGACGCATGATGTCCCACGCCTTGACACATATAGCACGTGCCTACGAATTCGTGCAGTTTATCACCTGCTGAAGCCTCCGCTCCTAACGAGAATTTCGCCTGCTGAGGCGGCTTCGCGCTCGCTTGCGCCTGATGTCCGCTTCGACCCCTGCTATCACCCTGTGCCTGATTATTGGTACGCCATGCCGACAATCCTTGCGTCTGCGCGTCTCCGTGATTCACGGCGACTGCAGCGGCAGCATGCGTTTCTCCGGCCGGCACCTTCGACTGCCCTGTCTCGCCTTTCGACTCTGTTTTACTTCCCGACTCATTATTCTTCTTCTGCTGCCCCTTATCTCCCGCGTTATTTATCGGCGGATTACCGTCTACGGCCGCGACTTCCTCGTCCTTCGTCGCAGCTACCTTCTGCTTACGCGTCGATCCCGTATAAGCTGCCCCCGGCACATGCATCTTATCCGCATGTGGCGACGGAGCATAGCGCGAATCCATTTTCTTCTTGCGCTCATACAGTTGACCGTACCTCACGATATCTTCAAGACTCTCTATGACTTTATCGCCTATCGCGTCTCTATAACTCGGATGCAATTTACGATACGCGATTCCTACTTGCTCCCGATGAGAAGGGGGATGTTTAAAGCGAGAAACTATGTAGCGAAAGCTAGCTATATGCGATCTCGCCCTCGCCCTGTGTCCGCTTGTACAAGTCTTCTGTTAACTCCTCGCGATCGTAATCCTGCATGAACTGCATGAAACGCTCGACAAAATGCCGACCACGAATAGAATTCCTTTCGATTTGTTCGGTACCAGATAGGCTCTCATTTTCCTAAACAACACGGCAACGCAGCTAACAAATCTCGCTCGCGTGTTCCTGATCCTTCACGACACTCGTCAATCTGCTCGAGAAATTCTTCGGGATCCTCGTTTTTACACTCGTCTCTGAGTACCTACTTAGTTTACGCCTCGACGCCTAGACTGACGCTGGCAGCTCGACTCGGGATGGCAACTTCCTGGAGATGACCTTGGCGCAGCTTCCTCTCTCTCGTTCCCTCGGTGAAAGTGGCCTCGGAAGTCCAGGTCGTCCTCTCGATCTAGACGTCCCCACGATAACCCTTGAACTTTACACCCTACAATAAATCTCACACAGACTCTAACTCAAATTTCTCCGGCGCGTGTGTTCCGCTTGGGTGTCACACAAAAAGTCCGTGAACGGGAGAAAACCGCGCTCTTCACCGCTCGCTCCCGCTTCTCCGACGCGTATCAGCCTTGCACGGCTCATCTTCCACGCTCCTCGTTGCCCCGACGGCGCGAAGCTCGGCTCGGCTCGGCGATTGGCGCACGCGCTCTCCTCTCACGCTCTCTCTCTCTCTCTCACTCGCACTTATACTATCCCTATCTCCGCACTGGCACAGCAATGCCACTCTCTACACGTTTCTCTGTGTTTTTTCTCTCTTCCTCGGCGTCATCCTTCCTCCGCTCCGGTGATGTTCCATATTCACGTGCATTACGCGCACTCGCGATGTAGCTCGGGAAAAATAGCACAAAAATTAGAAGAGCCCTGGCAACTTAGCTGTCGCCAGTGGTTCTCCGCGTTCGACTAACTTGCCTTCACGCGACGTGCAAAAGGCACCATCGCAACATTTAAAAAAAAAATTTCTCTTGAATCATGTAATACTGTTCATAACAATCGATTAGTGAAAGTTTGACTAAAATAAGGTAATAATTACGAAAAATAAGACGCCTTATTTTGGTTAAAAATGCTGATTTTCGGAAGCTAATTCGGGCCCTTTCATTTGCTTCAAGGCACTTGTACATTTTACAGAGTGTTCTTCAATTCATGAAGAATCAATCCCAGATAAAATTTTGCAGAAAAAGAAATAATAACAGTGCGTAAAATTGAATGAAAGTTGCGGATTTAGTTTCAAAAAGTAGGTGAAAGCTGTACATTTTTTCAAGGGATAAGCCGATATGATACTTTAACGACCCTTTCCCATACGGTGCAGAGAAACACGACACATGGTGTTTGTAGGCCCAACTCTGCCGATGCCTCTCTGTTTTGAATTAGTTTAACTACTGTGTACATCTTCTCACCTTTAAACATCGATATTTAAAAATTTAAGTTAAAAAAATCCTAATTTGTTTAACTTAGACTTTTAACAACAACCATTATAAATAATAAGCATAAACTAAACAATTATTAAACAAAAATTTAAAAACTCAGCTTTTAATCAACATTTTTAAATCCTACAAATTCGAGCGAATTAATACAAAATTTAACAAACCTTTCCAGTGAAATAAAAAAATTGTTAATAACTTATTTTAAAAACAAATTTAAAGAAAACATACGAAATTTGCAATTTGTAGGCCAAAAAACGTCTAGAAATATTTGTTTAGTGACTGAGAGGACCTCGATCGTCCACGGTAGAGCATACCCTACCATAAAAACTACCGAAGAGAATTTATGGTAGGTCAAAAAATTTTTTAAATCTTTGAAGCCCTGGAGACACCCTAACAAATTGTTTAAATAATATAAAAAAAAAATCTGCCGAATTCCTTGACTATTCGGCTACCACTAGGAATCCACCAAAAAAAGATACCTGAAATTTGATGCAGAATGTGTCACCCTAATATATACTTATCTAGTACACCCCCAAAAGAACACAAGAAAATAGTCAGACCTCTAAGTACCATCAGTTCCAAGTTATAGCAATATAAAAAACTATAATTACGTATAGAGTGAATGGTAAAAGTCGCGCATTTTGAGTCGTGCCACTCTCTTTCAAAAATTTTTAAAATTTTCCAAAAATTAGATTCATTTTGAGTGTTTTTGAGTAGCGGGAGGGAATCGCCATTCCCTCCCGCACACTCGAAATGAACAGCTTACCATTCACTTTAGATGCATGAAAACGAGTCTTTTCAATGCACGTGTTAAAAAAAAATTAAGGCGTATTCCTGTATGTTATTTATATGCTATAGGGTTATGTGAACAAGTTCTTTTAGTACGCTCATAGCTCACGCTTCGTCCCCGAGTACCCTTCTGAACTCCCTCTTTGCAGTTTGTACTGTCGTTACAGATATCCGATGGCATCGTCTACTGATCCAACCTAACTTCTGGCGACGAACGAGTACGTGAGAATACAAGTATCTCGCCGCTCGTTATAGTATGTGTGCACGCGCGCGTGCGTGTATGTGTGCGTGTATATATTTGAATTATAATACCTTATATAATGTATCTCTCTATATTAATAAAAAATCTTCTTCGCTGCCGCCGCCGCCATTGTTTCAGAAATTAGCTCCCCCTCAATTTGGGTTATTGGGATAGAATTATGCCTTTTTTACGTTATTTTTAACTTAACTTTCGTTATTGGGTTAATAATGAACGATTTCTACATCATTTTACTGTTTCTGGCTCCCCCTCATTTTAGGTTATTAGCTCCCCCTCATTCGTCCTCCCTCCCTTGCCTTCATTATAACTTCCCCTTATTTGGCCGGCCCATGATATATATTTTACCCATTTTCGCTTTGCTCGCCAATGCCCCTTAATTATTTTAAACTATCATTATATTCACTGAGCGGTGGTAATTTTACTTCGCCATTATGACAACAACTTTTGTCAGAAAACTCTAGGGACCAATAAAAAGCATTACAATAAGGACATACGTAATCCATTTCACTAAAGTCTAAGTAAGAAAGTTTTGATGAAAACAGTTTATTTGCCCTTTGAATCTGGCGCCGTTTGTTAACACGATTGCTATTCATATTTTCTGTTGTATCCTTAAACCTGTTTTTCTCTGATCTAATCCCAGTCATATTTTCAACTATATCTTTGCATCTCTTTTTCTCTAATCTATCGTCCGTCATGTTCTGAACTACATCTTTGCACCTTTTTTTCTCTAATCTATCGTCCGTCATGTTCTGAACTACATCGTTGCACCTTTTTTTCTCTAATCTATTATCAGTCATGTTCTGAACTACATCTTCGCACCTTTTTTTTCTGTAATCTATTATCAGTCATATTTTCAATAATACCCTTAGACCTTTACTTTTGTAATCTAACTTTGCTCATGTTGTTGACTGCATCTTTTTGTCTTTTATTATCTAAAGAATAAGAACTCATATTTTCTACTCTGTCTTTATTCTGTTTTTTTTTTATTAAACGGGTTTTACTTATATTTTTTATTAAGTCACCTCTCCTTTTCTTTTTTCAATAATCAGTGTTTGAATTATCAATCTCAACTCTTTTTAATTTTAAAGCATCACGGTTTGTACGATAGTAATTTTTTTTATAATCAGCCTAATAATTTAAATTGTTATAATTTTGTATGTCATAATGGCCTGTGTCTATGAAACCAGATAAAAATAAATTCAATTCATTTTCATTATAAGTAATAGAATCGCGACCGTAATACATAGGATTTATAAAATTTGTACTAGAAACTAAAATACGAACAGAATATAGACGAACACATGCTATAATTTCCACTTCACTGCCGTGCGTACCATTCATTGACATATGCTTTTTATAAGTAATTCTATCAATAATTTTCAAAGATTCGTCGCCTACTATAAATGGCTCAAAATATTCCCAATTCTCATAAACATGATTTACAATTTTGGCTCTAATTTTCATATAATTTTCTTCCGTATTAAACACAAAATATGAAAAGCGATGAAATAAGTAATAGCTATCTCCGAGGATTTTTTTTTCTATTTCACATTCTGACATTTTATTGGATATTCTGTCTATCTACTATGTCAAAATTGTATAGATTGAATATACTTAACTTTCAATGTTGAGTATGGTTCTCTTTATCTCTCTCCTCTTCTCTCTCATTCTCTCTTACAAATGATTGCAGCCTGGATTTAGTATCCCGCACAATAATTTATACATAAAAACTCGCGATTTAATTTTGAATTCAGTTTTATAGGAATAATCAAACTATTTGTGCATATAGCATTGAAAAATCGCGAGTAAAACTTTTGACGCAACGTGAATACAAAGCTGGCAAGAATTTGTTGTTATATGTTGTTGATACGATGGCTATGCATTATGTTATAGGTAACCACTGCGAGTTTAAACATAATAGATTTTCAAATATCGAATATAATTAAAATTAGAAGTGCAGTAGAAATATTTTCAACTTATAAATTATTACCTATTTTAAAATTGGGGGTTGGCAAGCGAAACGAGTTCAATTCAAAAATTAATCATTTTGGAAAGAACAATCAAAATCGTAATGAGAAGATTTAGAAATTATAAAATTATACTATTGAAAATGAAAATTGAAATTAGGGGTTTGGCGAGCGAAGCGAGCACGCCCCCCCCCCCCCCCACCCCAGTAAGCTATTATAAACTTTATGTAACTTCATGTATATACAACGAATACATATATCAAGTTTGCAACATCTCAAAAGTTTTGATTTAAAATAATTTATTACTTTTCTACCGATTGAGCATCAGCAAGACGAGCGACATATTTTTACACATGTTATTTCGTCCAATCAATATACCTATTATTTAACACCATTAAAACTTTTTTTTTAACAGTAACTTCGAGTTCATGCTACTTTTTTATTAAATTAGGTTAACAATTTATTATTATTCGAAATACTCAAAAATTCATTTCGAATGTACTTGTTTACAATGTACGTGTTGAACTAAGTCTCCATCAAAATGCGACCGAGTGATGTGACCGTTGATTGTAGTACATTATGCAACAAGGGACAAAATTAGCAAATTTTTTCCGAGGGTAAATTTACTGCCCGAAGGCGTAGATTTTTCACAAGGTCAATAATCGCCAAAAAAAAATATATATATATATTTTGGTGAAGGCAGTAATCAGCCGAAGGAAAATCTACAGTCGTCCCTGTTGCATTTAGTTTTTATTCCATTTTCAAACGAAAGGCCACCATTTAAGCCGTCAAAACTTTCAAAATTCTTCAAATTATTTGATATTAAATAACTTTATCCTGACAACGGGACATCGTCTACGAGATGTGACGTATGTTTGATGGTAATTTTGATCGATACTTGAGTGCGATGTGAAGAGTTTCCTTTGTGCAGTCGGACACGAGGTGAACTTTGTACCATCCTGCTTGCTCGGACAGTCCAGAGACATCATCCTTCGTAGAAAGCGAACTCTCTCCCTAGACGTGTGTTCAAAGATAGGCGAGAGTACCTTATTTAAAGCGTAGAGCGCTTCGTTTTAAGTGATTTGTAGCAATTATAATAAATATTATTTATCTTAATTCTTATACAAATATTCGATTAGAATACTTTATAGAGTAGAAATAGAGTTATTATGGTATTTATGTACGTAATTAAATAGATCATATAAAAATAAAATTATCTGTATTACAGGTACAGCAGCGAAAGCGACCAATGAGATAACATTAACGATGGAGCGTAATATTTCAGAAAACTTTTTTTACCTGCTCATATCACTGAAATCGATTGAATCTGAATACTCAATTTATAATACACCAGGAAAAATATATTAACTTTTCATTGTTTTTACTATTAAAAATTGTGGTTTAATATTAAAAAATTGAGTTACATAATTTTCCAGAATTCTCTTTTCGTCACATAGAATGTTTGAATACTATAAATAAAATAAAAACAAAATTGTTAAATAGACATATTTATTTTTGCTTTCTCATAGATAATTCTTTGTAATAGTGTGAGTATTTTTTTTTCTAATAAAAAAGAGGGCAGTCGAAACCGTCTTACCCTCAGCCACACTGTATGTTCGATTTGCACTGAATAAAAAACGTACGCTTTACGGCCAGATTCATGCACCTGACTGTGACGCAAATCCTCTTCGAAGCCTTACCGACCTTTAGTAAAGACTACCTAGCTCCTACGTTTCTTAGCATCGGGTTGGAGAGGGCAAGATCAACCCTGTGACCCCGTTTCTCTGCATCAGTCTTAGAAGTATTTTGTATTTGGCCTCTTCAGCCTCGCCTCTTGTAACACCATTTCTGGCTATCTTGAGAATCGTTGCTGTATAATTGATTACTGTACGCTACCCATACTTCGCAGTCAACATAGCTGTCATGAGTGACTCTAGCTATCTCTAGCTCTAACTATCGTAACACTAGTCAACGAACACCTTTTTCATTTAAATGCAACAAAAGATAAGATAACCGTACTCTAGATAGAATACGATAAAGAGATTATAATAGAAACGCGAAATTAAAAATATCAGAATATATTCAATAATTCATTAAAACAGAATAGAAACAACGTGACAGGAAGAGTAAACAAAATCCGAATAGAAATAAATAAAATCATTAAAGAATATAAAACGTGATAGAAAGAAACCGAAGTTTTATCATAGAACGAAAATTCAATAACGCAAAATGATTAAATACATGTCGCTTGGAAATGTATAGGAGTAATATTGAACTAAAGTACATCGACATACACTGACATGCACACAAACAGCAAAGCAGAGGAAAAAGGCGAAGGAATGCGAAGCCAGGGGCATCGATATGTACGTACACAGCAAAAAAAAAATACACAAGAAAAAAGGAAGCCAAACAGCTACACGCCCACACATCAATAAGCAGACGGTAGCATCAAAGAATAAAGCAGCATAGCACGACAATTGATTAAATCAAACAAAAGATGAATAACAACAGTGTAACATAGAGCATTAATAAAGTAACTTTCATATATAATGATAATTCGGAATCAAATATCACTAGCACAAATAATTATAAACATGATATTTAATATGTTTGAAAACGCATGAGAGTAAACGTCAGAATCACTAACACACGTACAACAGAGTAGAGGGGAAGAGCGAAGAAAAGAGGAAGCCGAACCACTACACTCATGCACGCATATAAGCGAGCGTAACTCACTAGCATCAAAGACGATAAGGAATAGACCGAACAGAACACAGAAGATCGACACACACAGTATACGAAGATAAAACCCAGAGCTGGTAAAATAGTATCCACATAAACATATCTTACCCCTGAAACTCCGAGATGAGCAGCCTCCGAAGATGACCCCATGCAAAGCGAGACGAGATGCAGTTCCCTCTAGAGTTTCGGGGAACGTTCGAGCATAGCCAGTACAAAAAAGATAAATTTCAGCCACTTTGATAGAAAAGAAGTGCAAAGTGAATAGAGCACATCCAAGAAGAGAATTTTTATCCGAATTTTCTCATTGGTCCACGGACTTCGACCAAAGCACACGAAAGTTCCAAATAAGGAAATGCGATGCGTCTAAAGCCTTCCAAAAAATCATGTCAGAATTGAACTCATAAAATTGAAGTATTTGTTTTAATTAAAATAAATTATTTTGTTTTTACTAAACAATAATGAAAAATATATTTGTTGATGCTAATCCAAATGGATTAACTGCAAAAAAATAAAAACCTCTGTCAATTCATTGGCACGAAGCTTCCTCCAACTAAATTTATAAATCTAATAAATAAAAAATTGTTTTAATATACAGTATAATCTGCCTGCTAATGTATAAGACGGTTTTTGATACATAATTTAATATATAAGTTTTGAATGGTTCATTGTCCAAAAGTTTGCAGACCCCTCTGCTTTTTTATTATAGAATACGGACGCTGCCGTCAATATTTTTTCATATATATATATATATATATATATATATATATATATATATATATTGTAACGAGTTGAGTACCACAGCCAACTCGTAGCGGTATGAGTACCGCTACGCCGCGCCGAAAAAGTGTAGAGTCGCGCGCGCGATAATAAACACGTGCGAATTCGGCAATAGGCGCGAAAGAGATAGAGAGAGAGCGAGCTCGCGGGCTAATCCCTCAGGTACGCGCTCAGATAGCGCTCGGCCTTCGGAAGGTAAACACGGGACTTTGCTTCGACAATTCAAAATCGAAAAAATTCGTGATACCGTGTGCTGTGCTGTGTCCAGCGGATCGAATTATACGAGTATTCCTGATCTTGCCTAGCGGTCCAGCGCAGTGACCAAGTCTTGCAGCCTGTACAGGATTAGGAACGTCGTTGCCGAGAGAGAGAGAAGGTTTGTGTGGCGCGCAGTGCATGGGAGAGAGTGCATATGTGAGTGTATATCACCCATGCGAGGGTGATCCGGCGCGCGTGACCTTCACGACGATATACGCGTGCGAGCGCGATTATTCTGGCGCCGCGGCGAGTTGCAAAGTTGTTGGCGACTGTATGACATAAATTCATAGGGAGGGACTTTAACGACGTGCCGAGACACCCTTATAAGAGGAAGCAAAAGTTTTGAGAAAAATCGGTTTTTACATTTTAACTCTTCACTTGAGGACCGCTTGACAAAATCGTTTAAAATTTTAGCAGCAGAGAGCTCTTTTTATGGTAAATCACCATATAAGGAATCGGAATTTTCAAAAAAAAAAATTGAAACTTTGATATCTTAAAAACCATAGGGGTTTAGAAGTTACGCAATAAACGTAGCCAAAACACATAAAATATCTACTTTTTCTCGAAATCTCAAGTGCAATAAATTATTATCACCTGGTGATCACTATTTGTGTAGTGGTTACTCACGGTCCACTTGTCAATTGAGGTCAGGTCTACAATAGATCCTGCGTCTCCTCTTCTAAAGGTGTTAGTGCTACCCTGATTAACTAACACCAAGTCCCGGAGAGCAGATGCTTCTAGCAGTATTCGTCTTCTTTGGTTAGTTCTTTAACTGTTCCACTCTACGGCCCATGCGTTAAAATCGCCTGCGATAATTACTGGCTTTCTTCCCGCAATATCCTGCACGAGTCGATCTAACTGCTGCTCGAACTGTTCAATCGGTGCGTTAGGCGAAGCATAGCAGCTGTATACGTGTATTCCTGCTATCTTTGCACGAACAAATATTTCCTCGCTAGTCAATATTTTTTCCTGGAATGCCAAGTTACCACATGCCTAGATCGCTGCTCTGCCAGTGTCGTCTGTTTCCCACGATGTCTCGTCGAGAGCCCTGTATGTTCACATAGAATGGCTACGTCGACCTCTGTCTCATAAACGTACTAGTTAAGTAATTCTGTGCTGTCTCGCAGTGATTCAAATTCAACTGCACTATTTTCATTATCATCATTTCTTCAACTTTTCTACTGCCACACGGTATACTGGGCATTTGTAGCTACCAGCAGCATGGTCACTTTTCTCTGTTGCTCCTCTTTCTTGGCAGAGAACGCAGCTTGGTTCGTTTCTACAATCTCTTGCATTATGTCCTTCGACTCCACACTTGTAACAGTATTTACTTTGATCCTGTGTTACTGTGCAGTTTTTGCCGATATGTCCAAATCCTAGACATTTATAGCAGTGAAGTAAACGTGCATTCCGCTTTATCTCTCGTATTCTGCATACTACCCAGCCTATCCTCATTTTTTGCTTTGCGATCATCTGCTAAGCCATTTTTGCTGGCATTTGAATGACCGTCGTCTGCGTATCGCCATATGCCTTGCGCACAGACTTTACTGCCATTTCCTCCACTGCATTTAAGCCGCTATCTTGAAACTCCCTCCGTAGGAATAAAAATTTATTTAATTGATTTTATATCATTAAGATTTCATCAATTAATATTTGTAAATATGCAGGTATGTATAATTGTTCTATTCATTAATACTTTTTATATAATGATATAATCGGACCGTAAGGAGCGTATTAGCGAACAATCATATTCTGTAAAATGTTTGGGAAAAAATGTTCAATCGATATTTTAAGAAAAACACAATACTTCACGGGGCGAGATAATTCCCGGAATCTAGCGACGTCGCGCGCGAGGCGATGTGCATTTATTTTGATCTGTCAGTTAATGTTTACATAGCCGTCGCGAGCATCGAAATCGAACACGTGTAGTTGCGTTTTTTGAGCAAATTCTTGTGTTTTTTTCGTGTTTTTTGTTTCGTTAAGTGCAATAGTAGTGCAAAATGGCCAAGCAGTTAACAGTGTACGACTTTTGTAAATACATCCGCTGCAACAATTGAAAGCTCACAGGTCATCGCTTGTTTCGTTTTCCAATGGATCCAGAAAGACAACGATTATGGATTGAAAATTCAGGTAAGTGAAGTCGATTTCATATTCATTAAGAGGTTGAGCGCTACATGACCCATACATATCAATGCAAATTGTCGATTGCTATTGTGTAATTTTTAAATGCTGCTTCGACCAAAAGAAGTCGATAACCCCTATTTTCAAAACGATTACACATCATAATTAGTGGCTTAGCACTCAACCTGTTAAAGAATTATCTGTTTTGATATTAATTATGCATCTATTTTGATTATTAATGTTGAAGCTCTGACAAAAGTAGATTGAAATAAAAAGTGGTTTTATGTGTAAGCTATGAAAATATGCTACTTTTGATCAGCTGATATACAACATGTTCGTAGCTCAGTGGTCTAGATGATAGCCTGCACGGAAAGAAATTTTTACGTAAAAGTTGCAGGAAAAATTACTATACCGTATAGTAATGGGGGAACAAACTCGAATTCCACTAAATTTTAGTATACAGTATAGTAAAATTTGGAGATCTCAAATTTTACCATATTACATAGCAAATTTTATTCTACTGTGTATTAAATTATATTTCATGCAATTTGTTTTTTAATATTCAAAATATTGAATTTCTTTTAATGGCGAACCCTATCTTCTTTTGGTTGATTAGTGGGGAAAGTTTGTTAATCAATGTTGTCAACTTATATATATATATATATATACACATATACTTAATCGCAGTTTGAGAACGCTATTTCGCAGATCAATCATGAAGACCCTAAATTTACATATATACATCGCACGCTGTACATTTTATCGCAACCTAAGCTAAGAACGCATCATCGCAATCGCTTTTCTAGTTGTCAGAGACGTTAAAAAAATTTCTTATATAGCAATCGCTCAGTATTCTTAGCACTTGCGGGCAGAGTTTACGCGTCGCCCTCTAGTGTTAAAAGTGAACTAACCAATTTCTCAAAGCTAAGAATGTTGCGCGCGAAGAGAAGGTGCGCGCGAAATACAATAATCCTGTGTAAATACTTTTTAATGTACGATAAGGATAGAAAAAAGTAGTAAAGTTAATTGTTTATTGCATTATTTATTATGTAACATATATCAAATCCATGTTTTTCGAACATAATACAAACCTTCTGACAGCATGGTAATATGAGAAATTACACAATTGCGTACATCTTCTTCTGTAATTATGGTATACTTAAAACTATTTATGTCGAAGATTTTATACGCCTGTAAATTACAGTTGAGATAACAATCATCGAATTTTAGTGTGACAAAAACATATTGAGATTCTATTACAACGATTTCATGCACTTTGTTGATTTCCGGACCTGATTCTGTAAAACTAATAAGAACAGTATTCTTTTGGATTTTCTTACCATTATAATCGATGGACTTTACGCTTATAATATTGTCAGATGCTGAAACGTTCAACAAATCAATATAACGATGGTGAAATTTTAATTTAGATACAGGTACTATTGAACTTGTCGGGAGAACAGTATCTGATGATTTGGATTGCATAAATCTAAAATTTAGATAAAGTTGGTGTTTTATCGCAATGGTTCGGTTAATATTAATCCTACTCGGTGTCGATTTTGATATTTGTTTTCCTTCTTGATTTTTGCTCTCAAAACGCATGCATGAAATTTTCCACAGCGGACCGAATTCAAACATACACCTAGGGTAGTGCACCAATAAGTGATGCTTCGGCTTGAAGAGGTTTGGAAATAACCGATTTAACTAATCTAAATACATAAATGATTGTTTCTAAAAGGATATGAGTTGAAGAAATAATTATTGTACTCGTGACTGTAGTGACTATTTCCCTCAAAGTCAAATAGAATACCCAATATTCATTGTCTATTGGGACTAATGAGCCTATAATTACATTTAAATTATCTACTAAGCAAAACATTTCAGAGGATGACATAGTTAAACAATTTTTTTTTAATGAATTTTCGTTTAATTCTGACGGTTTATTGATATTTGCATTTAATCCATAGTCAAACCCTTGCAGCCTTATACTGAGCTCTTCTAGAGTAAAAAGTTTTAAAGTGTTAATGAAATAATTTAAAACCAATGCAATGTCATAACGACAGACGCCTTCTAAGAGATCGTGCATCACATCTACAGCGATATTTTTCGCAGAGTGAAAATTATGTATTTTATGCAAAACACATTTTTCTTTTATTCCTGTTATCTTTGGATCATTCAACTGTAGTAATGATTCGTAAGTTTCGATAGTTCGTAAAACGCAATCTTTCTCTAATACAATTTTATCTTTTTCTATCTGTTTAGTCAAACAATGCTGACAAAATACGTTAGCTAAAAAACATTCATTTAAACCTACAAAGGTATGAACACCGTGATTAACCCCTACAAATAATACTAACTCAAAAAAAATTTTTGTACGGCCAAAAAGCAATTCAATTTCTATACCTACATTACTTAAACGATTCAACTCATCAACAGCTTTCGTGAAAATGATTTCGTTCTTGAAAACTTTTCTATCTATCGTATTAAAAAGTATAAACAAAAATATGTTTTCAATTTTCGATTGATATTGCGGAGGAAGCACTGGGGTTTGAATATAAACTGCACCTGATTTTGCTATCCCTTTTTGTGTACCTAGCGGGTTGTTGTTCTCATAATCGTCATAATACATAATCAAGGGAAATACTATTTTATAATTAAAACTTTTTGACCTTTCTTTCCAATAATTGGCTTGAATAAGATTACTTATTATTTGTTCATTTGATTTTAAATTATTCAAGTATTCAATTGTTTCTTTGAACATACCAGGCAATTCAAAAAATAGTTGACGAGCAGTCAAGTATATCAGAAAATAAAACGCTGATGTTGTCAAGCTCTTCCTCACTAAGATTTTTAATACACGAACAAACTTCTTTTTTACAGTTTTTAAGACGCTTAGTAGCAGATCATTTGTTTCCTGTACGATAATATCGGTGAACACACGCGGAATACTTTTTTTTGTGCTTAAAGAAGCAGTAAACTTTAACCACGCGTCATTTACAATACTTTTGTACCTTTGAGGTGAGTTATCTGTCACAGCCTTATCGTTGATTTGTTCAGACATATTCTCTTCGTAAATTATTGATTCGTCATCCGATTCCGAATCACTAAAACTAAGATCTGTAATAGTATTCTCAGTCACAGTGTAAGTTGAATTAGTAACTAGAAGATCTTTTTCTTCCTTATAGATATCATTATTTAATACTGACGTACAAAGAGAGCTAGATTTAAATGATCCATGTTTTTGTGTAAAATGTTTTCTGAATGAATGAAATTGCGAGTACACTCTATTACAATCGTTAAAAATACAATAAAAATTAGTTTCAAATCGATGTGATTCTGTAATATGATCAAATAATAAAAAGCAATTTGCGTACTCACTCGAACAATATATGCACGTTATCGTCATTGTTACTAATTTATTGTTTCAAGATACCTTCAATGTGACCAAGAATAATATTCGATTGAATGTTTAGTATATCTGTAGGTAACTTAATATCAGTGAAAACCCTTTGTAAAAATGTCCAAATCGTTTGGGTATTTTCTGAGTATTCGCAATCTAGACTAAAAAATACTGCTATAGCTAGCTTTATCGCAGTTAAAATGGAATTAATCGAATACAATTGATCGTTGACAGCTACATAAAGCTTCTCGATGTTTGGTTCCGGTTCTACAGCAACGATAAGTGGTTGAAATGTCAGTTTACTTCTCAGTAAGCGTTGTTTTAAGTCGTTTATACGTGTCTGGACATCGTTGGCAGTCTATATAAATAATTAAAATAATATTTAAGTAATGTATAACATCAATATTTTGAAATATAAATCAAAAACTGAAATATCTACATAATATGAAAATATTATATTTCATTAATATTTGTTTAAAATCTCTCAATACTTGTTAATATATATATTTATCATGCTTATTTGAGGTGTATATGTGTAAACAATATGGATGCTTCATGCTATCGTAAAAAATTGTACATATCTTCTTTTTTTTTAATTTTTTAGCTAAATGTTAATTGCAAAAATGTCCAAGGACGTGTATAACATCGATTCTTTTATAAATATACATATTTTTGTTATGTTTATTTGCGGTAAATATATGCGAAAAATTTATAATCCATCATTCTTCCGTTACAAATTTTAAATTCATTTTTTTCAACCATTTTTTAAGCGAAATGTTAATCACAGAAGTGTCCGGAGTCACCTAGCACATCAATTTTTATAAATGTACATATTTTTATTGTGTATTTTGCGGTGTACACGTGCAAAAGTTATAAACATTTATTCGACTGTTAAAAAATTTACATTTCTGTTTTCTTTTAACATTTTTTTAGCAAAATGTTGATCTAAAAAATGCATGTCGTTCTTTTGGACATAAATGGTTTTACAGATAGTTGAAAGAAGTAGAGGATCATATAGTTATATTATCGTATGCATATATGAATACAAATGATATAATATAACTATATCAATATAATCTATAATCATTAGACACATATAATAATTATATTTAGATCAATATTTAGTGAATTATCCTGAAAACGATGTTATGTCATTATAAATCAATTTTAATATCAAACATTTTTTTAAAATTACGTCTCTTTTCTATTAAGTTATGTTAAATAGCACAGAAACTTAAAAATTATGGTAAAGCTGTATTATAATCTCGCAACCCATGCAACCCCCCCCCTCCCCCGTTACTGTATATTATTTTTTATAAATAATTAAATAATTTGTTAGTTACATCCATTTATATTAAGTTACATTATTTTTTATTAAATTTTAATACAAAAAATTTTAATTTATGAATTACATATGTATAAATATTCTTATTAAATTTATCAATTAAAAAAAACATTTTTTCATGTTATAATTTGTTTTAAATTAAAATATAATTTTGTAGGGAAACAGCTGCTATCTAACTGGTCCTCCTCGTCGATAAGAACAGCTGCTGTCTGTAATCAACATTTTCAAGATGAAGATTTCGTGGACGTTGGTAAAACCAGGTTGCGACGCAATCGAAATCCGATTCCTTGGAGGATGCAGCAGCAGCAGCATCAGGATGTGCAACAAATACATCAGCAGCAGGACGTGCTCAAAGAAGATCAACAGCAGGATGCGCATCAACAACAGCAGCAGAATGTCAACCAGCAGGACCAACAGCAACAACAGCGTGTCGACCAGCAGGACCACCAGCAACAACAGGATGTCGAGCACCAGGACCAACAGCAACAACAGGATGTCGAGCACCAGAAACAACAGCAACAACAGCAGCTGTCAGTCGACCCATACGATCAACAGCAACAACAGCAGCAGAATATCAACGATGAACAACAAATGGAGGTACATCATCCGGAACAACAGGTAAACTCATTTATGATTTTGCAGGAGCATGCAGCTGAAGGTGAACATGTCGGTAAAGGTGTAAATTCCAGCGAGGATGAGATTTCATTTAATCCGTCAATGGTTAAGTTCAGTTATCCTTTAGCTAAACAATCTTTTTGTACATGACGAGAAGGATACTGACCTTGACTATTTACATATTGATGATGATGTATATACGTCAAATACAGCATTTACAGAAGCAAAAACTTCACAAAGAAAAATAAAAGTTTTTAGATGTTGTAAGTTGTATGCTCGTTCTAAACAGAAATTAGTTGAGTCTTTGACAATGAAAGTGAAGTAATTGCAGAAATCTGTAAAAGCTGAAAAAATGAAAAATCTTCGTTTGCGTAAGAAATTAAAAGTTAAATATATTAGAAATAAAAATTTGACTGTCGATGATTTTCTAGAGAGTAAAAATATTAGTAGTACTGCTAAAACAATGATATAATTGCAATTGCATAAAGCAAAAACTCCTTATGCAAAAGATGAAAAAGATTTAGCGAAACAGATGTATTATTATTCTGCAGCGTGTTATACTCGTTTGCGAAAGGCGGAATTACATTTACCTTCAGAATCTACGATTAGAAATTGGGTTTCCGAATACGATGTTGTTCCGGGAGTAGATAAAATTATTTTTGAAAAACTTCGACAAAATTTGCAAAACATGGCAAAAGATGAAATGTCTATAAAAGCTTATGAAGAATATTCCAAGATGTACGTCATAATCGAAGGATTAGTTGATATGGGTAAAAACTTTAGAAGCAGGGCAATCACTAGGCATGCACTATTGTTTTGTTTGGATAGTATCAATGCTAAGAATCCATGGCATCAAATGTTAGCTTTTGGATTCAATGAACATGGCACGACAGCTGAAGAACTTCTGGAAATTCTTCAAATTCTTTCAATTGAATTAAAGAAAATTACTGCTGACGTTCGATTAATCGTTTGCAATCAAGGTAGCAGCAATCAAAAGTTGTTTAAACTTTTAAATGTCACTCCAGATAGGCCATACTTTTTTTTGAGGATAAAAAATATTTTGCAACTGTTGATTGGCCTCATCTTATTAAAAGATTACTTTCTCAGTTAAGATCCCATGACAAAATTTTAAGCAATGGCAATGTTATTATAAGTTTTAAAGATTTGATCAAGACATGGGAACTTGACAGGAGTCATGGAACTAGGACATGGACATTTGAGTGAGAATCACTTCAATCCCAATAATTTTGATGCCATGAAAGTAAAATTAGCGTTTCAATTATTGAGCCAGCGAATGGCAAGTGCAATTAGGTTAGCGGGTGAAGATCCAAATGGATTGATGTCATCGGCGACTTGGAAAGCTTCAGCTGATTTTTTTGAAAATCTGAATTCTGTAATAAAAGCATGTAATTCTTTATATTTATATTCAACAAATCCGCTGAAGCGTCCATTGTCAGATAGGAATCCAGAGATTCAGCAGCGTCTTGAGAAATTTGTAGTTTGGTCAAAAGACTGGGTAGTGCCAAGTGGAAAAACCGTTTGAAAACCACCATGCTTTTCCGGAATCCCTTTGACTGTAAACGCTTTGGTTACTCTTTACACAGATTTAAAATCAGATTTTCCAGACTACGAGTTAGCAACGGGTCTTTGCAATCAAGATTCAGTAGAACATGATCATGCCAAATTACGCGGAAGAGGTGGATATAATTCTAATCCAACCTGTAGAATGTATCGTTTAGCGGTACGTCATATTGTGTCAACAGATTTTATCTGTAAATATTTGTGTTACATATAGATATATTTATTTATTTATTTATCATTTACCACTTTATTACCATTTTGCTTCAAAGATAAAAAAGGTGATCTGACCACAGGCCTGGCATTATAATTATAATAAAATAACAATAAAAAAAACTTAAAACTCAATCTTATCCAATAATACGCATAATTAGAAGCCTCCATACTGCTACTTTTTTGTTAATATTTTAGCATCATATGCATATAAATTATTTCATATTTAACATTTTAAGTAGAAACATATATCTTTCAGCTTTCAACAATTGGATTTTATACATTATTTTTTGTTGACTCGATTAACTTATTTCTAACACTTTTAAATTGTTCGGCAGTGAAATAAACGTTGAGATCGCTTCAATATAACAATTGTTATTACTAATTCTCTTTTTATTTATCGGTACTATAATACTTTTATTTCTCGTAATACTAGTTGAGTTGAGGTATAGGGTTTTAAGGTCATTGCAGTATAGCTTTAGCTTCTAAGGTAAACAATTGTTCAAGATTAAGAGCGTTATTTTGCGTGACAAAATATATACATGTATATAATTATTTAAAAATAATTTGGAAATAACTATAACCAATCAAATAAGAAAATATTTGTAGTAGATTAGAAATGTTAATGTTAAAAATTTTTCTATAGTCATTTATTACTGCATTTGAATAATTATTTTGTTAAACCATTTTTTACATTGATTTAGATAAATATTTGTAGTTATATTAAATAATAAATGTAAATAGTTTCATATATTAATAGATAGAATACGTACATAAATTGATAAATAGGTAGATAAGAAACTGGAATATATTTATAGGTAAAAATAATCACAATACTGCATGAGACTATTTCGTATTATTATATGATATGGTGTAATAATGCTAAATAGAATCCAAACATTATTGTGATTATTTTTGTTCACTTCTTTGATTAAAATTGAAAGTTAATTTTATGAATTTAGATGATGAATTTATCTGAATAAGTATACATGTTTCTAACGGAACATATGCAACTTATATAGATAATTTCTGCAACTAAATGAAAGTTAAAAGGATATTTTTTTCAATCAAGTGTACCAGTTGGTGGAGTCGGTGGAAGATGGAGGCGACTCCCGTGGTATGTAGGGCTGCTGGCGATGGGACCACGGTTATATTTTGAATTAAGTTATGAAAAAATAATGTAATATTATTTAATTTAAACATGTCGTTGAATTATTTGGTATTACTATTTTTTCTCATAAAATAATTCAAAGTATAATAAAAAAAAACCAACGCGCCTGAAACAGTACCTCAACGGTGGTGTGGAAAACTGTACATTTATCACTGAATGAATAAATATTAGTTTATCCTCCTAACATTTATTATCACAAATGCATTTATGAATATAAATAATTTTTTTACAAATATTCATTTGAAATATAGAATGCGATTTATAACAAATAATTTGTATTTATAAATATTTATGAAAATGTATTATTATTTATATTTGTTGAAAAATATTTGATATAACAGACATATATAATATACTGGTAGATTTGTCGACTTAATAATCGATTGTTGTTTTTATATTCTTTTTGTTGTTGTTTTGATATTGTTGTTATATATATATATAACTTGTAGCACAAAACGTGCGTGATTACTTGCTCTGTCAGGCAATTTATCGCGGTTCAAAAACAAATCATTGTTACCGTTACAAAAATTTAATTGAGTGATTAAAATTAAATCACACGTATTAATCGAAAAAGCAAACGTGTGTTCCAGTGTCGACAACTAATTATTAAATTCACTTCGAGAGTAACTTGGATTGTTGAATCCTGAGTTTTTTAGGTTGTGCTGAATTTGACTCGGCTCTGCTTCTATTAAATGTCAGAATACTCAATGAGCACAATGTCTTTAACTGGCTCGTACATAGACTTAAGCAGATCGCATGTAGCGATACAAGACCACGTAAGATCGATGGACACGAACACGTTAGGTCAAGCGTTAGATTTCTTAGGTTTGCAGGATAGGGGGGCTGATGAAGACAGAATGCGTCGATTGTTTAGGTGCCTAGCAGGTGACTACGCGCCAGAAGACTTCCGTCCGTCGCTAACCCTGTTAAATTCGGAGGAGTTATTTAGGTCGCGGGCGACACGACGCGCGTCGTACATAACAAATTATATGCCTCAGGAAGTCAGCGGCATATTTGAAGAAGAAGAGCGGAACGCGAATGAAATAAGTCTAAGAATTTTGCACCAAAGAAATGCAATCAGCAATCCTGATGCCGAAAGTCAGGAGCAACAGGCGTATCAGCCTACGGATTGCAGCAACCCAAGCGGCGTCGAAAACGAATTCAGCTGGTTGGAACCAGTAACAATAGGGTTCGGTCAACCACCACATAGAGAACAGCTTCGACAACCGTTAGCAACAATTTTCGGTGGTAATCCGTGCGATAATACTAGCACGGTAGGGAATGACGTTGTTGAGGAAAGCCTCAAAAATCCAGATCAAATAAGAATAGACGTGAAACCCCCAGAATTAGCGGATGAATAAGAGAGAACATCGAACGTCGATTTCCTGATGTATTTAGCCAGCGACGACTGCACGTATAATTTACCGAAAAGAGTCGTCGACGACCTATTAAAGAAAGACGACGAAATCGCACAGTATAAGAAAATACGAGATGAGGCGTGCGAATATATAAAGAAATTACGCATAGCTAACAGCGCTCAGAGAGAGCCTCCGGCGTGTAGTACCCGTTTAAGAACATCAGAATTTACACGGTCGAAAGAAGATGCACCACCATCAGCAGAGACCAAGAGTAAACAAGTAGATTTTAATGATACGTACACGACTAGGTATTTCGAACCAACGAACAAGAATCTCTCAACTTCAGAATTAGAAGATAGCAACATATACCAGCAACCTCAGCGAAGGCTAAGTCAACAGTCGACACCACACAATCATACGCCTGGCCAACTACGGCCGATTCAGCCTCCGTATACGTCACCACAGTCGAGTTACGAGAGGAATATCTTTTCACAGAACAGAATGGCACAACAGGCACAAGTACTGACATGCCATCAAAGCCAGTGTTTCCAGACGTGCGATCAGCATAGAATAAACCAACCACAAAATACTGGTGATTCCCAGCAAAGGAGTGGGAATGCTTGGAGAGAGGGGGACCAGCCAATACGTCCGAATCGCCTGGTTTCAGAACAAGGGCCAAGCAACCTACAGCCTAATACGTCTAGATATTATGACTCTAACCTCCAAAATACGTTGAGAGAAAATTCCGCCGATATTAACGACAAAATACGGAAATGGAATGTAAAATTCGGAGGCACGTCAACAGAAGATGTAGAAGAGTTTATCAGATTAGTGGAAGGTTGCAGGAAACTAGCTCGTCCAAGGATTTCAGAGGAAGAATTGTTAGACGCGTTATCACACACCACCTCTTTACTATCAGGAAGAGCATTGAAATGGGCTAGGGTTGAACGTCCGAAATGGCACACGTGGAAAGATTTCTGCGAGGAAGCCAGAGCAACGTACGGCATGACAGACGAAGAGCGCTCACAACTAATTGTGGAGGCGAGTTCACGTACGCAGGGACCACACGAAGACGTAAACGATTACTACGTTAGCATGGTCATGATATTCAACCGTATGCCGGATGCCCTACCAGTTCGACAACAGCTGGATATTTTATATCAAAATATGAATCCAGAGTTAAAATTGATTTGCGGTCGAATGGAATTCGAAACTCTAAACGAATTCAAGAGTAAAGCTGTGAGTGCCGAGAAACGGACGAGAGCAAAATCAGGTTACAAGCCACCCCCTACTCCGGAGAAATCTATGCTACCAGGAGCGGCTTATAATCCACAGGAGAAGGCAAAGAATAAAAATCAGCCGGCGATAGCAGCTATCTGTCCAACGGATGCAAAGGAGCCACCCCTCTGGTTCAAGATTTGGGTCAACAACAATTACCCTTCAATAGCAAAGAAGGATAACTACGGCCGTCAGAACCAAAAAGGGTCCAATAGATCTACCCAGGTAAGAAGAAAACCTTTGCGGAAAATCAGCAGACGAAGTCCACAGTGCCGACAGATGTGAAAAATAAGTCCGACTCCAAGGAGGCCAATAAACCGTCTGGAAATTCGAGTGACTCAGCAAACAAGGAAAAAAGAGAACTAGCTTGCTGGACTTGTAAGTCACCGGGCTTTACGAAGAAGACGTGTCCCAATTGTGCGGGAAAAGCCAAAGGGGAACAGTAAGCGAGATCCGTACTGACCCCGAGGTTAATTCAGGGATCTCGGCATCACAGTCGACTGAATAACTAAATCCGACTGCAATAGCACACTGTGCAGCGACCAGTAGTAACGCTGTTTTATCCGACCAGCGCTGGTGGCTGCAGGTGCAGGTGGTGAATTCAGGGTCAGGGCCCTTTACGACCCAGGAGCCACTCAAACTTGCATCGGGGCTACGTCCGTACAACTAGCCAGTGCATGTAACGCAGAAATAAAACCATGTGACGGAATAGTCGCCTGCATGGCTGATGGTAAAACCTCAATGGTGACTGGAACAGTCGACTTGCCCTTCACGATCGGTGGACAAACCAGGACGCTTACAACGCTAGTAGTACCTGACTTACGTGAAGGGTGCAATTTAGGCGCTGACTTCGTTCTACAATTCGACGCCAGGCTTAACCCTCGTGAACGAACGTTAACGGTTGAAAATTCAACCGAAGTCATAAACGCCTGTGAAGCGGTAACAGACGGAACCACTCGTCCGGTCTTAGCTTCGATTGGCCTGCAGGATTTGCATGAAGGCCAGAAACGGATGTTAGAAGAATTACTCGATCGGTTAATTCCTAAAGATGATGGGCCGCTCGGCTTTACGAACTTGGTGGAGTTCGATCTAGAGGTAGAGACATGTCGTCCGATCAAGCAGAAATTCTATCCGGTTTCGAAGAAACTCGAAGAAATGCTCTTTTCTCAAGTAAGAGAGTTACTAGCAGCAGATATCATCGAGCCTTCGTTCAGCGACTGGGCTAGTCCCGTCGTGATGGTGATAAAGGGTAATAGTGGAAAGCGTCGATTGTGCATCGACTTCCGCAAATTAAATAAAGTTTCCAAAGTAAGCGCTTACCCCCTACCTTTCATGGATACTATCTTGAGTAAGCTTCAATGTGCTCGTTACATATCTACGATAGATTTGAGTAACGCTTACCATCAGATAAAAATAAAAAAGGGAAGTCGACCGTATACAGCATTCAAGGTCCCGGGAATGGGGTTGTTCCAATGGAAACGTCTCCCGTTCGGCTTAGCTGGTGCTCCTGCCTGCTTCCAGCGTATGATCGATTCCTTGATTACGCCCGATCTCGAACCACACTGTTACAGCTATTTGGACGATATTATCGTCTATACCGAAACGTTCGAAGACCATTTAAAAGTCTTAGAGATCGTGCTGACGATGCTAGCCAAAGCACGATTGACTATAAATCGCGAGAAAAGTCATTTTTGTCAATCGGAAGTGCGGTATCTTGGCGTGCTCGTCAACAGGGACGGTTTTCGTCCGGATCCGGATAAAATCGCTCCGATTATAGAGTACCCGACTCCGAAGACATTAAAACAACTGCGCAGGTTTTTGAGAATGTCGTCGTGGTACAGGAAGTTCCTCAAAGATTTTGCAACGATAGTTGAACCTTTAAATCGACCGCTTAAGAAAGGAACAAGCTACGTTTGGGGGGAGGACCAAGAACGCGCGTTCGAGCAAACTAAAATGCTGATAGCATCCGCTCCGGTTCTCCACCGACCAGACTTTAATAAAACCTTCTGTCTACAATGCGACGCTTCTGGCACAGGCCTTGGTGCTGTTTTAACGCAGGTGATAGAAGGGGAAGAACGTGTGTTATCGTTCGCGAGTCGCACTATGACTCCAGCGGAACGGAATTACTCAGCGAGCGAGCGTGAATGTTTAGCGGTTCTCTGGGCGATACAAAAATTCCGTCCGTACGTTGAAGGTTATCATTTTCTGGTGATTACCGATCATAGCAGTCTCAAGTGGCTAAGTAATTTAAGAAATCCAACTGGACGTTTAGCCAGATGGGCACTTGAATTGCAGGAATATGATTACACGATCGAACATCGCAAGGGCTCAATGAATGTGGTTCCCGATGCGCTGTCGAGACTTTACGAAGGAGACCACGCAGAAGAGACACGTCCGATTATTGCGAGTATTACACCAGAGGACGAAACAACTGACAAATGGTACATCGAATTAAAGAAGGAAGTAACTGATAACCCGCTAGAATTTCCTGGCTGGAAGTTATTAGGTGGAAAATTATATACCTACCGGCCTGACGCATTCGTCGATGATGTTTTCGAAGATGAGAATGCTTGGAAATTAGTACTTCCGAAAGAGAAAAGAGCTCAAGTTTTGAACGAGTGTCATGACGAAGCGACGTCAGGTCATTTCGGCCGCAAGAAAACGCAAGAAAGAGTCGCCCTGTCATACTATTGGCCATCGATGAAAAAAGATGTGACAAATTACGTCCGAAGCTGCTTGATCTGTCAACAATGCAAAGATGAACAAAGAAAACCAGCTGGTCAGATGGGCAGTCGCAACTTCTCGCGTCCATGGGAAACAGTTGCTGGTGACGTAATGGGTCCGCTACCAAAGTCTACTCACGGTTATGAATATTTACTGGTGTTTCAAGACATGTTTACCAGGTGGGTACAATGCATACCTATACGAAAGGCCAACGCTCAGACCATCATTAAAAACTTGAATGAACGGGTTTTTCTACGGTTCTGAACGCCAAAAGTCTTCTTTTCCGACAACGGAACAGAGTTCCGAAATAAGGCTATGGATAAATTCCTAGAGGAACGGGGAGTACACCATACGTACGCACCACCGTATCACCCTCAGCCTAACACCGTAGAACGTGCGAACCGCACGATTAAAACGCTGATCCGCGAATATATCGAGGGTCATCATAAAAACTGGGACGAAAATATAGCAGAGTTCGCATTCAGTATGAACACAGCTACACAAGACTCACTCCAGACTTCTCCGGCGATGTTGAATTTTGGTAGACAGCCGAGCCACCCCAAATCTCTGCTTCGACAAGAGGAGATTGAAGCTATAGCCAACGAAGATCAGATCGCTATATCTGAATGGAAGGCTAGGATGGAGAAGCTGAGAGAACTCCAAGAAGCGGCTAACGATAACGCTCAAGAAGCGCAAGCGCGCCAGGCCAAATATTTCAACAGCCGACACCGAAACGTGGAGTACTCAGTAGGCGACGAAGTTTGGAAGAAGAATAGAGTACTGTCATCAGCAGCGGAGGGAGTGTCAGCTAAATTAGCTCCACCGTTTATCGGCCCCTTCAAAATCAGTCGTATACTGAGCCCAGGTATTTACGAACTAGTTGACCGAAACGGAACGGTTGATGGACCGACTGCTGTCGAATATTTGAAAAAGTATCAGAATAGAGAAGAAAACGACGGTGAGCCTGTCGCAGTAGCAGACGGCTGTGAAGTTACTGATCAAGTAGACGACATCAGGACTACGTCCGTCAACAATGAAGAAATTGAAGAAGCGAAAGAATCTAACGCAAGTAGCGAGCGACCGAAAAAGCGAGGTAGGCCGAGGAAAACGCGGTTACTTGTAAAACGCAAAACACCACCGGCGAAGATTGTAAACCCGACAAACACCGTAAGCGTCGAGGTAGACAAAGCGAAACGCGGAAGACCGAAAGGTTCGAAAAATAAACCGCGTGACGTTCCGAATAGTTTGTCTCCTAGGAAAACGCGAGCGCAAAAGGTGGCGGGTACGGTTGACAATTAAAATCATGCGATTAGGGAGCTTCATTCTTCTGTATACCGTCCCATTCTCCACTCATAATTCCCTTCTTCCCACATAGACGGCTGAACGCAAGATGGACGACATCAGGGAGTTAGCAGAGGAGATTGTGCAACAAATCGTCGAAGAGTCGATGAGTCACACAACCCATAACAATATATAAGAGGTCGAAATAAGATTTATACACACAAAAGTGTAATTTGATAAATTTAATCGTTTGACGCAACCCACAACAATGTTAAATAATCATTTTAATCTTTTCCGAACATCGGGCAGTTTTTAAAGATTAATATAGGTGTAGTTCAATCTTTTATAAAGTTTAAAATGTACGTTTTTATTGAGGCTACATGTACTTTATTACACTTAATGTAAAATAATATTATGAATAAAAAAAAATCCCTGCACAATATTTGAACCTTAGCTTTGCGCATTATCTTTATGAGGCCGATGACGGAAATTCCCGCGGGGTAAGTTGTAATTGTTGAAATTTTTCTACCTGCCTCTTTTTTTTACTTCGCCTCGTACTCACGGCTTTGAAATCTTGATTACAGTTTGGCTATTTTTCCGTGGATTATTGTCCTGAGCTCGACGAGTTGACCCCCGAGGCTCGACGGGTCACTTGGCTCCGATGCCATAATTACTTTTGGAATTTTCCTGAAGATGCTGACGTGATCTGTTCCGTTTGTTTCGCTCCGACGAAAGCTTGTCCTCTCCGGATCCAGCTCACTGGCACTGGTGTAAGTAATTTCTTCTTATCTCACTTCTTATGGTTTCTATTTTAATTGTTTGATTAATTTACTCTCTTGTTTTTATTGTTTCAGCCATGGGTTCCGGATCCGACCAAGGCTCTCTATTTCCCCGCCGATGATTTTAGATTTATAGTACTCAACTGTAATTTGTGAAATTCTAAGCAAAATTATTGGAAATGACAATATATTTTTATGTACGCAAATTTTTGTAATTGTTTATCCCGTGCTGTTTCCTCGCATATCCAATTAAATACTCCTTTCTTGTTTTTTTTTTGTAGGCAGTTATAATAGCCTGTTTTTTTAATTCGTTTTTCTTTCTTGCTTACACAACATTGATCATTTATTAGCATTTTGGATTACATTGTTTTTGTTATGATATTTTTTTTGTTTATGAACTTAGTACAGTTGTCACCCTTATTTAGCTACTTCTGTACTGAATCCTTACATTTTAAAATTTTTATTTTATTCATTAACTCTTAATCGTTCTGAAATTTTTCCTCTCGATAGCTGTCTCAGATCCTAGTATTAACATATCACGATACGTATTCATATTTGTAAATTCATTTATTTTGCAAAAAAAAAGAATCTTAATTCCTAGTCTTATTCATCATATCTTTTTATTGATTTTCTTACTTACGAAAGTGTTGTTTGTTCTTACGGTTTGTTCTTGACTTATAATTATTGTTTGAGTACATATTCACTTATATATATATATATATATATAAGTGATCGAATCTATAACAAGATCGAACCCTGCGCAACTCTTGCAGTTATAGGCCTTCTTCTGCGCCCTTCTTTCCTATCATACTCGATAACCCGGTCCCTCAGATAATAATCTTCCGTAAGACGCACAATGTATCGCGGCATACCGAATGATTCTAAGGCAGCAAGTATGTTGGTCCATCTTGCCGAGTTGAACGCGTTTTTTACGTCTAACGTTACCAGAATCACGATGTCTCGTGTCTAACTTCCTCTACTTTCTTTACCGTGTCTGTTAACTCTCTAACGGCCCCTATGGTGGATCGTCCTTTTCTAAAGCCATACTGTTTATCGGAAAGCGCTCCTGCTTTGCGTACAGCACTTAGTATTCGCGGTTTAACCAGTGCTTTCCCCGTCTTTCCCATTGTGTCTAAAAGACTCAGTGGCCTATAGGACGTATCCGTATCCGCTTCCTTTTTCGGTTTTTCAATCAGTACAAGTCTTGCTCTTTTCCACCGCGAGCTAAAAACTCCCTGCACCGGGCACTGGTTGTACATCTCCAAGAGCAGCTCAGACCGTTGAGACGCGACGATCCTGAGCATTTCCGCAGGGATGCCACCCAGTCCCGGTGCTTTGCCACTCTTAAGGGACGAAGTTGCCGCGATGAGTTCGCCTTCTGTAAAAAGAGGTATCTCGTCTGCCGGTATTTCCGCCGCTTCTGTCTGGGGTCTGATGGAATGTGTGGGGAACAGCCCATCGATTACTTTTTCCATCGTTTCAGCTTCCATGGGTTCCGTGCATTTCATTTCGCCCATCTTTCGTGTAACAATCGCGTATCCATCGCCGAATGGATCTTTCTCGACGTCGTCGATGATCTTCGTCCAGCAGCGGTGCTTGCTCTCTTTTATCGCGTCTCTGAGAATTTTTCGCGATTCGTCCTGTCTTTTGGAAAGGTCTCCGGCTTCAGGTCTTTTCTGCTTCCAGGCTCTTTGAGCCCTTGTTCTAGAGTAGAACTTTTCTTTCCTAAGCTCCGCAATATCGTTTGTCCACCAGTACACCGGTCTTCTCTGGTGGCTGGTAGACACCCTGGGCATGGTCGCATCGCAGATCTCAGTTATCAGATTAGTAGTTTTCTCTACTATTGTCTCTGCTCTTTCGCGTCCGCCTAATTCATGCGGGATCTCGTTGGGAACCCAGTTCGCAATGCTATTTACCAGAGTAGAGGATGAAGCAGCCAACAAAAGGCCCCTAATTATTGCCGGAGATTTCAATGCGTGGTCCATCGTCTGGGGGAGTACCTCAACTAACAACAGAGGAAACATACTCCTTGAAAGTCTGACAAGACTTGAGGTCTGTCTCATGAACACGGGCTCTGAACCAACGTTTGTTAGAGGCGAACAAACCTCAATAATTGATCTGACCTTTGTAAGCGACGATCTTAGCACTTACCTGCAGAAGTGGAAAGTAAGCGATCAATATACGCACAGTGACCACCGAGTTATATTGTACGAAATAGTTGATAGAAACAAGACTGCGAGTTGTCCAAAGACGTATAATATGCGTAAATGGAACGCCAAATCACTAGATCGGGAAGCTTTTGAGGTCATGATGGAAGGAGAAGGGCTCAATGCGGGTACACCCAATTCCATGGCCGACTCTCTTATGGCTCTTGTTACAGAGGCGTGTAATGCATCCATGACACGTTCCATACAAACGAAAAAAGGGCACAAGGAAACATATTGGTGGACAAGTGAAATAGCTGAACTGCGCAAGAAATGCCATCGAGCACGAAGACTCGCTCAAAGAGCCCAGAACGATCGAGGAAACTTAAGGGAACAATACCTGCTGGCACAGAAGAGGCTCCATAAAGCAATAAAAGCGAGCAAAAACGCTGTAATTCAGAACTCTGTGAGGAAGTAAACAGGGACATGTGGGGTCGTCCTTACAAAGCGGTCATGGCGCGACTCAAGGGCAAAGTAGCAGCGCCACCATCCGAAGCTGAATCCTTGAGCCGGATAATTATAATTATAATTAAAGTCCTCTTTCCCAAAAACGATAAATGTGAAGTTCACTGGAAAGCCCCATCACCAGATAGTATCTCACCTCTATCTGAAGAGGAACTCAGAAGAGCCTGTGCAAAGACCAGGGACGCAGCTGCACCCGGCCCAGATGGCGTCCCAAACCAGGCTTTCAAGCTGGCAACAAAAGTTAACCCTGGAGTATTTTTTGAAGCGTGCCTTCAGGAGGGCATCTTTCCCGAACGCTGGAAACTACAACAGCTAGTCCTGCTGCCAAAAGGTGACAAACCACCGGAAGATCCGTCGTCCTACAGGCCTATTTGCTTGTTAGACAACCCACGGAAGATTCTTGAAAAAATCATAGTCGGACGACTTGAAGATTTCACCGAGGGGCCTTTAGGGTTATCAGAACGTCAATTCGGCTTTTGCAAAGCCAAATCCACCACAGACGCGATCATGCTAATGGTTAACACAGTACGCGAGGCAATTAGCGGCAAGAGATGGAAGCGAGGATCTATCGTTACCCTGGACGTTAAAAATGCTTTAACTCTGCACGTTGGCCCCAAATCATCACTACCTTAGAAGGCCTAAGGGTACCAAATTATATTCGGAAAATAGTGGCAAGCTACTTAAGCAATAGGACACTACAATATCGCACGGATGACGGTATTGTGAAACACGGCATTACTGCAGGCGTCAGTCATGGGCCCACCACTATGGAACATCATGTATGACGGGGTATTGAGGATTCCGGTACCTCCCAATATTAAGATTATTGGATTTGCGGATGACATTGCGATAGTAGTGACCGGTAGAGTGTTGGAGGAGATTATTGAAGACGCTAAAGACGCAATTAGCAGCGTCAGAAGCTGGCTCACGACAGCTGGTCTCCAACTGGCAGACCACAAGACGGAGTCGGTCCTGGTCACAAGCCGGAAAAAAGTAGAGACCATTACTCTAAGGGTTGGAAGCAGCGATATTATCTCGGCGCCCTCCATACGATACCTTGGAGTACAAATCGACGCCCGATTAAGATTCGATGAACCCCTTAAAAGAGTCGGCAGGAAAGCATCGCAGGTGGCGAATGCGTTAGCGGGACTGATGCCCAACATAGGCGAACCACGGCAAACACAGAGACAGCTGCTGGCACACGTGATTGACTCAATTACACTGTATGCCGCCCCGGTCTGGCATCAAGTAGCAACGGTGAAGATGTACACTAAAGATGTTACATCAGTATGCCGACGGGCCTGTTTACGCGTCACTAGCGGATACAGAACGACCTCTAGCGATGCTATCGAGGTCCTTGCGAGAATTCTTCCGCTGGATCTTGCAGCAGAAGAAAGGGCAAGGCTCTTTGAGAGGCTTCAAGAAGAAGAGTCGACAAGGGCACAAATTAAAAAGGAGGAGCGTCAACGCACTCTGGAAGCGTGGCAGCGTAGATGGGGCGCGTCAACAAAAGGATGATGGACACACCGTCTGGTGCCTAATATAGGAGTATGGATAAACAGACGACATGGCGATCTGGATTTTTATCTCACCCAACTACTGACGGGGCATGGCTGCTTCAGGTATTACCTGCACCGCTTCAAGTTGGACAAAGAAGCTACCTGCCCGAATTCCCTCGAAGATGCCGAACACATCATCACAGTGTGTCCACGATTTGCCGCAGAAAGAGGAATTCTCTTAGAAACTTTAGGTGAAGCCGTCACGCCCGAGAACTTCGTTGGGCTGATGCTGAAGTCAACCAATAACTGGAAGGTTGTGGCGTCGTTCGCGGCCACCGTAATGAGAAAACTTAGAAGTGAGGATACGGCAAGGGCCAGTTTACGGAATCCCGAGACGATGAGACTACCGTCCGTATATCTGCTCCTTAGACCGATGCTGAGGAACATAGGTAACTAAGTTGAGCCAAGACTCCCCCACCCGATGCAGAGGAACGTAGGTTGAGCTGAGCCCAGCTCCCCTGCCTGATGCAGAGGAACATAGGGCGAGGGTTGAGACTGCCAGAGGATGAACGGACGATGCTGTAGGAAGTAGATGGCCGGACGATGCAGAAAGAAGTAGACGAGTTTGATCCTGAACCCCTAATCACTACGGTGGATGGGGGATGTATGTAAATGTCAAACAATCCTTGGATAGCCCTATCAGGCTAATGAACAGTCCCCACCAAAGAAATGTCTAACGATGGTTCCGGTGCGCTACTGGTTTCGTATGGCCACTTGGGCCGAGCGTGCTCTGCCTACGCCTTATAAAAAAAAAAAAAAGAACACACACACACCCATCCATACGGACATTTTCTAAAAACACATGATTTGAACTTCTAACACACCAAAAAGTATTTTCTAGAAGTTTTGACGAAACTCAAAATTTTACTATTACAAAGCTTCCTCTAGGAGGAAGCAATAAATTATAAAAATATTGAAATTATAGTTTTGAAATTTTTTTATGTTTGATCGACCTCTCTGCTTTAAAGGCCAAAAACAGACTATGCTATAAAAGCACTGTCCTGGCTATTTATTGTAACACGGCAAAATTTCGCCGTGTAACAACGACGTTTGACGCGGTCGGGGTAGAGCGTCTCTAGGCTACCTGTCTGAATGAGTGAGTGAACGTGTCTAAGTGCGTCGTTTATTTTTTGTAGTAAACGACAAGAGAGGAGCAGTGGCTGCGACGGACGAAAAGGACAACGCACGTCACCGACTCGTGAGTGAGAGATGCGAGGAGACGACAAGCAACGTTGGCGCAGCAGCAGCGACCTTTCACCTCGACAGGGCGTTCAAGTCCGCATCGCGCACCGTAAGACAGCCAATGCAGCTGGCGAAGCCCTTTGTGGGGTCTACCTACGTGAGCGTCTGATGCAGCAGAACCAGCATAATGGCAGCTCGCCCGCACGAACGCCAGGAACAAGAACTATAGCGTCTCACGTTCGTAGTGATAGATGTCGCCCGAGTCAAGGGCCCTGACGACGGGGCATTAAGAGTCACTACGGGTTCCGCAGTTAAGAGTTATCTTGGTTGTCTGCAGGTAAAAGGCTGTCTGTGTGCTACGAGAATTTGAATTTCGCGGCTATCTACTTCGACATTGTGTCCGCGGAGCTATCTGCGTGCACGCGCGACTGCGCGACTCGGCAACGACGCGTGAACCGATAGTGTTACGAGCGAGCGGGCCGTCAAGCCACGAAGCCTTGACCAATCAGCGCCCGCGTGGTACGGCGGCTAGTGAGAGCAGAGTGGCGGCCGCAAGCCACGAGCGCTCAAGCCGACACTCGCCTGCCTTTACTGCTGCCGAACGGACGTGCCTAAACTTTAACTTCACCCGGTGTTTCAGCTAAAAGGATTTAAGGTCAGTGAATCGTTTTATGTTTTCTCCGGTCGTATCCATCTCGCGAGTAAACGTCAGTTCCACGTTCGGTTTCGCGAACGAAAAGGTTATCTCAAGCATGCGTCTCCAGATCGCTGTCTTTATCTCTTTATATTTTTTTATTGTGTTCCGTTGAATAAAGGGTTTTTTCATTTATAAGGGTTATTATCTTCTCGAGTAATAAGCGAAGTGTAGAATTAAGAATTTTTATGATAGAAGTGTAGAGTTATTTTGTGAAAACGTAGGTTAACACTTGGCGCCGACACCTGGACGCACGAGGCGTAAGGTGGTCGGGCAATTCTAAGATAAGTCGTTCGGCGTTTGCGGAATTCACGTGCGACGTAAATATGTGAGTGAGTGAGAAACGAAAAGTGCGAGCTAGTGTGTGTGATTGAGTTGCTTCTTGAGCCTTGAGACGCGCGTGAGTCACGCGGGATATAATTCGTGTACGGGTATTTGCTTGTCGGAGTTGCCTTTGTTCACGGGTTATCTTAGTGATATGTTTGAGTCGATTATAAGTTGTAAGAATATATTAAGAAAATACAGTTCCGTCTGATAAACCACGTGTCTCTATTATTCCGAACCGCCCTCTCTTTACCGTTTTTCGGGGCTGCAGCTAGCCAAGCACAAATCACGTCGAAAAAAAACCTCGCGCCGGGAAACAAAGATTCGCGAGACTCTGGCGTTCATGAGGAGCGCTTGGCGCCACCGGATTATTATCCAAGCCCCGGGCGAGGGATCGCACCATAACTGAAGTAGCACGAAAACCCCAGTTACATTATATACAAAGTTGCGCATGCGTAGACTGTATATACAAACATCGATGCAATATGGAAATCGATGAAGTCTAAAGTGACTTGTTAAATAATGTCTTCTATAGTTTAAAAAATCACGCTCATCATTCTTCGAAATAAAGAGTGCATTAGAAAAATATTGTAACTATATTTTCAAAATATTTTCATGTTTTACCGATCTCTCCGCTTTAAAGGGCAAAAACAGACTGAGCTATAAAAGGACTGTTCTGGCTATCTATATACAAAGTTACGCATGCGTAATCTGTATATACAAATATCAATGCAATATGGAAATCGATAAAGTCTAAAGTGACTTGTTAAACAATGTTTGGTCTTCTATAGTTTAATAATCACGCTTATCATTCTTCTAAAAAATGAATTAGAAAAATATTGTAACTATATTTTCAAAATATTTTCATGTTTTACCGATCTCTCCGCTTTAAAGAGCAAAAACAGACTAAGCTATAAAAGCACTGTCCTGGCTATTTATATACAAAGTTGCGCATGCATGGAGATTTTCTTTTGGTACATTTTTGTATACTAAGTGTGTTGTATAATAAACCATCGCTATCCGGGAGGTGATTTTGACACCTGGACATCGTCTACTGGAAGTGAAAATTTTATTTTTGATTTTGTCTGTGTGCCTGTGTGTGAGAATGTAAACTGAGAAAAAAAATTAGATTTTAATTTGAGTTTATGCAAGTAAAAACTGCTGCTAATTCATTGGCACGTAGCTTCCTCCTACGAAATTCATTGTTCCAATAAATAAAATATTGTTTTAAAATACAGTATGTGAATGATATTTTAAATATTTCAAAGCTTAATTATTTTGCTGCAGGAGCAATTTTCTTATAGCAAAAGATATATAATAATCAGAAAGATCCGATCAAAATCTCTCAAAATCTCGAAAAAGAAGAGATTGATGAAAGAATAACTCTGTAAAAATAAAGTTATCGTATTTAGAGAATATCTTAAGACTTTATATTTACTTTACACCATTTCTTTTATAACTTTGATTCACCATTTGCATTATTTATACAGAGTGTCGTATATCAGAACTTCGAATACCAAATTGATCAAACTATCAAGTTTTAAATCTTGTGAATCTGAAACGGATGAAATCGTCAAAAAAGTTTAAAATTAAAATTCAAAAATTTTGAATGCATTGTTTAAATGAACATACAATAGATGTTAATGAAATATGATTTGAATTCAATATTTCCAAAAAGTATTTTTACTGAACTTAAGCAAGCTATATGCGCAAAGATTGGCAGTACTTATTTACTGTATGTCATACTGGTGTGATATATATATATATATATACAGGGTGGACCATTTTAATCTATTATGGGAAATATCTCAGATTTATGGTTGGATACAGAAAAATGTTTTAGACAAAAGTTGTAGAGATCAAAGGGGGTCAACTTTTCGTACCAACAACTTTGACCTTGAACTTGTTTTTGAAGGTCAAGACCATTTTTTTAAATTGGAAGACCTACTTATGACTCCGGATTTGAAAAGTGCAGAAAATTTTACGTTCAAAATGATATTTTGAACAAAGTTACGGAAGGTCATATGAAGGTCAAATTTACGAAAATTGTTAAATAATGTGTGTTAGCTCGGAATAACGGTAGGAAACATCAAAATGTTTTTAAAAAACGTTGTCAAGCGTGGAGAGTTTCACTTTCTGGTTGCAATAGCCTTGACCTTGAATTTGGTTCTCAAGGTTATGTCAAGGTCAAAGTGATTTTTCAAGCGAGAACCCCTGCTTTTGATCTCCGATTTGGTCAAAATAAGAGAATGCTCGTTGGAAATGCTAATCAAGGTCATGGTAAGGTCGTGTCAAGGCCAATTTACTGTGCATTTCAAAAGTTAAAAATAAATATTTGAAGGTCAAAAGATATCAAAGACCTTGAACATCTGTCTAATTTTGAGGTAAAATTATCCTAAAATATCAAAAAATTACATGAAATCCATTTATTTTTTTAAGACAAATCTTTCTTATTTGGTATTTTACATTTTTTAAAAGATAGAAAATCAGCCAAGTACCTATGACTTTCTCAAACCTTTTTACTTCCTATTTTTAGCGTTACCCAGAAACAACGGCGTGGATGTAATAGGATTATGTTTCCTTTGGGGTGCTTTATTACAGTGAGTTCCCCTTGCCTCTCACTGGTGTGCTTGTTGAACGTAAGTCCCCTTGCCTCTCTCTGGGGTGATTGTTTACCGTGAGTCCCCTTGCCTCTCACTTCTAACCATTGAGTATGTGCTCAAACTGACGACCGTTTGCGTCGATACAAAGTTGAATTCTTCTAAAAAAATGTCTTACCGTGGAAAGCAAGACATTTCTTGGAATTTCTGCACAAGCTGTTCGTATGCGTTCCATCATGTCTTCTCGTGTCGTTGGTTGCTGTTCGTAACAAGTGTTTATCAAATATCCCCAAAGGTAAAAGTCGGGTGAAGTTAGGTCAGGCGAATTAGGAGGCCATGCAACTGGACCTCCACGTCCAATCCATTGGTTTGGGTACCGTTCGGTAAGAAAGGTTCTTACAATCCGTGCAAAATGTGGTGGTGCACCATCCAATTGCACCCACATTCTTTGCCTGGTCTCTAAATTGACATCTTCAAGCAAGCCAGGTAAATGGTCTCTCAAAAATTCCAAAAAATTATGTTGGTTGACATTGCCGTTAAAAAAATAAGGACCAATTACATATCCATTTACAATTCCACACCATACGTTTAAACTCCAACGATGTTGATTATCAACTGTTCTGTGCCAAAGTGGATTCACATCTGACCAGTAATGACAGTTATGTCTGTTTAGTTCCCCAGTGTTTTTAAAAGTTGCTTCATCTGAAAACATAACAAATGTGAACAACTCTGGATGCTGTAATGCCCATTGACAAAACTGAAGACGTTGTGCAAAATGCCGAAGCGTTAGTTCTTGAATTAATGTGATGTGGTAAGCATGATACCTTTGTTAGATCTCGAATGGTAATGTAAGTTGGATGTCGCCTATTTGGATAACGTTCAGCGTAAATTGCGGCTGCACGAACATAAACACCTCGGTACTCTCCTAAAATCATAACCATGTCCACAATTTCATTGGGGGGGTAATCAGCCATTTTATATTTTTACAAAATTAACTACTGTATAAAGATAAATGAACGGTCACCGTTCGAGTACGGGTTGCACGTCGAGAGAAAATATTCGAATATTATTTTAATTATCTTGCGAGTGAAAATCACCGTGAAGTCTTACCGGACGGTGACGGTTCGATAAGGGTATTGCTACATTCGTAGTTGTGCATCTAAGTACCACCTGTGCAAATATTATTATCCGTGTTAGAGATCGTACTTGAGCGGCGGGCTAACGGATAAGTATCAAAAATCGCGAGAAAACCATTTATAAAGACAATTTTACCTCAAAATTAGACAGATATTCAAGGTCTTTGATGTCTTTTGACCTTCAAATATTTATTTTTAACTTTTGAAGTGCACAGTAAATTGGCTTTGACACGACCTTACCATGACCTTGATTAGCATTTCCAACGGGCATTCTCTTATTTTTACCAAATCGGAGATCAAAAGCAGGGGTTCTCGCTTGAAAAATCATTTTGACCTTGACATAACCTTGAGCACCAAATTCAAGGTCAAGGTTATTGCAACCAGAAAGTGAAACTCTCCACCCTTGACAACGTGTTTAAAAAACATTTAGATGTTTCCTACCGTTATTCCGAGCTAACACACATTATTTAACAATTTTCGTAAATTTGACCTTCATATGACCTTCCGTGACCTTGTTCAAAATATCATTTTGAACGTAAAACTTTCTGCACTTTTCAAATCCGGAGTCAACAGTAGGTCTTCCTATTTAAAAAAATGATACTGACCTTGAAATGACCTTCAAAAACAAGTTCAAGGTCAAAGTTGTTGGTACGAAAAGTTGACCCCCTTTGACCTCTACAACTTCTGTCTAAAATATTTTTCTGTATCTGTACTGTATATATATATATATATACAGGGTGGCCTATTTTAATCTATTATGGGAAATATCTCAGATTTATGGTTGGATACAGAAAAATATTTTAGACAGAAGTTGTAGAGGTCAAAGGGGGTCAACTATATATATATATATATATATATATATATATATATATATATATATATATATATATATATATACAACCGCAATACAGTAGCGGCCTTTTGAGAAGTGTTTTGTGTCAAAGTCATTAGTTCTAAACTTTAAATTAAACGCATTAAACGGGTATGAAATCAGTTTATAACACACCCTTTACAAGATAGAATACTAGCAACTATGCTTATAAATAAACATTAGCAAATGTAGTGAAATCAGTTGAAAAATGTCAAGCTTCAAAGTTCAGCAGCTAAATCAACTATGTAAGTGGTTATCAAAAAATAATGCACACCCTGGTAGAAAATTCGCTTTAATTTATGGGCTCGAAACTAACTGTTCGGTATATTTCGTGGCGACTCAGTCGCCATATCGTACCCATAATAAGGCGATAATATTTCGTAAACTCTATTGAGTTTATTTGAACCGTAACCTTTGCGACAATGCCTTTTGCACGTCGCGTGAAGGCAAGTTAGCCGAACGCGGAGAACCACTGGCGACAGCTAAGTTGCCAGGGCTCTTCCAAATTTTGTGCTATTTTTCCCGAGGTATATCGCGAGTGCGCGTAGTGCACGTGAATATGGAACATCACCGGAGCGGAGGAAGGACGGCGCCGAGGAAGAGAGAAGAGAAACAGAGAAACGTGTAGAGTGGCACTGCTGCGCCAGTGCGGAGATAGGGATAGTATGAGTGCGAGTGAGAGAGAGCGTGAAAGGAGAGCGCGTGCGCCAATCGCCGAGCTGAGCCGAGCTTCGCGCCGTCGGGGCAACGAGGAGCGGGGAAGATGAGCCGTGCAAGGCTGATACGCGTCGGTTTTCGGCCGATGGGACCACGCGCGAGGAGAACCGAGGAATGGGAGAAGCCGGAGCGAGCGGTGAAGAGCGCGGTTTTCTCCCGTACGCGCATTTTTTGTGTGACGCCCGAGCGGAACACACGCGCCGGAGAAATTTGAGTTAGAACCTTTGTGAGATTTATTGTGGAAAGAGAGAAGCGTGATCGCGGACGCGAGGATTTCGTCGAGCAACAACCGCATCGTCGAGGAAATTCAGCTTCAGTCGCGACAGCGTGGCTCGCGTGCATTTGTTCGGAGACTGCGACGCGACACGCGGGATCGGAGGTGAACGCGAGAGAGTGTATGAGAGAGAGAGAGAGAGAGAGAGAGAGAGAGAGAGAGAGAGAGAGAGAGAGAGAGAGAGTGAATGCGTAGAGATTTTGTAACGAATCGGAGGACGGGTGAGAGAATAAAGTGCTGTAAATAGAGAACTCGAGAGTTATAATTTCCGGTTACCCCCTTGCAAACCCGAGCGAGGGAGAGAGGATTCCGCTGAACTTCCTCCGAGAAAACGCGGAGAAAACGTATAAAATAATTAGTTGTGCGGGCCTTCGGGCCGCGTGGGAGACTTTCAAATTTCCGCGAGTTTGGCCACCTCACACCTTAAAATACAAATTTATGCCTCAAGTATGTATCTACCTAGTGCGCTAAAAAGTTTTTGGTGTCTGGACGTGAGAATCACTACTTGTAGATGATGTCTAGGTGTTCAGGTGATTTGTGAAAAGCTCGCTTGTAGACGTCATTCTCTAGCTCTATGAAGATGTAGGAAGGGCGCATCACTTCGAAAACGGAAAACGGATTCCTAACCTAAAAATGAAAAAAATTTTAGTTTACTACCTGAATGGAAATTCGTCCGTTTTTCTCAAAAAGCCCCCTTTATGAGATATCGATGAAAAATAGTATATTGTGTACCAAGGGCTAAGTGGGCTTTTTTAGGCCGAGTGTGGAGTTTGCTCGTACTGCAAAATCCACGAGGCCAAAAAGCCCACTTAGCCCTTGGTGCACACCATATTTTATGTAAAGCGCGGACGTATTTTCGCGTTTTTTCGTACGTGTTAAGAGGGACTGATGTGACTATTTTTTGGCACGGCAACCGTGCTCTTGTCTTGTTCAAACATTATATAAAATAAATAAATAATGCAAATTTATCAAAATCAACTTTTTTTTTAAATTACAAAAAAAAAATTTTGTGGGCAATAAAGACTTTTTAGCGGGCAATAAAGGCCATTATTGCCCGCTGTTTGAATATGCGGGCAATAAAGGTTTTTATTCCCGCTAAAATAACTTTTTTGCCCGCCGGTCAAAAAAGAGTCACTTTAGTCCCTATTAATAGGTACGAAAAACGCGAAAATCGTTCGTGTGTTACATAAAAGGATTAAAACCTCAAAATTAAAAAATCTGACTATACTACCTGAATGGAAATTTGATGTACGAGCCCCATGTATAGGGCGAAAATTTCGTCCGTTTTTCACGAAAAGCCCTTCTTCACGAGATATCGACGAAAAACCGATTCCAATATGCGAACCCCGAATAAAAAATATTTCCTAGATATTAGGGGTGTTATCGTGATATACTTTTCCACAGACCATATCATCGGCATATTGTACCGATAATGTATTGCCAGGTCACAGGGTTTACCGCTATATACATCGAAATATTATCGCCACAGCCCATAAAATTTGTCATATTATCAGTATGATATGCTGATCGTTTCTATCAGGCCACTTGCCATCCCATCTTATATCGATGAAACAATCGAATTATTAGTTATCAGGTAGAGACTTTGCCAACAACCTTGTTTTGTAAAAATCCTGACACACGTAGCTGATTCAATCATATCTGCTTAGCTTTAATGCTTGTCATTTTTAACTGATTGTTTTACATTTGCTAACGAATTTTTTTTCAATTATTTTACGACTTAAAGGAGAAATTAAAATCATAATACGAAATTAAAGGCATCTTAAGCTTTCTAAGGTCGAACTACTTCTCTTTGTAGAGTCACAGTTCGCACTATACTATCGCTGTCGCGATTATCTCTCTCGATTGCTATAGTTGCGCGCGCATGCCTGCTCACATACTCTATAGTGTATATACTGCATAGGCTGGTTTGGCGTAATATGTAAATTACTCATTTCTTAAGAATAATATACTTAAATTCACGTAAAAAATATGTAATAACCGAAATAATTTGAGAAGACGAAGTTCATACTGTCTACCGTCACACGTTGTCGTCACGACATACATGTTCAGCTATTTCAACCCCCCCCCCCTCCCAAGTAACAAGTTTCGACTAATTTTGTTACAATTTTTTATTAAACTCAAGGAAACGACGTTCATACTGTCGACCCTGTCACCGGATACCTCGTAGACCATTTCTGTCAACCTGAATTTGCCCTATTCAATACATCGTCGATCCCTACGAAGAGTAGTACGGTTCAGATTTGCTACAAAGACTAGTGCTGTTCAGATCCGCAAAGACTAGTACATTTAGATACATCCTCCTACATACATCAGATCTTTCCCACATGAAAAAATCCAATTGTTAAAAAAAACAAATAGTTATTTCGGTTAAAACTAATAAAATTGCAATATTTTCAAAGTTGCCAAAAAATGTTTAAAAAATTTCGAAATTATATATACTGCTTAATAAGACTAAATATGGGACCGGTCTATAGAAGCCCCGGTTCTCAACGATGAACTAGACACTGGACATCGACAAATTGATTAAGCATAAGACCGATAGTGTAATCAGTGGCCCCTCTGTATAACCTCGTCCCTAACTTTACGAGACTTACCGCTCAAGCTTGAAGACAACTGCGTCAATTGCAATGACGACATCCACGACTAGTTGTTTGACTAACGCCAGAGCCTTCCTCTACAGTAACTACATCTACATTCTCTTCTTCCAAGACATCATACATTTTTTTATTCGAGATGTTTCTATCTTGACATGAGTGGTTACGACGCCAGCTCAATCATAGCCGACTCCCCCGAACTTGGTCAGGCCTCTGCACATATCATCGGTTCACAGGAATTTGTCGCGGCTATAGGGAGTTCAGTAACAACGACTACTGGGGCCACTTCAGCATCCAGCACGCTTAAAACCAAGCCGAAGGAAAAATCCGTACTCAAACAAAAGCTGCAGCAGCTGACAAATTATATATCAGACAATCATGTCCGGAAAAGAGCTTGAAACGGAGCGTGACTAAAGTACGATCTCGTCGAGTTCGAGGACGAGGAGGAGGAAGTAGACATCAACGAGCCGGCCTCTGATGGAGATTAGCAGCGTCGGAAGCCTGCAATTGCAGTAGACAACCACCTCGCAGTAGCCTCATCTCGAGAGGTTGTTGCGTCAGAGCCATTTCTTTGAAAGTTTAATCAAACTCAATAACCGAGTATGAAATCGGCCCAAGAAACGTCTTTTACAAGGAAAAATTTTAGATAATTCAATAGTTTAATATTGGGCAGCTATACCGTAAAGGCCGCTTATCTCTTATAATGATCTAATGAAGACACGAACAGTCTTTTTTTGCAAGGAAAACTAATAAAACTAATAAAAGGATTAAACCAGTGAGTTTAGTAGACTGTTTTTGAAGATTTCCATGATTTTTAAAATATACGAAACCTTAATTTTTATAATAAGACTATTATTAGCAGCACCAATAAAAATTCTATCCGTAAATGTATTGTTAAAAATATTTTTAGACATGTAGATTTTACCTAATCCCCATATGCGGCCACCTCGGAATTCTCCTTCGTACTTCATCCCATCAGACCTCCAAAAGATTCCATGACCATGAAACCATCCTTGCATAAATTCACCTTCATATCTTAAAAAATGTATATAAAATTTAAAAATTATATCAAATACTTAGAAAAATACAAAAAGTAGCTTAAAAAATTAATTTGTCTAGACAATCTTTATTTCAATAGTTTACTATGTTATTTAGTTTTGTTGAATATAGCGCCTATCGTACACAAATACAACAGCCTTGCTAAAAATGGCCAAATAAAAACGATTTAAACCTTTATTTGTTTCAATACGGTATTATGATTCGGAATTGTCGAATTCAAACCGATTGCTACAATTTGAACCGATTATAAAAATTAATTGGTTTTAATTGTATTTAATCTAATTAGTTAATGCTTTTTCTACTCATAATCTAATGGATTCAATCCGATTGAAACCAATTAACTTTTATGATTGTTACATAACGATTCCAGATCATAATTCCGTATTAAAAAATAATTAAGGTTTTAATCATTTTCAATCGACCCTTTTAGCGGCGTTCCGTTGAGACCCGAGGAGATGAGTTCCGCCGTGACAACGGTGTCGAGCGAACTCCATTAAATCACAGTCTGCATTTCTTCCCGAGTGTCAATAGCGCATGAAGAAAATCGTCACGTGCTATGACAATTTGTGCGAGTTGTTTTATAAATTAGAAGCAGACCACAAGGCAGCTGAAAGGGAAAACTTTCAGGGGTTAAAGAACTTCTACTTCAAGGTGCACTTTGCAATTGCTGCTACTTGGCCACGGTTCTTGATGTTGAAAAAGCCATGGAAACATTTTTCCAAAGCTAAAATTAATCCTTCTTAACGTGTTCAATAAGTATCAATACTAGTTACACTCGACTAATAGACGCCACTTTCTTCTTAGATTCAATAAGCTTAGTAATACGTATCCGAAATGGCAATAAGAATCCCCTTGCAATATATCTAAAGTACAAGCTAACGGTTTCATAATATCTAAATATTCTTCCAAATAATGAAAATCATTCGCAATTAAAATAAAGTTTATCTGAAGAAGCACATGAGTTTCAAACTCCATTAACTTGTCTTTTACACTACACATTTGTTTAAGAGCATCATACAAAGAATTCCACCTCGTCACAACGGGCTTTTTTAAAATTTTTTTAAGATACTTAGTTAATTTTTCTCTTTTTTGAGGGGATCGTAGACAGCCCCATATCTCTCGACACTTTGTAATCAAATTACTATGAGCATTTTTTAAATCATAAGCTTCTTTTATAATCTTATTAGTGTCAGTGGTGGCCAGTAAATAAAGAGTGCGGCTTGCACATCAAAAGTGGCTTGATAATTTTATATAATAATTCCAGTAATTAAGGAATAAATAAAAAATTATATAGATTTAGGCATGTCTGTAGAAGCAATAAAAGGACAGAAGGCAATTGAACTTTTCGTTAAGATTACCAAAAAGCTATTGGTCAAAAAAGAGTACACAAATGTCCAATAAAAATAATAACTACTAACAAGCATTTTATACACTAAATAAAATTCAATAATGGAAATTCAATAATAAAAATAATGAGAATTTACCCCAGATCAAAGAACTGGTTCTTGGTAAATGAAGGGCAAAAATCGTTCTTCAAAAAAATGCAAACAATGCCACTTTTTGAATTTGGAGAATGAAAAAAATTGGAATAGTTTGTATATTGATAATTTTATTTTGAAAATCTCAAATGAAAACTAACATCTATAGTAATGATTTTCTATTATTTTTACCTGGATAAAAAAATGCCACTCTTTAATCGAAAGTAGAGAAAAAATTTTAATTTTTATGCCTTTTAAAAATTTATTACTCAAAATGATTTTTGGGTAAACCTTTGTCTCAGTTGATGCGAAATGCCCCATGTATATTTAAATTGTTAGTTGAGAACAAAATCAAATTTTAATCAGTAATTAAATAAAATTTAATTAACGATTAAATTTTAATCGTCGATTGAAAAAATTTTAATTAACGATTAAATTTTTATTTTTTAATTGTCAATGGTCTAATTGTTATTTCTGCAACACTGCACCGTTTCTAACATAACTAGCGTTACTCCTGAGGAACCCGTTTCCTTGCAAATCGATTAAGTTACCCAAGAATATTAGGTTAGGTGACCCTCAGTTCCATATCACCCGACAAGTTGACCTTTTAAATGGTTCTGGAGCAACGTTGTCCATGCTCTCTATAGGTCAGGTTAACTTGTCTAGGAAAGGAAACGAATTATACCTCTAAAAGCCCCAGCTGGGGTGGATTTTGGTCTCTGGAGGAATGCTCTAGTCCGGTTGAGCAGGCTGACGACAGGTTAGAATGCGAGAGATGGTATGACGACACCACTATTCGGCTGTCTGACGGGCGTTTTATGGTGAGATTGCCGTTTCGTAAAAAGGACCTGTTACTGGGGGACTCGAGGGCGCAAGCTCTTAAGCGGTTCCGGGGATTGGAAAGGCAATTCAAACATTCACCCGGCATGATGGAAGAGTTCAGTCGTGTTTTCCAGGAATATCTTGATTCAGGACACATGTCTGTGGTAATCGACGAGGGTAATGACTCGGAACATTATCTTCCATTTTTGATAATCGTAAAGATCTTAAGCCTTACTACTAAGTTCCGAGTCGTTTTCAACGCATCCGCTAAGTCGTCGTTAGGTGTTTCTTTCAACGATTTGTTATACGTAGGGCCTACGATTGAGGATAAACTTTACATCCATTTAGTGAGGTTTCGATCTTATAGATACGTGTTAACCGCCGATATAAAAGATGGATCGACAGATACTCATTTATCCCGATGATCGTCGATACTAACGTATCTTCTGGTATCGCGACGGCAAATTACAGGTGTACGAGTTGAATACCGTTACGTTCGGTGTATCTTCTGTCCCCTATCTCGTCATAAGAACGATTCATAGGCTCGCGGAAGACGAAAGCGCAAAGTGGCCAAGATTCTCAAAAAAGGCATGTATGCGGACGATCTCTTGACAGGCTCAGACTCCTTAGAAGATATTTTGAAGGCGCGTGATGAGATTGTTAAGTTGCAAATTTGATCTTTTATTTATTTATTCTTACTTACTTGCGTTTAACCGCTTGGGCTGGAACCTCTGCTATAGTACGGAGGTCAGGCGGAGTTCCACTGCTTGGGCTAAATCGCTGCTGCTGTGTTGTAGTCAGGCTTATACAAGATGGGTATATTCAAATGAAAGACACTTGTAGTTGGCTGATTTTCACGATTTATTCAAGGCAAAGTTTTCTATAAAGACCGAAATCGCGGCAATATTATTCTGACTCATCGATTTTGAGTTTTCGGCTTTGCAATATTGCTCAACTGCAATACGTCGCAGGACGTAACAAGATAATCACCTTGTTCTTAAAGCGTGGTGGATTCAACATTCGGCAATGGACCTCTAATCACAACCACGCGTTAGATAATTTTGATGAAAAGGCTCCGTGCTTGGCACCAGATGGCAAAACAGACACGGTCTTAAAGACGTTAGGCGTTTCTCCGGTGTCAAAACGCGACGAATTGGCTATCGTAGTCAAGCACATAGATCTCCCTCCTATCGCAACTAAACGCGTGACCTTGTCAGAGATTGCGAAGATCTTCGACCCGATAGGTTTAGTAGGACCAGTAGGTCTACACGCGAAGTGGATCATGCAGGAATGCTGGAAGGAGAAAGACTCTTGGGACGAATCGGTTTTACAGAATTTGTTTACGCTTTGGATGGATTTCGCTAATCAGCTGTCATCTCTCTCCAGCGTTTCTGCACCGCGTCACGTTGTTTGTGTTAATCCCTGGCAAATAGAGATTCACAAGTTCTGCGACGCGAGCAAGAAAGGCTATGGTGCTTGCCTTTACGATAGGTCTACCGATAGAAACGGGAATATCACAGTGCGATTGATCTGCTCGAAATCCAGAGTAGCCACTTTGAAAGAGCATACTATCCCCCGGTTAGAGTTGTGCGGTGCCGTGACTCTTGTAAGACTTCTTATAGAAACACTTCCAGCTTTAGCATTTTTAATCAACCGGATTGTTCTATAGTCCGATTCTACTATAGTCTTACATTGGTTACGAAAGTCCCCACGAGACCTCGAACTATTTGAAGCGAACCGCGTGCGCGAAATTCAGAAATTAGGAGAGCGCGCTAGTTGGCGATACGTCCCGATCCAACATAACCTGGCCTCACGGCCAGAAACAGAGGCCTCATGGCCCGCGAACATCGTCGAATCGGCTCCGGATATAACCAGTTTGAAAAAAGGAGTTTGTCTTCTAGTCGATAGTATTAAGGATCGCATGTTTCCATCGCGGTTTTTAAGGCACCGCATGTTGCTTAATGTCGTAACGATATGTTTACGATGGCTTCCTTCAGGAAAACCGTTCCGAGGAAATCCATCACGGTCAAGGAAAAACGAGATGCCTAAACCCGCGTGTTTCAAATTATTCAATAGGACGCGTTTTCCGATTCAATTACATGCTTGACACGGGGTACTAAGGTAAAGAGGTCGCATATTGCGGCACTTAATCCGTGTTTGGACGCGAATAAAGTTGTACGCTTGGGAAGACATTTGTAAAACGTGGACATTCTTATAGCCATTAAGCACCCTATACTACTACCTTCAAGGAATCACGTTATGGACTTGATTATCCGGGAAGCTCAGGAATCAAATTTCCACTCTGGTGTTCAAAGCACCCTTTTCTATCTGCGACAACGTTTTTGGTTGATCGACGCTAAGAATCAGGTTCGTCACGTCATTCGCAAATGTGTCTCATGTATAAGACACAAACCCACTCCGCTTCACTGCAAGATGGCAGATCTCCCGACCGCTAGGGTCACCGTGTCTCACGCTTTTTCTCACGTACGCATAGATTTCTTCGGCCCCATACTCATTAAAGAGAAAAAGCGCTATAGCCGAACAACCCATAAGGCGTACAAGTGCATTTTCATCTGTATGGCTACAAAAGCAGTAACCATAGAGATAACCAGCGACTTGACCACCGAAGGTTTTCTAGGCGCGTTCGCTCGATTCATAGGGCGTAGAGGTATTCCCCATCACGTTTACTCCGACAACGGAACTAATTTCGTTGGGGCAAACAATCAGCTTAGGGAACTTTTCACGCTCATCAATTCAGAGGAGTTCGTATCCAAAGTAAATGCTAAAGCCCTCTCTTTGGATATCCAATGGCATTTTAATCCACCCTTGTCTCCACATTTCGGGGGTTTGTGGGAGGCCGCGGTCAAATCATTTAAGCATCATTTTAAACGTGTAGTGGGTGGGAAACTTCTCACCTTTGAAGAACTCTATACTCTCCCAATTCTTATGAATACTAAGCTCTTTATGTCTACGTGAATCTTGATTCTGAGTAAACGTTTAGGTCACCGGTGCGACGTTGCAAACGTCGCAGCCGCGTCGATACGAGGAATCTCGTTCGATGCGGCCAAGCTCTGAGTGCGCGGAAGAAACAAACAAGTTGGATTGTTGTTGTCGGTGCCAGCCTGACCTCGAGTTCGAGGAACGGGTCGGCTAACCGTCCACGTTAGCGCGAGAGTGAGCATCGTTGGCGCGAGAGTGAGCCTCGTCGGCGCGCGCGCTGGTTGGTCCTCCACATGTCGCGAGCCAATCAGCGGGCGCCGATGTGCGACTCGCTATCCGCGCGGACTGCCAGCAAATCAGGCGCGAGGAAGATGCGCGGACCCGACGAGCGCGAGTGGAGAGTGAGCGCGAGAACGAGCGGGAAATCGGAGAGTTCTCTCACGACTGTCGACGGAGAACGTCGACGTGCGAGAGAGATACGTGGCCTCCTCTGTTACGAGGAGAATTGGGAGAGTCTCCCGAGGTTGTGCGAGTGTGCGAGAGTGTGAGAGAGTCACAGGTGCAGCGCGTTGACACGAGCAAGTGCCGATGCCCGGACGAGCCAGCAACCATCCGCACGAGAGGAAGGAAGCTAGCCAGTCCGTCATCATTGTCTGGAGGACCAGAGCAACCAGCAGCCTTGGCGTGGGAGAGCCGAGGAAGCTAGCCGTCACCAGGTCCACGAGAGTCAGGGAGGCGCCGGCGGGAGCACCAACGGACGTCCACCAGGGAGAGAGCGAGTAAGAAAGTATTAGAGAGAGAGAGAGAGAGAGAGAGAGAGAGAGAGAGAGAGAGAGAGAGAAAGAGAGAGAGAGAGAGAGAAAGAGAGAGAGAGAGAGAGAGAGAGAGAGAGAGAAAGAGAGAGAGAGAGAGAGAGAGAGAGAGAAAGAGAGAGAGAGAGAGAGAGAGAGAGATCCGAGAGTGAGGCGAGTGTGGTGCGGGCACACTAGAGAGAGAGAACTCGAGAGACCAGGGTGTTGGTGTGCAGTGCGGGCGCACACCAAGACGTCTTCTGCGCGAGGCGTCTGGCCAGCGCACGCGAGAGAGATAGAGAGAGAGATCACCCTGCCGCGCGGCGACCGGCGAGAGCCGAGTCGAGCGCGTACCACGTGACACAACAGGCTATGGCTTGGGGGCTAACGTGCAGACGCGAGAGAGAGAGAGAGAGAGAGAGAGAGAGAGAGAGAGAGAGTGAGAGAGAGAGACAAAGAGAGAGTGAGGGAGAGAGAGAGAGAGAGAGAGAGAGACCGCCGTCAGCGGACTGGACCTGGGCCTGTGGCCCGCCGTCTGCTGCACGAGCGTGGCTCGTGTTTGAGCGTCCCAGCGTAAGCCTTGCGTGGCTAAACTGTGCGCGGGAGGCACTACAGCCACCGTGTTGTAGGGAAGGGCTGGGCGAAATACATGTGCAATAAAACTTAACCATTGTGTGTGATCATTTTCCCCTCTCCCTAGCGTTCTCCCAAATGTGATGATCGCGGTCAAATCCTACGTTTAGAAAAATCCTAGTGCATGCGAGGCTCTAGGTGTTGTGTACCTGTGTTGGGAGGCACAGCGTCGCACCGGGAAATCTAAAAAATTCTGCCAAACTTTTTTTATAGCAAAAATCTCGGTCTGAGTCGTGCGTTACGTAGTTGACAGCGTGTAAGTGCAAGTTCTACTCGTAGATAATAGACACCAGTAGCTAGCCATTCGCTTAGGTTCCTACCCTAGTGGAAATAATTGGGTGTGCCAAAGTGTGGCAAAGTATGCTAAAGTGTGTCAAAGTGTGCCAAAGTGTACCAAAGTGTGCCATACTGTGCCAAAGTGTGCCAAATTGTTCAAATTCGGAAATTTGCTGCACTTTGACACACTTTGGCACACTTTGGTACACTTTAACACACATGGTTTTTCCGGAAACAAACATCTCTTTTTTGACAAAGTATGGCGCAGTATGGCACACTTTGGCACAGTATGGCATAGCATGGCATACTTTATTACACTTTAGCACACTATGGCACACTTTGGCAAACTTCGGTACAGTGAGATATATTCCGCCGCACGCGCGCCAAAACATTGCCACGCACGATGCCGTCATATCGACGGCACGCGTGGAGCTTTAAGTCCCAGTTATAGTACGTAACAATAAATAATTAAATAAAAAAAAAAATTCTAGCGCCGGTAAGACTTGAACCCGGATCCTTTGGGATAGTAAGCTGAGTTAAATCTAAACCACTGTGAGACAGCACAGGACCTACTCAACCATAATGTCCGCGAGAAAGAGGTAGACGTAGCTATTGTGTGCGAACAATAAAAGGTTCTAGACGAACCATCGTGGGAAATGGACACACTGGGTAAATCAACGATCTGAGCATATGAAAACGTTGCTTTCTGTGGAAAAATAAAGACCCGTGAAGAAGGATTTATACGGGCTAAGGTAGCAGGTGTCACTGTTTACAATTGCTATGGTTTACCTAACGCTTCGATCAAGCAGTTTGAACAACTGCTAGATCGGCTCATACTATACGCAGTAGGGACGAAACCACCCACGTAAAAAAATGTTATCCAGTCTGTATACAGATTGTATACAAAAGTGATTGTATACAGCCTGTATACAGCCTGTATATAATTTTTGTAAAAAATTATTCTGAAGCCTTTCTGTATACATTGTGTATATAATAGTCTGTATAAATTCGCAATTTGAAAATCTGCGCACTTAAACGCAAATTAATTTATTAAGTATTTCTTAGTTTGTGTACATACAGTCTGTACACAATTTGCAAGATGCATTGTATACGTTTCATTCATTACTTTTAACGCAAACTTTATCTAACTAACAAATATTTATGTAACTGGATTAAAGCTATAACGACTTTCTAGCATATTTGCTTATCTATTTTTGGGGCTAACTCTTTCTCTTATTTCCTGCAGTCTGGCACACAGACTCTTGGTTACGATTCACTCGTCAACGAATTTCCAATTTGCTCGTTTTGCATGTAACTGCACATATACTATAAATAAACAAATTAACGTTTAACCAACTAATTTTTTATGACTAAACGCATGAAATCCATTAATGCCTTTGAAGAAATGTTAAATAATTACATGAGATAGTGTCGACACATTCTCGATGTAACCCAGGCCGCCGTTCTTCCGTACCTTCTAACACATTAGCAGGTTTGCCTCTTTAAGAACACGTAGACAATGCTAATTCCATAAAAATTAACTTTAGAAGACTTCTAGACAAAAATGTTTGTAAAGCACAAGTTTTCTTCGCATTGCTTAAAGCTGAACTTTTAATAAATATGTTCGATCCTTTTAGAAGTTCTCGTAACTGCAAAAAAGTAAACCGTTATTTCAACGTCCAAACGCCGTTTTTACCCATATGTTTAACTTTTTTATCTGACTCGACTAAGGTATTAGATTTTGTATTATTATTCATCTTATTTGCAGCATTCAAATTGTTTTCGGAATTAAATTGATTATCAGAAGTTGATGCTTTGTCTGTTTTTAATTTTTTGTTCAGCTTAAACGGTTCTTGTTTCACATCATAAAAAGCAGTCGATTTACAAGTGCTATCAAAATTTTGTAAGTTATTATCTTCGTTCATTTCTCCTTCAGAATAATCGTAATTTACGAGTGCTATCATATTAGTAGAATTTTTGTCATGAGATTTCTGTAAATATGAATAAATTATTAATTTACGTAAGATGTACTATATATAGTAGAGTGCATGTATGTAAATCATAACGTCGCATATCGACGCCTGAGTGTATATAACAAGCTCTAACTCGGCGGCCGCATCAAAAAGACCCTTACTCACTGGTCAATTCCAAACAGCTCCCTATGTAATATTTATCCGAAGCGTGATTTATTTTCTATAATTTTGTTATGATGTTCCAGCGCACATTTTGAAAGCACACAGAGCAACAAAATTTTAGAAAATAAATCGTATTTGTGATGGAAATCAGAATAGAGAAGTGTTAAATATAAGCTTGCGTTAAGAAACCTTTCTTGAACCGGCCGCCGGATGAACCTTTTTTCATTCAGTCGTCGATATGTGTTTGTATTTTACCTTTTCTGCCGTTTCGTTCGAAAACTCGTCATTGTCCGAAATGATTTCAATAAAGCTTCCGTTTCTAATGTTAAGTTCAAAACTTGATTCCTGAAAAAAACTGTTAATAAATAATGAAAATTTGCATACTATATAATAATTACATTTTGTTTTAATTTCTGTGATTCTTCGTCGTGATCAGATAAAAAGGAATCGAAAGTAAAACTTGCATCTGCAGTCGATATACTGCTTATCAACCTCTTCTGAGCGAGTGGAGTTTTTAGTGATTAACGTTGTTGTTTTTATTTTCGGTGGTGCTTTTTTAGACTTGGTAAACATCTCATACATTGCATTAATTAGCTTTTCTCCATCAGCTGTGATAAAGCGATTGTCATAAAAACGAGTTGATAAGAAAAACACTAGTTTCGAAAAACGGACTATTTAAAGGCCCTTTTTATGCGACAATAATACGTGTTCTACGCGCAAACGTATGCGATAATCATAAAACACGAGAAAAAAACCGCGTTTTACGTTTCACAACGGCGGAACTCTGCATTCGATTAGCCGTCGTTTCTCGCGTATCTCTTTGCGTATTTCGCGTACGTAAAAAAGGGCTTTTATGCAGACCGTTTGAAAATTCATCAACATTAATACTTTACTTTTGAAGTATAATTCCTTTGTACGGAACTCCGTTTTTCAAATCCTCCGGATAAAGAAAGGTTACCTCATCTCCTTCTTTTAGTACATTGATTGGATCATCCGGTTCGTCAAACAAAATCTAATGCTTGTATATCACACAAAAAGAATTATCTTCGCAACGAATCAAAAACTGTTCTTTGTCCATTCTTGTTCTGTCCAAAGTACATCTTGTTCAATTAAAGGTTACACAAGTCACGTTTATACAGCGTAAAACAACAAGCAAGTGAAAATTTCTCGGATAATAAATAAGTGACTTCCATAGCAACGCGCCAACGCTTGACTTCAGCCCTTTCTTTGAGGCTAAGAAAAAACTAATCTTTGAACTCGTATGGAATGTCAACATTAAAAATAATTTGTTGTATTTCAAAATAATGTCACTGAATTATCGAAGACGTTTGGATTGTGAGGGACATTTTTTTACATGAAGCATTGTTAATTTTCATTTATATAACCAACGGATTATTTGAAATATCGAAGAATGATGCTGACGTATCTATTGCCACGCTTCGCCGTAAAAGAAAAAAAGTGAGCGAGTGAGACGTGCAGCAAAACTATATCGCAAACAATCGATTTATACGAGTGATGATTCGAATGATGCTGAAATGGAACTCAATTATGAGATAAATCTTATATATAAGTAAGTCAATTTCTGAATGTGGCGATAATATACTGCGCGCAAGTTCGTAATTCACGGAGCGAACGGTGGAGATTGCCTATGAATCACATAAATTCACACTCGAACCTATGACTTTGGACTCTATGCACCGTTCTTACATTTAATAACTACTGCAGGAAGATATTTTAAGTGAACAATGCTCGGAATATTCTCACAAGGATACGGTAAATTGTTTTGATGACTCTGATGTCTCTGATCAGGAATTTCTACGAGGATGCGAAGACGATGATTGAATGGAACAAAAAACTATGAAAACGCCGAAATAACTCTAGGACAAGCTATATTTTTAATATTAGATTTTTTCCTTACATGCATTGACAAAAAAAGGTTTGAGCGATATATTACAACTTCTCTTTATATTTTTACCAAAAACATCGTGTCTTCCAAGGACCAAATATTTTCTGTATAAAACTTTTGACAAAATTACTACTTCAGATTCTCAAATCATAGAAAAACATCAAATTTGCTAAGAATGTTCTAATTATTTGGGAGAATTCAAAGCTCAGTTGAAAATTACAAAGTGTGCGAATTGTAACAGTAAAAATATTAATGGTACTTTCGTTGAATACAATCTTAAATCTTTATTAAGAAATGCGTTTGAGACAAGAAATCTTAAGTCTTTAATTGATGAACATAGACTACACAAAAGTAACGATACGAATTTTATTACGGATATAACATCTTCTGAAAAGTATCGAACTATTGAGCGAAAGTATCTTACAGGAGATCATGATATAGTCCTGTTGTGGAATACAGACGGAGTGCCCGTTGCCAATATTTCGAATAGATAGATGTGGCTTGTGCAAGTTCAAATTATAAATATTCCACCGGAAAATCGCCGTAATTTTCAGTTTGTATGTGGTGTTTACTATTCTAGACTTCAAAAGATATGTATGACATCGTTTTTAAAACCTTTTGTCGATATGCTTAAAAATTTACGTAATGGTTTTAATTGGTTTGATCGAACAAACAATTCGATGCAAAGTAGTATTGTAATCGCTTCTATTGCAACTTTAGATGCTCCTGCCAGAGCAGACGTTCAAAATATTTCTCGTTTTAACGTCGATTGCGGGTGTACATTTGGCGAGCACCCTGGAGAAGTTTGCGAAACTGGAAGAGACTTTAATAGAGTGTATCCCTTCACCAATTATTATTGTCTGAGAACACACGAACGAATGCTCATGCAAGCATTGCAAGCAGTAAACGACAATGTTGTTCACATAAACGGTGTAAAAGGGCCGTCTATTACTAGCCTCATCCTGCATTCGATGTAGCTACGTCTTTCGTTCCAGATTATATGCATGCGATACTCCTTGGCGTTTCTCAGATGTTGACGAGTTTATGGTTTGATTAAAAAAGTCATATATATCCATTTTATATACAAAAACTTATAAATCAAAAATCGATTCTGAGCTTCAGAAAATCTTCCCACCCGATACAATAACTCGAACAAGAACTTTGAAATATATTCATTTGTGGAAAGCTTCAGAACTCAGAGAAGCCCTGTTGCATTATTTTTCAGTAATTTAAAAAAATAAATTGTCTAAAAAGTACTACAATCATTATTTACTGCTTATGTATGCGACCACTGTTTTACTAAAAAGTAAAATTCACATAAATGAAATTGATTTGGCGAAATCTTTTTATGAGTTATTTGTCATCAATGTTAAAAAATTGTATGGCCTTAACAAATGTCCTTTTAATGTATACCAACTATTGCATATATCTCAAAATGTACGTTTATGGGGACCACTTGGTCAGCATTTCCATTTGAAGATGGAAACGTTTGCGTTAAAAGGAGCATGCATTGTTCGAATAAATTGGATATGGAGATATATATATATCTTCCTATATTATATAGTCATTTTGGCAAGACTCCCCCCCACAGAAATATATATTTTAGATTCTTGTTTATTTGATTACCCATTTTCTTTATTTATTTATGTTTATTTTATACCCTTTTTCTAATTTATAATTAGATAAATTTTATCTAATTATAAATTATATCTCTTTATATCATTTTTCCGCATCAATCCAAGCAAAGACGACTATACGAATCAATCTTTGTACAAAGACTATGTGAATCAACTGACTAAAAAATCAATTCAATCGATTAATCAATTTTTTTAGATAATTAAAGGTAATGATATTATGAATTAATAATTTTGCGTAAAATTTAAATATTAAGGAGAGGTTGGAGCTATACAAACTGATACAAATCAATACAATATAATTTGAAAAAAAATTTATTTATTTTTTAATATGAAATTAGACATGTATTTTAGTGTGTCGATTAAAATTACTTTTGTCTGAAAATCCTTTCAAACAAATAGGACAACTATATTTCTTTTCATTGGTATGCACTCGCATGTGAGTCGTTAAATATTGTCTAAATCTGTACACTTTTAAACAGATTTGACATTTATACGACTCATTATTCATGTGTACATTTATGTGATCAACTAACACACTTTTTCTGTTAAATTTTTTCCCACAAAAATCACACTCGAATTTCTTCAATCCTGTATGGGTGTTTTGATGATTTTCTAATTGTGATTTTGTGATGAACTTAGAATCACAAAGTGCACATTCGAACTCTTTTTTATTCAAATGAGATTTCTTGTGAACGTTTAAGTTCCCTCTTTGAGTAAATTTTTTATCGCAAATATCACAAGCAAAATTTTTTTTGTTTGTGTGAATCTGCGAGTGCGTCAGTAACGAACTCCTATTTTTAAATATTCTGTCGCACGACACACATTCATACTCCATTTTCTGTAAAAAACAATGACTATATGAATATATGACTATATACATAAAATTATGTTATAATGAATAAAACTTACTCAATTCTCCAATGTAAACACACTTTGAGGTTAGCAGTATTACAAATGTATGATTATAAAAATGCATAATTATACATACGTCTCTTGTAATCCTAAAAAGCATGAATAATAAAATATATATTAATTGAAATAAAAAAATCGAAAACTGTAATAAACTGTGCTAGACTTACAATGGCAGTGATTTTATTCTCCAGAACAGAACTGTATCTTAATAACAGTTTTGTATATATACACACCTAAGTAAAACCTTCAAAACAAAACTGTATCTTTAACTATGTATATATAAATATATATATACAAATTAAGTATAAGATGTTATCACAGGATCAAACGTAAATAACAAAAGTATCACTGAGTAGCAAGAGTAGACAAATGTCGGTAAAATAGAGATTAACTGCTGTAACTATTGGCGTATAATACATCTTACCGGACCGGTCACGTGACAATATTTCAGAAGAAAAAACTTTGACGAAAATAAATATACCAGGCAAATTTTCAACTTGCAATATGCAATGCAATCGAAATATCTCAATGCAATCAAGATTTTTTTTGAACAGTAAAAAAACAAATTTTAAAGTACACCGAACTACAATTGCTAATATCGTGACCGTATTTGACGATCTTGCGCGGTAAGCCAAAACTTGCCGCGCAAATTTAAATAGTGTAATTGCCGTTTAAAAAAGTTTATAAATACATTTTTTTATTATTAATTAATACAGTTTTTTACTATCAAATAATTATTTATAAATTAAAAAAACAATTTTACAATAACGAAATAATTATTTCATATCATCCGAATGGCTCGCGTTAACTCGCTCAGCAACAACAATTTATAAATAATTATTCAATGGTAAAAAATATGTTTATAATTTTTTTCCAAACGAAAATTACACTATTTAAATTTGAGTGGTAAATTTTGATTTTACTCAGCGGCAGCCACATGCGCAATCCACTATACTCTCCTTTGACGTCAAGACCGTCAAAAACGGTCAGGACATTAAAAATGTATCTAAACAAAGACGACTGTACGAATCAATCTTTATACAAAGACTATATGAATTAACTTTTATATAAACTAAAAAATCAATTAAGTTAAAAAAAATTAAAGTTAATGATATGAATTAATAATTTTGAGTAAAATTTGAATATGTATATATACACTTAGATAGATAAGAAAGTAAAAAATAAAAAACTATTTATTATAAATGTTTTTTAAATGTTTTATTACATGTTACATACATTAATTAATGAAGCAGGTAGTATTATTTATTTAATTTATTAATTTTTATACATAAAAAATTTCTTACTCTACACAAATATTTACAACGCACAATATATTTACAAAGTCTACTGGAACTATAACTGAAAATAATACATTGTGTTAATTAATAACAATAACCAATTGTTTGCAAATATAAAATGTGAATAAAAATACTTACGAATAAAAATCCTTGGGGGATTTTCCAAACGATCATCTTATTCATATATTATAAATCAAATTATTTGCGGGTACGATTCCCACAGTACCCGCAAATAATTTAATTTTCAGGATCACCTCACGTCTCCCAATGGCGCGCAACTCGAATTTTATAAAGTCAATCATTTTATAGATGCCTTTTGCGGCACAAAGATTTAAACATTAAGAACATTAAAAAAAATTAAAATTAATTTAAAAAAAAATATATATATATAAATTCAAATGATGAATTTCAAGCGTCAGAAAACTTCAAAAACTAGCTAAAACTATTTTAAATGCCATTAATAGTAGAAGTTCAATGTTAAACAATACTTTTACTTCCAGTAACAGGTTTTCTTATACAATAAGATCGATCATTTTCAACCATCCAGAACATAATTATCAGTTCATGAAAATAAAATTTTGAAGATAAAATCACACAGAAACTACAATAGGGGGTTGGCGAGCGAAGCGAGCAGGGGGCGGAGCCCCACTAGTATATATATATATATATATATATATATATATATATATAGACACACACACACACACACACACACACACACACACACACACACACACACACACTACCATATATAGGCAAAGTACACTAAGAGTGGCGTCCGCTTACTGTACGGTATCGGACGATGCTGTCTGCATTATAGCAGGCATGCCACCTATTGACCTTTTAGCGTTGAAAAGCTACGAATTCGAAGGCAGAAGACGATCGAATGACAAAAGCCAGAAAGAGATCTGGGATGCTGAAAGAAAGAAGACGATGGCTGAATGGCATACAAGATGGGACGCTAGTGGCAAGGGCGATGGACTCATCGCCTTATACCAAGGATAGAAGACTGGATTGGAAGAAGACATGGGGAAGTTAACTACTATCTTACGCAGTTTTTGACCGGCCATTGATGTTTCCGGGCGTACCTGCATCGGTTCAGAACTGCTCAATATGTTCGGATACAACAGAGGATGTTGAGCACGTCTTTTGCGAATTCTCACGATATCAGCAGGAGCGAGAAGATCTTGAGTTATCTTCAGACCAGAATAACTCCTGAGTCGATTATGACGGCCATGCTGACTTTAGAGGATGGATTGTGCGCAGTCAGCAACTATGCAGTAGACATTCTCAAGAAAGTCAGAAAGGACGAAGAAGACAGAAGAAGACGAAAAAAGTGAGTTGTACGTGTGTGTGTGTGTGCGACGCAAAAAATGAAGGATGACTATAGTAATGACGACCACATCAATCAGAAACGGGCGAAAGCCTTTCGGGTATAATCACCGGAACAATCGAGTACGCAGAGGGCAGGAATAACATGCATGGTCCGGTAAAGACGGACCTCACGAACGCGTTGAAAGAGCTAGGAAAGATAGAAGAAAAAAGTGTTGTAATCCACCCGCAGGCTCTCTGGCACAAGCCCCTGGATACCTAAAACCCGTCTGACAGCGCTGCATGTGCCGCAGCGCGCCCACCACACCGCTAGTACCGCGCGTGGCCACTAGGCGACTACGCTACTTGCGCGAACTCCCCAAAGCGAAGTAGCGCTTTCGAGGGCATATAGGCGGGCCGGATCCAGGCCGAGGCATCCCCCACCTTGCATTAGACTGCGTCTGAGTGGAAGCACGGAGCTAAGGCTACCTGCACAACCCATTTGAGACGCAATAAATCTAATTTTTGTTTGAAATATAATTACCCCGTGTAATCATTTCTCACCCCCCCCCCCGCCCCTTCCATGACAAGTGCTTCTCAGCGCCTTAAAACAAGGCCTCTGAACGCTCCCGTCACTCACCGAGCAATCGACAGAGGCGAGCTGCTGAAGAACATCGGCCAGCCGACATCATTGCCAAGACGACTTCTCTCCAGGAAGCAACCGCCAGGGCGACCTGCCGATCAGCCCAACGTCACTCTCTGTAGCAGCAGACACCATCACCACTTCAGGCAGACTCTTCGGATTCACGACCATCGCATGTGAGGAAAGCGACGAATCGCTCTCTTCTCGCTCTGCACCGAGCGCTCTCCGCTCTAGAATGAGCGCTCTCCACTCCATGCCAAGTGTTCTCCGTTTTATACGGGACACCTTTTGCTCTGCTTACGAAACACTCTTTCCGAAGGTCTTTCGGAGTCCTCTTCCCCCCCCCCCCCTTTTATAATAACTGGGTGGTGTAGCCTTCACCAGGTTGGGCGGCCCTCCCTTGTCCAGACTTGCTCCAAGAGTCGACTTAGAGAGGTCCGAGCAGTGTCCGCACTCTAAGAAACGAGGAAGCTACAGCGAGGAGCATCAGCAAGCCTCTCCTGCCTGCTTCACCCATCCGCTCTGCCTACCTGGAAGTAGGCCTACCTCATCCGCTCCGCTCCACACGGAGCAAGCACACGCCATCGAGCTGATGTGTGCCGCGACGGACACGTGCACCATTTCTTTGCCCGATGACACCGCTCCCTGGAAAGCGGCGTACACCAACCCCGAGCACAATCTCGCGCACACGATCCCCTTACCCTGCCTTGAGCAGGAAGGATTAAGCGGGTCTTAGTTCGGCGCTTTGCCGATCTCACTTCAGCTCCCAGCGCCAACTCTATCCCCCAACAGGCTTGCTTATATCATACGTTCTTCTTAAAGGTGTCGAAACTTTGCCTGGGAGCAGAATCTCTGGGATCAAGAACGACCAGTATGGAGAGTTTAGCGAGCATTGCCAGTGCTAGGAGCATGGACAGCACCTCGTCAATGGCACAAACAGCAGACTACAGAAAAGCTCGGCAAGAAGCCGCGAGGAAGAAGAGGACTATATCACAAAGTTAGAAAAGAAAGTAGATCAGCTTATCTAGGACTGTCAATCTGCACCAAAGGGCGTGAAACGCACCGCAGAACGTGCTAAACAACTTAAAGTTCTACTGATCCAGTGAAGGGAAAAGCACGAGGAAGGAAATAATAAAGATGCACGCTATGAAGCCGACGTGGACTATTTCCAAATGTGGCACGTAACACGAGAGAATGCAATGAGAGGCGCGCGAGGACGACTTCTCAAAGATGCGGTACTTGCCACGATACTCAGATACACTTTTTACGCAAAGTGTATGAATTCGGAAGAAGTAATGTCAGCATATGCATCTCTCACTCACTCACTCTCTCTCTCTCTCTCTCTCCCTCTCTCTCTCTCTCTCTCTCTCTCTCTCGCTCTCTCTCTTCAAGCATTGCAAGAGTCCGTTGGGGCGCAAAGATTTCCGTGAAATGCCTTCTGTATGGGACAAGACTACATTAAGGTTCAAAAATAAACTGTGAAATCATTGTTGATCACATATTATGACTTTATTGAAATCTCCTAGCGATCAGGTCCTCGTATGACCTTCTCTCACAAGTTGTCGCCGAGAATTGATGCTCTACTCATTAAACGCCGCCGAAAACTCGGGCCCACTAAAACAAAGACACTTTCCCGAGGACTACCAAAGGGACTCGAAGCAGTGCGCGCGCTCCTCTATATCTATAGCTATACACACCCAGTCATGTGCCCGCGCGAACGCCTTTCGCCACTCGTCTCTCTGGCCTGGCAGTCACAGATCGGCCCTTTAGCCTCTCCGCACTGAAAGTGACCTTCAAAATCCGTGGAGTAAACTCTCTACTGAGGTCGTGGCAGTCTAGAAATGATTATAAAACCACTCCTAACTGTATTGGTCTGAAGCCACGAATCGCCTTATCGATTCGCGTATATGAAAGCCAAATGACGGAGAAACGTTCGCTAAAACTACTAATAGATAGAATATATTATTAATAAAGAATAAATACGCCGCACTTGCTATTATCCCTAGTAGCCCTCGGTTACGTCCGGAACACCTTCCGTAATTCTAAACGGGTTAAAAAATAATTATGATAAAGTTTGACCACATAAAGTTTCTCGATAGTTTGAATTATTTGCATATGGCTCTGAGCCCTTTACACAGAGCTTACGAACTTGGCGGCGGTATTGAGAAGGAAACATTCCCCCCATTTATTCAACAGACCGGTGAATCAGAACTATGTAAGGGGGATGCCACCCGTAGAAAGATACTCACCCGACTCTATGGGTGTCGAGGAGCGAAAAACATTCTTAGAGTGGTGTGCTGATAGAAAAAGACAAAATTACTTTTTTGATTTTCAAAACGAGATCATCAAGTATTGTAAGCAGGATGTTAAGATAATGAGACTCGCAAGAGACTTTTAATTAAAGCTCAAAACCTTGTGCCGGTAATAGTAAAACCTGTTTTATCAGCATGGAGCATGCTAGGAAAATGATTTTAGTGCCTCAAGAGTGTATTCAGAGTTTGAGACAGCAGCAGTAGCAAAAACGTCAATGTTTACCAATAAGAGCAGCAGTACCACCACCACTACCGTCAAAAACGACTATCACAGACGAGTGTGGGGCTGACAGTAGTAATGACAACTACCTCAACACAATTCAGACACCGGGCTCCGAGATATTACGACTGGACGACGAGATGAACAAGATTTTAAACTCGAGTGAATTGGATGATCGGCAAAAGTACTCCATGTACCAGCAGGTGTTGCAATGGTTCCTACACTACAAAAAACAAAGTAGCGAGGACGATGAAGCCGATAATGAGTTGTTGCCGACAATCGATGAAACATTACCACCACTGCACTCTATTACTACAAATGGTGATGGCGAAGTAATATCCGATCTACATATTATCAATAGTGTACCGCCAAGTCTTCGTCAAAATGCACGAAATCTAATGAATGGCCTACGTCGATCTGGTAGCATTGCCTGGAATAAACTCGGTATGATTACGGTAGATGGCGCGCGTGCACGAGGTGTTTTTATTGTAGACTTGGTGAACGAAGCTGTGAGATGTAGAAAAAGGCCACCCTCTCGTAGCTTCGATCAGTTTGTTCGCGTAATTCGTAAGGCACACGTACCTCTGGAATATATAGGAAATAACAAACTTCATCTTGCTGTAGCGACTGCTATAGCAGAAGAATCTAACAGCAGCGTCAATAACAATTCTCTGCTGACTGCTTCTGACACGTCATTATTATCTGTACCGGGTCGACAACAACAACAACAACAACTAGCATCCAATGGAAGCGTTAGTGACGAGGACGACGACGACGACAACGACGAGGAGGACTACGACGGAGAGAAAACACTAGATCCGAATAATTTGACATGTTTGAAGTATCGCAAAGGCAATAAAAAGAGAAAACGAGGTGGTAGCAGTCGTGCAGCAGCAGTCGACACTACGGTAGATAATTTAATAAGATCTATAGCGCCACCTGCTAAAAAACAAGAAGTACTAAAAGAACCAAAGCTCGGCCATATAAGATGGCAGCATCACAAAGAGTAAACACAGAGTCATCTAATGTGCTAGATACGCTAATCAATCGAATGCCTTTCGAGATGCATATGCCGGGATACCAGTTTCTCGGGCCGGGTACCCATCTTGAGGAGAGACTGGCACGCGGTGAGACCGGCAGAAATCCTCTGAATAGAACCTGTCTCGAGCACAATATCGCATATTCGCGCAATAATGGCTGTAGTGGTGGTGGTGGTGGTAATGGTGGCGGCAGTGGTGATATGGGGCATACTAAAGCCGATCGTTGACTGGCTGAGCATGCTTTTTCATGTATGATATCTGAGTCGTCAGGTAGTGAGGAGAAAAGTGTCGCTTTATTAACTGTTTTGTGTATGGTCGGTAAAATCACTTTTGATAGGGTTTATCGACGATTCAGACAGGCTATAAAACAAACTATAAAACGTGATTAATAATCTTAGAACGAATGAAAGAACTCAGAGTGAGTTCCAACAAAAGGAAAGGGTTGAGTGAGTGAAGGGTTCTTTTTAATTAACACACACGATTTCGCGGTACACAAAAAGCACTTGCTTTGGCATAAAAACCCTCACGGTTTAGAGGGAAAAGCCTCAGCAAGTGTAAGCTTTATTGATACGTGTAAGCTTTATTGTACGCAAAGACGAACGCAAAAACCGCCGCTGAAGAGGGCGTTGAGCAGGCCTCGTCGTAGTCCGCCGCTGCTTCCGTCCTGGTCTGGAGGTCTGGAAGCCGGGCCTGGGGAGCGAAAGGATGGTCCGCAACCGTGCACCAAGCGCGCCCCGACGTCTCGGGGAGCCAGACGCTTGGCACGAGGGCAACAAGGGGTGTTGCCGCTGTTCGCTCGCCCCGAAGGAGTCACGTACAACACGTGGACACCTTCGCCAACAAACCTTAAGTTTCCGCTAAACACTACCAACACGGCGCAGAACGAGGTGAACAGTGATAGCTCTGAGAAGAACAAGTCACTGGCTCACCGTCAGAAGACAAAAAAATCGAAAAGCGTAAGGAAGCCAAACGTGCGAAGCGCTAGGCAGTCTGAACAGGAATCCGCACGCGCAGGCCCTTCGCGCGCTCGCAAGCGGGGCCGGCGGCGCGCAACTCGACGCATGCGCGCGCGCTCTCAACGTCGCAACGGAGAGCGAGCAGCGGCGCGAAATTCAAAAAGCATAAATTTACACCTACACTACTTGAACGAATAAAACGAACTGAACAAAACGAATGGAGAGCAAGCTTGAAAAACTGTATCAGCATACGCTGGTGGAGACAGGCTTGTGCGAGCCACACGCAAAATATTTCGCTCGAACGAGAAAGTGGCTCGAGAGTCAGGATGCGCACACAATGTATAAAATGGTGCGATATCGTTTTCCTCGTCGCTCTTACCGGGTTTTCAGTCCGTACGAGTTGTGGGAGGCTGATTTAGCTGACCTTCGCTCTCTCAAAACGTATAATGATCAATACAGCTACTTACTGGTGGTCATTGATGTGCTTACAAAGTACGTGTGGGTTGAGCCACTTTGTGATAAAACGGCTAAAAGTGTGGCCAGTGGTCTGGAGCAGATTCTACAGTGAAACGATGGCAGACAGCCTATATAGTTTCAAACGGACAAGGGCAAAGAATTCATTGGACGCGAAGTGCAGAATTTGTTGAAAAAAAGAAACATTATTTACCGTGCTGTGCAAAACCCCGACGTTAAGGCAGCAGTCGCCGATAGTTTTATCAGAAGTCTTAAAGAACGAATATGGCGCTACTTCACACATCTCAACACAAGACGCTACGTTGACGTGCTGGACGGTATTGTACAGTCATACAATAATTCGTGGCATAGCGCAATAAAAATGACGTCATCTAGCGTAAAAATGTATAATGCAGCTGAAGCTCGTGAAAATTTAGCGCGGTGCTACCGTGTTAAACGACAGTCACGCTGTACTTATAAATATAATGTTCAAGACTTGGTTCGAGTTAGTCGTGCTCATACAGCATTTCGAAAAGCATATGAAGGTGGCTGGACTCTGGAATTATTTAGGATTATAAAGGTCGATACGAGGAGATAGCCGCCCGTCTACACACTCGAGGATCTGGAGGGTGAAAAGATTGACGGCTATTTTTACGAAGAGCAGCTGGGTAGAGTGCGCAAAGATTTGTCTGGCGACGTTTTGAAGTGAATACTTCTATAGGTTTGCTAGGTATACATTTTTACCGGGGAGTGAGTCGAGAAAAAACCGACAGTCACGCAGTTACCGAACGGCAGGAGGGGAAGCAGGGGCATCTCTCTCTCTCTCACTCTCCCCTCCACCGCGCTCTCTTCGCCGCCCAAGGCGTACGCACTGCGCGCATCTCTCCCTTCACCGCGCTTTCCTTCTCTCTCTCTCTCTCTCTCTCTCTCTCTCTCTCTCTCTCTCTCTCTCTCTCTCTCCCCTCCACCGCGCTCTCCTTACCGCATCTTTCCGTTGGCTTTCGGCGCTCTCCGCGTTCTCTACACACTATACTTCTCTACTGTACGCTATACTCTGGACAATGATATCCCGCGTCCCCACGCGCTCGGCTTTCTCTACCTAGCATAAACTGAAATAATGCTATCCCGCGTCTAAGCGTCAGTTGTACGTAAACTGAAATAGCTGAAATATGTTCTGCTCACTGCGTTTTAGAAGACGGTCAAATATGTATCATGTCTGCGATTTACATTTCATCCAATAAAAGCATTACAGACATAATTCAATTAGTCCATAGATCACTACTTGTATACACTCAAGTAGGATCAGGGGAGCTTGGTACAAATGACCATGAAATGCCACTGATTTTAGCAGGAGATTTTAATGTTAACTTTGCTGACGAAAGTGCACAACCATTAATTACATTCCTCAAAGATAAATTTCAATTAGACATGAATAATAATACGCAACAATCAACTACTAAGTATGGCACAACATTAGATGCAGTATTTTCAAGATTTTTATATAAAATCGATTCTAAAACATTTATATCATTGTTTAGTTACCACAAACCAATTGTTTCTTTTATTGAATTAAAAAATGAAGATACCTGTGATTATATCATAGATAAATAAAGTTTGTAAGAAATAAAATAATGGATGAATAACGATAAACATATTTTTATTATTTCACCTATATAAAAAAAACGAAGTCTACAGCACACCTAATTCAGTATTCACTTCTAACAGCTGTCCCCGAGACAGCCACATTTTTTTTTCATATCGACCAGGTATTACGCAGTAGGGGCAAAGGAAAGAGGAAGGAGTATTTTGTGAGTTGGAAGGGGTACCCTGAAAAATTTAATTCTTGGGTGTCTGCTAAAGATCTCATAAATCTTCAAAACAATGACAATGATGATGATAACGGATGAATACTACATGGTTTTGTCCAGTAGTAGCAGTAAATATGTTTACCCTGAGAACACTGCCAATCACTTTACCACACGACTCCCCCAAAATTTCTGTCTGCACGGCAATTGGTGCGTCGGCCTCACCGAAATTCAAATACATCTTACCTTTCAACACATATCAAGGAAGGAGAGAAAGGAAGTCGTCTGTGTAACGAGAAAACCCACACGTGCTACTTACACTAACAATAAGTTACGCAATGATGATGATGATTATCGGGAGACTTTTAGTCAAATAAAATGCGGCGTTTATGAAAGCCTTCATACTCTTTTGAGCGAGATAAATAACCTCGACAATGTAAAAGATCATCTTATATTTGAGATTCAATGCGGCGGCTATATTCAAGTCAAATGCACCTGCACTGAGGACAAGTGCGCTGGCTGTACTCACGCATTCTCTCTATCTGAAGAGTTGTGTGAAATATTAGGCTTTAAAAGTGAAGAATTATTAAATTGTGATGGGAAAAAAGACAGCTACATTATCGGTAATAGACCAGCAAATCTTGCAAATGGTTTACCGAGCGTGCTGATGGTTTATAGCAGTATTTGTCAGCCTTACGTGACAGGTGATGTTTGTTCACGACTGCTACGTGCTATGGCTCTTTAGTTACATGATTATACTTACAGTAGAACACAAATTCAGAACTTTATCCCACCAATGTATCTGTCCTTGCTGTCCTTATCTTTTCAGTCAATCGAGATAGATATAAGAGTCGAGCATGTACATCCTGTCCCATTTGACTACGGTATTTTTCTTGCCCACCAAATCGGCAGTGATAACGGTGATGGGGATAATTAAGTTACAATTGGTCGTAGGCGTTATCAGACTGGCGCGGGCATTTACAGTTTTTTAAAAGGTTTATTTCGCGGTGCTCTACCTCTTGTGAGGCGTGGCGCTAAGTCTGTCGGTAAAAAGGCTGCTCATGCTAGTGCAAAGATCATGGATGATGTGGTGAACGAGAACAGGGCTTTTAGAGAAGTGTTAAGTGCGCGCGCGAAAGTGGAGATAATCTCAAGCGCAAAGCTGAACAAATAATGAATAAAATCATGGCACCGGATGAACAGGAGAGGGAAGAGGTGGGGGTGGTAAGATAAAGAAAGCTAAATATAAGAAGACACAAATGACACAAAAAGCGCAGTCAGACTCTGGTCGCGGAGCTGGTAGGAGCGTGACAACCACGCAGAAAAAGAAGAAGACGAAGAGAAAGAAATCTACAACTAAAGCAGCATCGTCAACAGTAGCTAAAGATATCTTTGTCAAATAAAAGGCTCTCTCTTATTGAATGGTATACCTACTCACTATACCAGCTAGAAAAAAAAATGGCTTTTCTACACACTGACTCTTGTGACTCGTTAAAGTCAGAGTTATCACTCTTTAAATTGCCGCCAACACAGACGGTAATTGAGAGTTCTCATTGGGTGCAGTATAAGCCAATCTCGTCACTTAGCGATCAAGCACCAATAGAATTTACGATCCCTGGCAACTGTGAATATCTAGATTTATCGCACACAATGCTGAGTCTACGTGTGAATATAATACCGACGAAGCCATTAGAGAACTATGCGTCAGTACCAGTCGTTGGCCCTGTGAATAATTTTATGCATTCGCTGTTCAATCAAGTGGATGTATTTTTCAATCAAAAACCAGTATCACCACTAAATAACGCCTACGCATACAGATCGTACATTGAGACGTTATTAAATTACGGCCCAGTAGCAAAAAACTCACACTTGAGCAGCGTCTTGTGGTATGATGACACGGCCGGTATAATGGATAACACTGATGCCGGTAATGTAGGTTTCTTTAGACGACAAGTAGTTATGACAAATAATAAAATTGATTTATTGGGCTACTTACACGTGGATGTGCTAAATATGGATAGACTGCTACTTGGTGGTGTTAAGGTACGTGTACGTCTTGTGCGTTCTCGTGACAGCTTCTGTCTAATGGATCCCGATTCTGTGTATACTGTACACATAACTGAGGCGACACTATTTGTTCGCCGCGTAAGGGTTAATCCGGGTATTTCATTTCTCACTAAACTCACGAAAAAATGCTTTCTAAAATCACAGCAAAGTACCCGCTTACACGGGTAGAGGTGAAAAACGTAACCCTGAACATTGGCGTGCATAGTCAGTCGATAGATAATGTCATACTGGGTCAATTGCCGAAAATAATCATAATTGGATTTATTTAAAATAAGGCTTATAACGGCGATACAAAACTAAATCCGTTCAATTTTAAAAATTTCAATATCAATTTCTTGTGTTTGTTTGTGGATGGTGTACAAGTCCCATCAAAACCACTGCCCCCTGACTTCAAAAAGAAAAAGATGTATGTGGATGAGTATCACACACTCTTCTCAGGTACGGGGGTACATTTTTCAAATGCCGGTAATTCGATAACACGCGATGCATACCCAACTGGCTACTGTCTTTTTGCATTCGATTTGACACCCGATTTATCGGCCAACAATGACACCCATTGAAATACAAGCTTTGTGCCAGTCGATACGCTTTTCTTGAGCTGTGCAGACAATCAGAGAAATAAATCTAGTTATCGATTTTCAGTTTTTCAAGGATAACAAGGGTCGAGTTGTGCCGAAAGAAGTGGGTTTAGCAGTATTAGATTTAGATGTTACAGCACATTGGATTATCGCGCCTACTTGCAATACGAGATTTTTAAAGAAAGATATTTTAAGATAGAAAAATTGGCTGACACTGCATCATCATGATCTGGATTGGTACGATGGGGATGTTTCGCTGAAAAAATTTTACAAAACTATGCATGATATTAGCAGAAAAGCAAATAAAATTTATGTGCGAGGAGCGGAAAAGCCGAAACTGCTAAATAAGATTACGACACGCGAAGTTATCAATTTAGAGGAGGCATACAAGTGTCCACCTTACTACAAATTGCCATATTGTATGCAGCATTCTATTAAACGCTGCCCTCCCAGTACACCTGTGCGCTCAACAACGCCTGCAAACTGAAACTCTAGCTAAATTCACGTGGCGTCGGGGGCACTATAACTACAACAGCAGAGCGTCCCTTCTCAACGTCATACTATCTTTGCAAGAATGAATTCTCTGAATATTCCCCAAAAGTTGCGAAAAATGAGAGCGCATGCGGTGGAGGTTTATCCGGCGGATCAAATTCCAATGACATGGGTAAAACCATGTGGCTTTGTGTTTGATACACAGAGTCGTAAGAGACGTGGTATGCACTGAGTGGCGATATATGTGTCCAAAAATGGTGTTGGATGGTATTTTGATAGTTTTGGTGCATAACCATACATCCCCGATCACGTAAACAGTATCCAGAGAAATTGTAAGAAGCTCAGATGGAACCACACTCGATTATAAAGCAGCTTTTCTAATACTTGTGGCAAATATTGTATTATGTTCCTATATTATATGATTAATGGTATGGGTATGCAGCGATTTCTTAAAAATTTCTTATCAGATTTGAGAAAAAATGATCAGATTGCCCAAGAATTCGTTGCTAAGTTGTAATATAAGATTGTAAAATTTTTAAAAGCGAAACGATAAAGTAAGAGGATATTTAGCTTGCACAGCTTCTAAAAAAGTGCGACCCTACAGAATTTCATTGGATCCCCTCTACAACACCAGTGATTCTATTGGTCATCCACTTGTCGCGAGACTGTTCCTTATTGGTCTCGCCTCCCACCAAATGTAGTGGTTTTCGAATATAAGCCGGCGTAGTAGCAGCACAGAGAGCACAGTTCTCTTTCACAAGTCTAAAGTAGAAGTTCTCTCTCGGCAAGGAACAGTATAAGAAGAAAAAGATGGCTGGACAAAAGAGACATCACGATAGCCAGGCTCAGGACAGCCAGACTTCCACCACCACCAAACATCGTTGTCATCAAATTCTACCCATGGTATTCGGCATGAACAACTCTTATGGAAAAATTAATCACATTGGGCTGGAAAATATCTCAGTCGGTTCGGATGACTTCAATCCGAACCGACGATGCGAGGATGATATGCTGGATCAACGAATCACCTTTTCCGGATTTTACATCAGATTCATGATCAGCTACTCCGATCGAGCATTTGAATTACTGGAGGATGATGGGACGCCAATATGCAAAGACTCTGGCGAGTCTAGGACGAAAAAAGTGCGTAAACCTTCACTAGTGTTTAAAAGAGTGACGTTTGACAGGTTAAAAGCCTTGTCTAAATTAATAGATCATAGAATTAAATACTTATTAAAAGTTAAAGGGGCTGTAACAATTATTGTGAAAAAGCTGGGTGACTATAGCAAAGATAAATTAGTAAATAGCAAAAATGCCCAGCACACATATTTCACTTCTTACAATGTTGAACGCGCAATGAGAGAGTTTGACGAGACGCTTGTAGATAAGATATATAAATTATTAAAAGATAAAAATATATATTTAGCTTTAGAAGATATTTATATCATTATATACGAGTTTATTAATTTACATTTACATAACATAGTCGCATACTTAAATACAACTATATATAAAGATACATAACTATAATTGTATTTAGTTTAAGAGTTTTGAATAAATATAATTGTTAAACACATATAAATATTTCTACTCACTTACCTGTGTACTTTATCTAACACTACCTATCCCTGTTTATCCTTCACACTCGTTATAGTTATAGGCTAGATTTTAACTTTATCCATAAGTGTATTAAATTCTCTCTCTTTCACACACACACACACACACACACACGCATACATACATACAAAACACGCATGCACGCTCACACACACACACGAACCTGATATTTAAGAAATGATTTAACAGTGTAGTCGTGGCTCAGTGGTAAAATGCCTGTCTCGAACTCCAAGGAATGAAGGTTCAAGCCCGGGTCTCGCTACATTTTTTTCTTTTTTTACCCAAAAACACTTCTTAAAATCAAAATACTGTTGAGGAGAGGGGGTGCTCTATTCACAATGGAAAGGGTACTATGTTGAGTACGCGTAGAGGAGGGCAGTGGTGGTGGGGTGCTG